>NC_044906.1:10763472-11364044 GCF_001633185.2 Quercus lobata | reverse complement strand
ATATTCACAATATAGACAGATAACACTATTGAAATAATTTCACCCAAAAAAAAACTTTTCAAAACAATTTTCAATAACCATGGAGACCCATCAACGCATCCTCAACTGAAAATTATTTTACAATATCCATTTCATTTTATTTACAATTGAGATTCAGAGATACCTGAATAAGAGATGGAGAGAAGAGAAAGAGGTTGGCGTTAGAAAGCTAAAAGTCTGAATTTTTGAAACTGTCTTTGGAAGAGATAGAGGTTGGCGGTAGAAAGCTGCAAGTCAGGAGTTTTGAAACTGTCTTTTGAAGAGATAGAGGTTGGCGTTAGAAAGCTAAAGGGTTGATGTTTCGAAATTGTGAAAGGTAGGTAGAGCAAAAGGAGGGGAGATAGAAAGCGGTTGGCGTTAAAGAGTAAATACCATACGACTTGGGTTGAACGTAAGATACATGTAGGTTTGGGCCTTATAGTGGATAACACTAACATAAGTAACATATAATTAAAGTTATAAAGGTTGGGCTTTATGATGGAGATAGTGGTAGAAATTATTTTCTTTTTAATAGTATTTTAAAATTAAGAGAAAATTTTAGATAAAAAATATTTTGAAATTATAGGAGATATTTAGGAAATAGAAGGGTAACGACATGGCCGCTGATGTAGCTTAACAGGAACGAAGCAACATTAAATGCCACGCTTCAGCTTTTAGTATTATATAGATAGGGGAAATTTAGGAAATAGAAGGGTAATGACATGGCAGCCGATATGGCTCAACAAGAACGAAGCAACATAAAATGCCACGCTTCAGCTTTTAGTATTATATAAAATATAGATGTGATATAAATCTAATTCGTTGTTTCTGATTTTTTTTAATATATATAAAAAAAAGAAGAATAGATTTTTAAATATTAAAAACAGATGAACTTCTATCTATATTTTCAAGTACTGACTAGTATGTCATGCTTGGAATGCCAGCCTGATGTGGTCGTGAATTGTGCGGCACTCTCGGTACCTCGGTGTCTGTGAAATGGATCCTGCTGCTTCGCTCTCTGTTTATGTGCCATCTTCTCTTGTTGATTGGTTATCAAACTTTAACGAGGGTAGTACCCTTTTGATTCACTTGTCAACTGATCAAGGCAAGGACTGCTGAAATTACTAGAGGAAATAAAAGTAGAAAATGTAATTACCATGAATTGTTATGTATTCTTATTTTTTGTATATATGGTCCTGGAGTCTTAAGATAACAAGAGTGCAGACCTACGTCTTATAAGAATTAATATCTGAAGCTTGACCTATTTATCAAAAAAATATCTGAAGCTTGAGTTTAAGCCTAATTAAGCTGCAACACAAACCTGTCACTACTGGTTTTTTTTTTTTTTTTTTTTTTTGTAAATAAAAAAATAGCTTAAGGGATACTTTAAATTTCATTTTAGAGGTGGCTGCAATTCTTTAGTCAACTCAAAAGCCTAAACACCAAACATGGCAAGATTAAAGTACATTCATAGGCCTATATTGCAATTGAGTGAATTGACCACAACACTTTTTGGCTTAATTCCTCTTTTCTCAAGTCTCATCTCAAGTCTCATCTTGGGGCAATTACACATTATGATTTTTTTCCATGTCAATGACAGCATGCATATAAGTTATAACATACCAGTGCAAGTAAATACAGTAAATAACCTTTCTTGGGTTCTGGTCCAGGCATTTTCTTTCCATTATTATTAGTCATCTTAAGCTTAGTTTCTCACACCTGAAAAATTGTTAGTACCTTGACTAGTTGGATTGTGAAATTACACTTGCACCTAGTGGATCTTGAATCCTTGTCCTCACCCTCCACCTTGTTCTTATGGCAAGAGAAACTGCTATTTGAGCTCTAAGTCATTGACCTTTTCTATTTTTCATTTCGCTTGACAAATCAAATCTCAGATACAGTTATTCCCTGTCTCATCCATTTATGTTTCTATTTGGCCTTAAAATATTTGTGGCTAGATTGTCTCTGATGTAAGTTCCCAAACAGTTTATGAAAGGGTGAAGTCCTTCTACAAGGAAGAAGATGAAACTGTTCCTGTGAACTTTTATGGAAAATCAAAAGTGGCAGCAGAGCAGTTTGTTTCTGAATTTTGAGAAGCAGTATCATTTTTGGGCCACAGACTAGCTCACCTGTTCCAAAATCGCTTCCAATTTAGGTGTGTACGTATAATGTAGACCTTATGTTGTACATTCACATGTTTATTGGCTATTATCTTAGCTGCATCTGATTAGAGACTACTAAATGTAGTGGCTTTATAAGTGATTGGAAGAATAAATTGTCTTTCTCGCACCAGATCTGAGTGCTTGTTACTGATGGCTATGTTCTAAGCAAATGCATTTGTTTTAAAGTTCTCTTCTTGTTGCTTTCAATATATTGTTTGCCCATATTGTTCTGCAACCTGCCAAATCCTTGCTATGAGAATGATCCCTTTCCTTATGAAAGTGTCATCCATTCCTTATAGTCATCATTTCCCAGGTTTAAAGTTTAAACTCTTCTGTGTTGAAATTTTGCCTCTTTATGGTTTATAAAATTGGATATACCATTAATAGAATGATTCGAAACTGATCTTGTTTGCCAGTTCACTATCTTAAAATAGAGAAAAACCAAAAATATAATAAAATTACAATCATAGGTAATCTGATTAAGTTACCTTGATCTTATAGATGCCAGAACAAGTTATGTTTACTGGCTTTTGACTGATTTATAAACGAGTTGTGGGGAATTCTTCCCACTTTGAACTGAATTGCACAGACATGCAGAGTTTACTCCATTGATGTGTTGCACACCAAAACTAAATTATACTGTTCACTATTCTTGGCTAACATTTTTGTGGCCAACATGACAACTGACAACATAACAAAAGGATGGAGTTACAGATAGTGGAATTGATTTGTTGGAGATAGGACTAATAATAATATAAGCACTAGCAATTTTTCATGTAATTGGCAATTACCATCCAGTGGAAACATCAACAGCCAGTACTCGGAAAATGTTTTCTTTTTTTACCAAAATGATTTTAAGCGGTCTAAGGAAATTGAAGCTATAGTTTTCGGTTTACGTAATGTGTGTGACGAGTCAATAATTTTTCAAAGTCATTTATTGTTGTTATTGACTTTTCAAGTGACTGGTTTAAATGTGTGGCCATGAGATAGGTCTGGCTTGGAGAGAGAGATGGGGGAGGGGGGGGTACCTTTTTATAGGATGGGTACATTACAGATATAGAAAGTTTTATTGGGATGATTATATTTTTACAGCTTTAGAAAGCAGTTGATAAATGGGATATTATGATTACTTTGTACATGACCAAAAGAGTGGCTCTTAATTGATGCAGTGGGTTGATGGTGTCCTCTCTAAAGGAAAAAAGATGGACTTCTTCCATGGCGAGTTTGGCTGCCCAGTGTGTGTCAAGGATGTTTTAGCTATCATACGAGCTTTGACAAGCAGATGGATATCAGGTATAATTCTACAATATCGAAGTTTAAATACTGGTAACATAGATGATAAACTTAACATGTTATTTTTTCACCTTATCATTCATTTGGTTCTTACATTCAGGATATCCATCTTCTGGTAAATGACAGTCTTGATTAAGGTGTGGGCGATGTGGCAATATCAAAATTGCCTTCTGTTCTTTAATACCACGCTAATGATACTTTTGAATGCTTTGTTTGTGGAAGAGTATCCCTATGAAAGGAAAGAGTGTCCAAATCTGGAGCCTTTATGTTTTATTTGTGGTTATATTTTATGGATGTTGCCAAACTTCTGCCTTTTCTATATGCTTTGACTTCTCTCTCTCTCTGCTGAATTGTATGTCTGTATTAATGATTTTGACAATCAAAATTGTTGAACCAGAGGGTAATCAAATGCAGTTGCTACTAGATGTTGGTGGACCAGATAGGGTATCTCGGGTACAAAGGGTTGAGGCTGTGGTAGATTTCAGAGGATGCAATACGCCGTTAATCAAAGCAGTGTCTGCATCTTCGGTATGTATAGCATTTATGATTTAATCCTTAATTTTTAAAATGCCTGAGAACCAGGTTTTTACCTGCCTTTTCTTCATTTGCTGTCTTGATCATTGTGCACCATCACTTCATTTCATCCCCTAACCATCTATCAGCTCACCTGTTGGATGCACATTTCTTATTATATTTACTAGCTTATGATAATTCACTTCATTGGATCATGCAATCACATTGATTATTATGATAATTCACTTCATTTGTTCTTTAAATAATTCTCCAGGTTGATCGAGGCATCAAGTCCCCGGCTGACATATCCATGAATATAACCAAACTAGTTCAGACCCTTAATTTTTCTCCCACTTAATTCACAGATGGAGTCAAATTGACACTCACTACTAGGTCTAAATCTTGAGGACATGAAGATGTTGTAATTTCTGTAGTTTCTAATTTGTACAAGTGCTATTGCCAGGGGTAGTATGAACGATGATTCACAATACTAGGCCCCAATTGACCCCGATTATCTTTCCAAGTCCACTGCTCTTTGTTGAGTTCATAGATATGCTTCTCATGCCTTGAAACAAGGAGAGAAATAGAGAATAAAAGTGTTTTTCTTTTATCATCCTTCCCATAATTTTGTTTTCCTTTATGGGGAAAAAAATGTATGAGTGTTACTTATAGATATGTCTATTTGGTATAGTCTCTTTTTCTGCCTTTTGCAAATAGGTTGTATGAACAAGTTCAAACCTTAAAAAAACAACTTTCAAATTGCTTGAAAAAATTATTTTCACATATTGAAAGGATTTTTTTTTTTTTTTTTTTTTGGAACTTTGTCAAAACTACTTGAAATTGATTTCATTTTTAAACCTCTTTAATATTATACTTTTTATTTTTGCTAAACAAACCTTTATTATAACTAGTAAGTTACCCTTGCAATGCACGGATAATGTTATAATGTTTTATGTAAGATGGTTTTGGAGAATGTTGTATATGTATTATAGCATAATTATTATAAAACTCTATTAGTAATGAGATCATCATAAAAAGTAATAATTATAAATTACACATACATATCCACTATAATTATTCAATTGAAATGAGAAATAATATAAAAAATAACTTTGGAGGAATATTATAAAATAAAAGTTGATATAGAATGTGTCTTTTTTTTTTTTTTCTCTTTCGATATAGAATGTGTCTTTTTTTTTTCTTTTTTTTTCTCTTTCTCCTTAATTCTAAAATAAATTACACATCCCAAACACTCACAGTTAATCACATCATTTACAAAACCCATAAATCACCTTAATATCAAAATCGTAACTGCCGTTGTCACTCAATATAAAATGTAAGCCCTCATTCCTTGGTTGTAACCAACTCATACGGGTTAGGATTAGATGAAACAACAATGTTAGATCTAGGTAGGTTTTGTCAAAAGATTGAAAGTAAATGACATTGTTTTTGGTCTATGTGTATTTGATATGGGATGACATGAATAGCTATGGGTAGGTATACATAAAGGGGTAGAAGTGTAAGAGGTGAAATTGTGAATTCAAATACAAAGAGTTTTGTATGTGTGTGTGAATGTTGAAAAGTCTAGAAATATTGAATTAAAGGATACAAAGAATATTTATTTTTTAATTAGGAAAGTCTTGAAACATTGAACCAAATGAAACAAAAAGTCAATATTTAATTTTTTTTTTCTTATCTCTGATGTGGCACTTGAGAATATTTCAATTCTCTTTGCATAGAATGCGCCACTTGACAGAACTTTATACTTTTTCACATAAGGTTTCTGCTTTTATATATACTAGTCGCAAACCCGTGCTATGCACGGGAACCTACCTATTTGTGAGGTAGATTAAAATAATTTTATAAAAAATTTAAGAAACTACACCATTGCATGATTTGCTCTTGTATGACTTCAATTTGTGTTACAATTTGATGAAGAAGATATTGCTTGAACATGCAATGAATTATAAAAATTTTGTCAGAAAATTTCAAATACTGCAAAAAATAATTCAAAAATCCAGATATTAAAACTTCTGAAAGACCAAAAATTATTAAAAAATTAAATGATTCACTGCTTAGAAATTATTGAAACAAAACAAAATATATATGACTAAACAATAGAGAAATGTAAGGGAAAATGGATTATGTAAGGACACGATTCCTGCGCGGCCCAGTGACATTTTTGGGTTCACGCGGGAGAGATCCCTCACAATACAATTTGTAGAGAGTGGGCTTGAAAAGCTTGGGCTTGGTCACGGGACGATGGTCCGGTCTGGATTTCAGAGAGGTCCCTGTGGAAAGTGGACTGGGCCTAAACGTTTAAAGCCCCGCCGTGCTGCCACTTCTGAGAATGGGCTCCTCGGACTTAATCCGAGGACCCTTGTGGTCCTTTCCGGCTGTCCAACGGAGGACCTTCTCTATTCTCTGCATGGATCGTTCCGGCGATCTTATTCATGAAGTCTTTCTCTTTTCCTCCCCCCACTAGATTCACTTACTTCTCCTTTTATACTAGCGTGCGTTCGATGTCCTTCGTCCACGTGTAGGGTCAGTCTTTACAAATACTGACATTGGTCCCATCAGTCTAATCCCGGAATTGTTGGGGATGACTTGATAAAGCTGCAGAGTACGGTTCTGTCAGGCATTGGGCCTTATCCAGAAGGGTATTTAGGGTAATCGCCCCAAGGTATTTTGGATTTCCTCCCGAATTTGTCCCTTTATTCTGGGGGGATTATGGGCCTGCCGAGGACTAGACTGTCCTCGGCTGCCTCCCAAAATTGGTCTGTGCTCTGCGTCATGGAGCTTGGGCTACAATTCTCCTCGGATTGGGCCCTCGGACTCTCTAAGGGTGAATGGGCCTGGTCCACGAATTGTTGGGCCCCACAATAGCCCCTCAAAACCCTTCTATCCGAATTCCGGATTGGAAAGGAGGGTTTTGGCAAACCCGGGCCCTTAATATGGCCCATTTAGCTTGATCCCGCATTTATGTGAGCGGTTTCCCAGGAAGTTAGGCGGTTTTTGAGGGATTCCTTTTAATCCGCTCGGAATCTGCTCCTGCCGCTTGGATGTCCCAGACGCGCCCTTAATGAATCCCCTTAACGAGGCTCATTTATATCCGGCGGCTCATTTGATAAGGTGGAGAAGTGAAACGGACGCCTCTTTTTTCTTCAGATTCTTTGGGAAAGTTGAATACATTTAATGCCATCCGTTCTGCTCTTCCTATAAGTAGGCAAGCAGGAGGCCATCACTTTCGTACTAACCCCCTTCCCTTCTTATGAGATCACGACAAATGATGAAGAAATCATGCCCCTCCTCTAGACACCATATTCTGATAAAACTTGAAATGGCTCGATCAGGGCAAGGGTGGCGCAGACTTAAGATCCGTCCCGCCTCTCTTTTAGCCAAAATCCGAAGCAGGGGCTCATCACGCCGAACTCTTGGCGTGACTGAGTCGAGAATACCCAATATCAGCACCACCCGGCTCCTCATGAGCGTACCTAATATGGCACCAACGTGTTAGGAGTCAGGGCTGAGGCAGGGGCTAAGTGCTTCTGCTTCTCCCTCTTTTGCTCCTCGGTGCCCTCCTCCACCTTCTTCTTATAGTCTTCCCAGCACCAGTTCCGTCTTGGTGCCTTCCCTTTTCCCTCTTTTGTTCCTTTTCTTTCTTTTCATCCCTACTCTCTTCTTCTCCTCCTTCTTTACTCATGTCCTCCATCTTCCTCATTCATCTCCTCCATCTTCTTCAATTCTTCTTCCTTCTCCTTCAATTCTTCTTCCTTCTCCTTCAGTTCTTCTCCCTTCTCCTTCAGTTCTTCTCCCTTGTTCTTCATCCTTTTCCGAAGGAGGTTCTTGTCACGATATGAGCAATGTTGAGACAGAGACTGAAGAGACCTTGAAGATGAGTTTAGAAGAAGCCTGACTGTTTACTTCTCTGTACTGCGAGTGTTATCGTTGCTTTAGCAGTTCTTCTTTTGTATAGGCTTGTTTGAGCCCTTTTTCGTACATTGTAATAATCTCTTATATTAATAAAAGTGTTTACTATTTCATTTTGCATATTCCGTTTATGTTTTTGTATATTGGTAAACGCTGCTCGGCTCAATGAGAAAGTATCTAAAACCGATGACAACTAAGACCAAAATACTTGATAATAAAAAGATGTTGCCATAACTTTAATATAAGTGTTTGGCCCAATAAGGCCGACCAGTGAAAAGTAATAATTACCATGCTGGCCGAGGAGAGAACTGGAGGTTTGATGCCGTGTTTGGGTCCGAGGACCATACAAGGCCTTGACTCTATCCAAAACTCGTAATAATAATAGTTTTTATACTTGGTTTCCCCATAGGCTTGAGTCCGAGGACCATGCAAGGCCTTGGTTCAGTCCAAAACTCGTAATAATAATAGTTTTTATACTTGGTTTCCCCATAGGCTTGAGTCCGAGGACCATGCAAGGCCTTGGTTCAGTCCAAAACTCGTAATAATAATAGTTTTTATACTTGGTTTCCCCATAGGCTTGAGTCCGAGGACCATGCAAGGCCTTGGTTCAGTCCAAAACTTGTAATAATAATAGTTTTTATA
The DNA here is from genome assembly GCF_001633185.2 of Quercus lobata. Classification (NCBI taxonomy): domain Eukaryota; kingdom Viridiplantae; phylum Streptophyta; class Magnoliopsida; order Fagales; family Fagaceae; genus Quercus; species Quercus lobata. Next base: position 11,355,486 of record NC_044906.1, on the reverse strand, counting down.
CTTGGTTTCCCCATAGGCTTGAGTCCGAGGACCATGCAAGGCCTTGGTTCAGTCCAAAACTTATAATAATAATAGTTTTTATACTTGGTTTCCCCATAGGCTTGAGTCCGAGGACCATGCAAGGCCTTGGTTCTGTTTCATTCCCTCTCCTTAGGTACCCCGTACGCAGCCGGGCAGGAGGTTGTCCCTGGCATTAGTTATTACCCGGCGTGGGCCGTAGTCCGTGGGCTATCATGTAGCAGGGGCATGGGCCGCGAATTTTCTAGGCCCACAGATCAGGAGATATTTCCATAGTCTTTGGCCACGCGGCACTTTTGGGTGTCCCGATGTTCGAGGTGCACCTCCACGAGGCTCCTTTAGTCTTGTCGTTGCAGAGGTTTGTTGGAAGTCGAGCTGGAGACGTTTTGTCTGTAGCGTTCCTTGGGAAGCTGCGCTAATTAAATGCCACCACCCTATCTCCTCAAATAAATAAGAGAGCAAGTTTCTTTGCCTAGGCACCAGCTCCTTAGTCTCCTCCTTCAGCTCCCTTCCGCAGTAAGTCATGTTTGAGACGAGGGTCGGGGAAGAAAAACTCTCTCCGCCGCAAAGGCGCCACGTTCTCCTAAGGCTCAGAAGAGTGATATACGGGCAACGAAGGCGTAGATTCAAAGAGATATTCCCTTATGACAGAGGGGAGAGGGTGTTTCCCACGCTTTTAGTCAAAATCCGAAGCAGGTTCTGGTCATGCCAGATTTTTGGTATGTCCGAAGAAGGAATTTCCACCATCAGCACTGTCTACCTTGTAGCCGGCAAATTTCTGCGGGGGCTCCCCAACTTCCGGCTCCCTGCACCTTCTTTGTAGATGGTGTTAGCCTGAGGTCAGGTTCTTTTGCTGCCTGAGTTTCGGGCACGTGAAAGCGTAGAGGATGAAACGAGGTCTTGAGGCAGTAGCCAACCTCTCCTCTGTGCTACCTGCATCCTCCCACTGCGGCGTGAGGCTCAAGTTGGGCTCCTTTGCTGCCGGAGCTATGGGCATGCGAAAGCATGGGGGAAGGGACAAGGCCTCGAAGCAGTAGCCAACCTCTCGTCTGTGCTACCTCCTCGGCCTTCTCTTGCTTTCTTGCAACTTTCCTTTCTATCATGTAGCAAGTTTTATCACAAGTTGATTTCAGCTTCTGTTGTATGCTGTACTGTTTCTTTGTTTTAATAAAAAAGGAAATTTTGCCTACTTATTTTGAATACTGCTCTTTTGGCAACATTATTTTGTGGAAGGGTGTGCTCCCTGTGTTTGTTTCTTCAATGATACTTAGAGCAGGAAGTTTTGAAACATAATCCAATCAATTCTAATGTACCAACACTACCAAACATTACGGCAATAATTCATAGCAAGTTTAACTCAGGAAACTAGCAAAGATAACAATTGAATATTCTGTGATAAATATGAGTACCGTCCGAGGAGTTGACGGAGGGTAAAGAACTCAAATCGTTTCTCAGAGGACGTATTGCCCTACGTCGCGTCGATTCCCTTGGTGCTGCAGATATAAGAGCAGACTTGCGAATCCCCGCAATTTGGGAACTGACCCAATGGCGAGTGGAGAGCTTTCCTCAGATGAATCCAAATTCTACGTAATGTAGTTTTTCCTTACGAGTAGTTGGTTTTCCCATAGGTTTGAGTCCGAAGACCATACAAGACCTTGGTTCTGTCCACAACTCGTGATATTTATCTCTTGCACTTGGTTTCCCCATAGGTTTGAGTCCGAGGACCATGCAAGACCTTGGTTCTGTCCAGAGTTTATGAGATTTGTTTTTCGTGTTTGGTTTCCCCACAGGCTTGAGTCCGTGGACCATGCAAGGCCTTGGTTCTGTCCAAAACTTTTGATATTGATCTCTTGTACTTGGTTTCCCCATAGGTTTGAGTCCGAGGACCATGCAAGACCTTGGTTCTGTCCAAAGTTTGAGATTTGTTTTTCGTGTTTGGTTTCCCCACAGGCTTGAGTCCGTGGACCATGCAAGGCCTTGGTTCTGTCCAAAACTTTTGATATTGATCTCTTGTACTTGGTTTCCCCATAGGTTTGAGTCCGAGGACCATGCAAGACCTTGGTTCTGTCCAAAGTTTATGAGATTTGTTTTTCGTGTTTGGTTTCCCCACAGGCTTGAGTCCGTGGACCATGCAAGGCCTTGGTTCTGTCCAAAACTTTTGATATTGATCTCTTGTACTTGGTTTCCCCATAGGTTTGAGTCCGAGGACCATGCAAGACCTTGGTTCTGTCCAAAGTTTATGAGATTTGTTTTTCGTGTTTGGTTTCCCCACAGGCTTGAGTCCGTGGACCATGCAAGGCCTTGGTTCTGTCCAAAACTTTTGATATTGATCTCTTGTACTTGGTTTCCCCATAGGTTTGAGTCCGAGGACCATGCAAGACCTTGGTTCTGTCCAAAGTTTATGAGATTTGTTTTTTGTATTTGTTTGTTTTTCGGATGTAAGCCCCTAGATCAGGGCGGGGAGAGCCGGCTTGAGGCCAAGAGCCCCTAGGGCGGCCTACGCCATGGGCGCTGCAAGGAGTAGCCCCTAGCAGAAGTTTATGTCGGAACAACAGCTGCACGTCAAAAGAGACGGCGGAAGCTCCGTGAATTTTTGCTTAGTAGAGAGTTGACTCCACCGCCACCTGCGCCAAGCGCGCATGCTTCCCACAGACGGCGCCAATTGTAAGGACACGATTCCTGCGCGGCCCAGTGACATTTTTGGGTTCACGCGGGAGAGATCCCTCACAATACAATTTGTAGAGAGTGGGCTTGAAAAGCTTGGGCTTGGTCACGGGACGATGGTCCGGTCTGGATTTCAGAGAGGTCCCTGTGGAAAGTGGACTGGGCCTAAACGTTTAAAGCCCCGCCGTGCTGCCACTTCTGAGAATGGGCTCCTCGGACTTGATCCGAGGACCCTTATGGTCCTTTCCGGCTGTCCAACGGAGGACCTTCTCTATTCTCTGCATGGATCGTTCCGGCGATCTTATTCATGAAGTCTTTCTTTTTTCCTCTCCCCCCACTAGATTCACTTACTTCTCCTTTTATACTAGCGTGCGTTCGATGTCCTTCGTCCACGTGTAGGGTCAGTCTTTACAAATACTGACATTGGTCCCATCAGTCTAATCCCGGAATTGTTGGGGATGACTTGATAAAGCTGCAGAGTACGGTTCTGTCAGGCATTGGGCCTTATCCAGAAGGGTATTTAGGGTAATCGCCCCAAGGTATTTTGGATTTCCTCCCGAATTTGTCCCTTTATTCTGGGGGGATTATGGGCCTGCCGAGGACTAGACTGTCCTCAGCTGCCTCCCAAAATTGGTCTGTGCTCTGCGTCATGGAGCTTGGGCTACAATTCTCCTCGGATTGGGCCCTCGGACTCTCTAAGGGTGAATGGGCCTGGTCCACGAATTGTTGGGCCCCACAATAATATTATATATATGTATAATATTAATGTATGCTTAAATTAGTTGAAATAATTAAGTACTTGTTAATTCACCAAAGTAATATGTTCATATTTTTTTATTATATAAAACTTAAGATAATTTTAATTCACTAAATTTGTGCTTTGTGTCAAGAGCATTATAACTTAACTGATTGGTACAAACTAATGTTTCTTGTAAGGACACGATTCGTGGCGGACCGTAACGGTGTTGGGTTCGCACGCAAAAAGGTCCAAACAATATCATTTGTAGAGCGTGGGTTTGGAAGGCTAGGCCTTGGTCGACAGGCGGTGGGTTTTTCGTGGTGTTCATACAAGGTTAAGTTTTCCTTCACCCATGGAGTCTTTTTCCTGGAGGTGGGCTGGGAGGCTCTGGTTTTTGGCCATTTTTTCCAACCCCCTCCCTAGATTACTTATTTTTCCTTTTATACTAGCCTGCGTCCACTGTCCTTCGTCCACGTATAGGGTCAACATTTCCAAGACTGATAGTTGTCCCATCAGTCTAATCCCAGAATTGTGGGGGATGATTGATAAGGCTGGAGAGTACGGCTCTGCTAGATGCATAGTCTTATCTGGGAAGGGTCATAAGGGTAACTTTCCCAAGATATTTTAGGTCTCTTTTCAAGTTTAGTTCAATTCCGATTTTACCCCTTTATTCCGGTAGGATTTTGGATCTGCCGAGGACTGAACTGTCCTCGACTGTATTCCAAAACAGTTTTGTGCTCCGTGTTTATCAGGCTTGGGCCATAGCTCTCCTCGGCTTGGGCCTTCGGACTCTCCACGAGCAAATGGGCCTGGCCCATAGATTATTGGGCCCCACAATAGCCCCTCAAAACCCGGCTGTCCAACCTCTTGGTTGGAAAGGGGGGTTTTGGTGATGCCGAACCTCTTCCTACGGCCCAATCAATTTGGCCTATTAATAATGCTGGCGGCTCTTCATCTGTCCAAGAAATGCACCGGTCTATGAGTCAGTTTTTTGTTTTCGCGCTTGATGCGCTCTTATCGTTTGGGTATTCAAAACGCGCTTTTAATGACCACTATTTACGAGACTACTTTAATTCGGCGGTTTGTTTTGATGGGGTGGAGAAACGGAACCGGCATGTTTGTGTTGGCAGATTCCTTTGGAGATCTGAACCTATTAAATGTCTCCCGCTCCACCCTCTGTATAAGAAGGAAGGGAAGAGGTTATTATTTTTGTAAAGAATCCCTTTTCATCCTTCTGAGATTTGAAATACTTGGCCTTCCCTAGGGTTCATTTTACCCACTGGTTTATACATTAAATCGTGATACACTTTACCATAACAAATAATGAAGAAACCACACCCCTCCTCAAAGCGTCATGTTCTAATAAAGCTAGAAATGGCTCGGTCAGGGTAAGGATGGCGGAGGCTTAAGATTCGTCTTACCTTCCTTTCAGCCAAAATCCGAAGCAGGGACTCGTCACGTCAAACTTTCGGCGTGATTGAGTCGAGAACACCCATCATCAGTACTAACCGCGCTCTCATGAGCATACCTAATATGGTTCCAGTGTGTTGGGAGTCAGGATCGAGGCAGGGACCAAGTGCCCCTGCTTCTTCCTCTCTTCCTTCACTGGTGCTATCCTCCGTCTCCCTTTCTTAGTCTTCCCAGCACCAGATCCATCTTGGTGCTTTCACTTCTCCCTCTTTTACTCCTTTTTCTTTCTTTTCATCTCTTCTCTCTTCTTCTCCTCCTTCTTTACTCATGTCCTCCATCTTCTTCATTCATCTCCTCTATCTTCTTCATTGATTTCTTCCTTACTATTTCCTTCTCCTTCATTTTTCCCAAAGAAGGTTCTTATCGTAATATGAGCAGTATTGAGGCGGAGATTGGAGAGACTTTGAAGACGAGTTTAAAAGACGCCTGACAGTTTACTTATCTGTACTACGGATATAATTGTTGTTTAGGCAATTCACATTTTGTATAGGCTCGTTTGAGCCCTTTTTTGTACGTTGTAATAATTTTTCGTATTAATAAAAATTGTTATTATTTTATTTCGCATGTTTTGTCTCTATGCCCTTTTTTTTTTTAAATTTACAAACGCTGCTCGGCACCATAATATAGCATCTAAATCAATGACGACTAAGACCAAAATACTTGATAATAAAAAGAGGTCGCCATAACTTTAATAGAAATGCTTGGCACAATAAGGCTGACCAGTGAAAAGTAATACTTACCCCATGCTAGCCGAGGAGAAAAACGAAGGCTTGATGCCGTGTGGGGAATAACCATTTGAAGATATGTCACCCACCAAATGAACAGCCTTCTTATACGACTAAATGCTGGGGCGTTCCACCACCTTCCTTACACCTTTATTGGCCTTAACATTTTATGGTGTTTAAGCCGTGGATGAAGTGACCTGACATTTTTATCAAGTAACCCATCTTACGAAATTCAAACCTTTTCTTATCCAAGTATTTGGTTTCCCCATTGGCTTGGGTCCAAGGACCATACAAGGCCTTGGTTCTGTCCAAGACTTGTAATAATTATAATTTTTTGTACTTGGTTTCCCCATAGGCTTGGGTCCGAGGACCATGCAAGGCCTTGGTTCTGTCCGAAACTTGTAATAATTATAATTTTTTGCACTTGGTTTCCCCATTGGCTTGGGTCTGAGGACCATGCAAGGCCTTAGTTCTGTCCCTGGGCTCCTACGCTGAACGGGCCTGGGTCGCGAATTTACTGGGCCCATAAATTAAGAGGTATTTCCGTAGTCTTTGATGACGCAGTACTTTTTGGCGTCCCAGTGTTCGAGGAGCTCCTTCTCGAGACTCCTTTAGCCTCAGGGTTGCAGACGACGTTGGAAATCGAGCCAGAGACATTTTGTCTGTAGCGTTCCTTGGGACGCTGCGTGAATTAAATGCCACCGGTCTACTTCTAGGCATAAATAGGATAGGGGGTCACTTCACTTGCACATGAACTCTCCTGTTCCCTTCAGAACCATACTTCTTCCATATCCGTGATCTCTCTTTCTAGTGCCATGCCTCAAAACAAGATGCTTGAGGCGTGGATAGGGATGAAAGGTCTCCGCACGCTTCAGAGGCACCGAATCCTCAAGGTGATATGGTATGGACAAGGATGGCACAGATTCAGGAGAATATTCCAGTTCGACAGAGGGGAAAGGGTGTTTCTCCCTCTTTTAGTCAAAATCCGAAGCAGGTTCTGGTCATGCCAGATTTTTGGTATGTCAGAAGAAGGAATTTCCGCCATCAGCACCGTCTGCCTTGTAGCAGGCAAATTTTTGCGGGGACTCCCCAACTTCCGGCTCCCTGCACCTTTTCCGTAGATGGTGTTAGCCTGAGGTTAGGTTCCCTGCACCTCTTCTTCACCGGTGCAGGCCCCAAGTTGAGTTCTTTTGCTACCTGAGTTATGGGCGTGCAAAAGCATTGAGGAGGAATAAGGTCTCGAGGCAGTAGCCAACTTCTCCTCTGTGCTTCCTCCTCGGCTTTATCTTCACTCTCTTGTATTTTTTGTTACTTACGTAGTTAGCTTCAATGTAAGTTTTGTTTCAGCTTTTCATTGTACACTGTACTGTTCCTTTGTCTTAATAAAATATGTGTCTATTTCTTTATACATATCTTTCTTCTCCATAACAACTACTTTATGCATGAATATTAAATATAAGCTTGCCCTTAATGATATTCCAGGCAGAAAAATGCCTTAACACAGATTCCTACTAGTTTAAACTTACAAATATTATCAAGCATAACAAGGTTAATCCTCAATAAATTAAACTCTTGGAACTAACCGGGATAACCGCTGAGTGCTGCGCGATGCATGCTAGAGCGATGTCTGAGAATGATAAACTCTAAATAATTCATCCGAGAGGGTAGCCGAGTAGCGGGGGACTTTGGTTGTGCTTTTGGGTAATATGTTGCGCCGTATCGCATCAACCCCTTTGATACTGGGGATTCGAGGGTAGACCGAGGAATCCGCGCAATCAAGGTATTAACCCATCTGTTGACACGGAGTTCTCTTCGGATGGATTTCGAGGTTTATGGGCCATAGTTTTTTTTTCAAATAGTTGGTTCCTCATCCAAGTAGTTGGTTTCCCCATAGGCTTGAGTTCGAGGACTATGCAATGCCCTGGTTCTGTCCAAAACCTAGTTTTCCACATCCAGGTAGTTGGTTTCCCCAGAGGCTTGAGTCCGAGGACTATGCAATGCCCTGGTTTTGTCCAGAACCTAGTTTTCCACATCCAGGTAGTTGACTTCCCTAGAGGCTTGAGTCCGTGGACCATGCAATGCCTTGAATCTGTTCAAAACCTAGTTTTCCACATCCAGGTAGTTGGTCTCCCCAGAGGCTTGAGTCCGTGGACCATGCAATGCCTTGGTTCTGTCTAAAACCTAGTTTTCTACATCCAGGTAGTTGGTTTCCCCAGAGGCTTGAGTCCGTGGACCATGCAATGCCTTGGTTCTGTCCAAAACCTAGTTTTCCACATCTAGGTAGTTGGTTTCCCCAGAGGCTTGAGTCCGTGGACCATGCAATGCCTTGGTTCTGTCCAAAACCTAGTTTTCCACATCCAGGTAGTTGTTTCCCAGAGGCTTGAGTCAGCAATGCCTTGGTTCTGTCCAAAACTAGTTTTCCACATCAGGTAGTTGGTTTCTTGAGTCCGAGGACTATGCAATGCCTTGGTTCTGTCCAAAACCTAGTTTTCCACATCTAGGTAGTTGGTTTCCCCAGAGGCTTGAGTCCGAGGACTATGCAATGCCTTGGTTCTGTCCAAAACCTAGTTTTCCACATCCAGGTAGTTGGTTTCCCCAGAGGCTTGAGTCCGTGAACCATGCAATGCCTTGGTTCTGTCCAAAACCTAGTTTTCCACATCCAGGTAGTTGGTTTCCCCAGAGACTTGAGTCCGTGGACCATGCAATGCCTTGGTTCTGTCCAAAACCTAGTTTTCCACATCCAGGTAGTTGGTTTCCCCAGAGGCTTGAGTCCGTGGACCATGCAATGCCTTGGTTCTGTCCAAAACCTAGTTTTCTCTTTGTGTGGGGTCTTGGCTTTAGGGGAGTTAGCTCCTCAGCCAAGCCCCTAGAGTTTATCTATACGATTAACGCTACCAAGTGCCTAGTTTGCTCTTTACGGGGGACCTTGGCTTTAAGGGAGTTAGCTCCTCAACCAAGCCCCTAGTCAAGAAACGTAGTCCTTAGCAGAACTTTATACTAGAACTCTATAACCAACGGTTAGAAATAACGAAGAAACTCTATCGACCCACTTTCTATACCAACACACAAGCCTTTCCCACAGACGGCGCCAATTGTAAGGACACGATTCGTGGCGGACCGTAACGGTGTCGGGTTCGCACGCAAAAAGGCCCAAACAATATCATTTGTAGAGCGTGGGTTTGGAAGGCTAGGCCTTGGTCGACAGGCGGTGGGTTTTCGTGGTGTTCATACAAGGTTAAGTTTTCCTTCACCCATGGAGTCTTTCTCCTGGAGGTGGGCTGGGAGGCTCTGGTTTTTGGCCATTTTTCCCAACCCCCTCCCTAGATTACTTATTTTTCCTTTTATACTAGCCTGCGTCTACTGTCCTTCGTCCACGTATAGGGTCAACATTTCCAAGACTGATACTTGTCCCATCAGTCTAATCCCAGAATTGTGGGGGATGATTGATAAGGCTGGAGAGTACGGCTCTGCTAGATGCAGAGTCTTATCTGGGAAGGGTCATAAGGGTAACTTTCCCAAGATATTTTAGGTCTCTTTTCAAGTTTAGTCCAATTCCGATTTTACCCCTTTATTCCGGTAGGATTTTGGATCTGCCGAGGACTGAACTGTCCTCGGCTGTATTCCAAAACAGTTTTGTGCTCCGTGTTTATCGGGCTTGGGCCATAGCTCTCTTCGGCTTGGGCCTTCGGACTCTCCACGAGCAAATGGGCCTGGCCCATAGATTATTGGGCCCCACATTTCTTATAGAGACTTTCCAAGGTTCATATCTTCCCATCCCCCATTGTATGTAACTATCGAATAACTTTTCAAAAAAATTGCTATGTAATTAACAAGAGTAATTATAGGGTAAATGCATTTTTTTTTCATGTATTAATTATTCATTGGTGTTGCCCTAATTATTAATGAATAGTAAATTTATATAATTATTTCTATAATTTTTTTAAAGAATCAAACTAATTATTAAACACAGACACTTATTTCCATTCACATTCTTGCTCAGATTGAGTTGCTCTTGTAAAATTGAAATAATCTAAAATAAACGATAAAAGGGAAGCCAATTACCTGCAATCAAAGAATATAAAAGTGTCTTTTTTTTTTTTTTTTTTTTTTTTTTTGAGGAGAAAGAATATAAAAGATAATTGTGCACTTTAAAGATGAAAACAAAATTTTGTCAGTTCACTCAATCAATTATTTTATATTCTTAATTATCCTTTTTTTTTAATGACGTGTTATATAACTGAAATTGATTAGCTATTTAAATATTATATCAAATACTATGTTATTATATTTGAGACATAATATAATTTCTTACAGAATACTTCAAACTGCCCCACACGGAACATCATCTAGTATGGCAAAAGGGCATTGGAGTTAGGAGTTACATCACCATCATGGTCCAATATGCAAGTCGTTGTTTCATTAAAAAAAAAAAAAATACAAAAACAATATGCATATCGTTGTAGCCAGTAAAATAGAGATCGCTTGTACTTCTTATATGTATAATATACAGTATGTAGTCTTTTGATATTAGCTTTATGCAAAATAGAGGGCAAGCATACAATCATCTAATTAATCAGAAGATCTAGAGTGTGTCGACGCAGGTGAAACAGTAAAATTACCAATACATAATATGGCTTTTCCTTATTAAGAAGTTAATTAATCCATTGATGTCTTTTGCATTTTTTGAAGGGCAGAAAATCAATGTGGCTACTGGCTACTGTGGACTATGAAGATGCCATCACTTATATAATTATTTTTATATAAATTTGATTGTTATAGTAAAAGGAAAGGATTTAAATTCTAGATATTTTCATTAAAAACATTAAAAAGTGTTAATTAAAACTATTAAAAAAAAAGAGTCAGAGCTCTCGGCAATGCCATCACTTAGTTATAGATTATAAAACACACCAACTTTATAAGTTATTAAATATGAAATAATAAACCAAGAGTCTTGTAATTGTAATTCAATTGACACTTCAAGGTATTTTCAACAGAGATGTAGCTGCTCCATCAATTATTGAATAAGCCAAGAGTTAAGAAAAAAAATTATACTCTAACCTAATCTAAGTGTATGAGTATGAAATTCTCTTTTGGAGACTTGAACCTCCCACATCCTACAAGCACTTATACTTGTGGAGTGACCACGCATTATGGGTGTGCAGTAGTAATAAGTTAAGAGTGTTGCAGTTAACACTTTATGGTATTTTCAACAGAGATGTTTAGAAATCAAATCATTGTTCTATCAATTATTGAATTATGAAAAAAAATAAAATAAAATAATCAAAGAAAAACAAAAAAGACTAGAACTTAATAAAATTCTACATGATGTGATGTATGTCGGTGAGACAAGTTGTTCCTAAGTTTATGCAGGAGATGGACAACAATGTATATCAGTCTAGAATTATGACTTACTTTTTTAAGTACATCATTACAGGCGGTTGGCAAATTTTATGTTTCTAAGACTTGAATAGGATGATTGGAATCACTTCTGTAAATATAAGTTTCATCAATGTGTGGACATAGCTAGGAGAGATTATTAAAAATATATATATTGAACTATCATATGGCTTTAATTATTCTTAAAAATGTTTTTATATTTTAATGTGGGATTGCATCATCACATTTTGTTCTTAGCCTCAACGGAGGAGATTTAATTGTTTTTTATTGAGTTAAAAGAGATCACATTTCTTTTAGCTGTCCAGAATTCTAACGATGAATTAATACGACAGAGAGAGAGAGAGTAGATGTTGTTAATGCGTCACTGTAAGCAGATGAGGTTGATCAATAGGTTATAATGCCGTAGCTTCAAATTTATGTATCTTCTGTTATTTTGTATTTGTTTAAGAATAAGAAGAGTGACAGAGTTTCCACATTGCCTTCCATGTAAAGGTTATGGTATTGGTCACTATTCTTTGGAGTTAGGGTATGGTAGAATGTTTGCTAAGTGAAGAAGACATTCAGAAACATGAACTCCCCATCCTTCATGTCTCCAACTACCTGTGGGGTCTCAAAACTTCTCTTATATATTTTAGTTTCTTGTTTTCTTCCCTTTGTCATTTTGTTGCTTCTCTAATCTGTGGTTGTTCAAACGTTGGTTATGTTGTTTTATGATACAGTCATATCTGCAATCAACTCCTTTGTTAGGCCCAAGCTCATAACCATAAATTGCTCGCCAATAAACACGTGCATTAAGTAGCTGTTTTTCAAACATTAAGAAGACGTGCTTAACAATGCATCATTGGGAGTCCATGAAGTATACGTGTAAATATAGAGATTGTCCCAAGAGTATACAATCGTTAAAGCAGTAAATCGATTTAATTGCAAAAGGTTAGGAAGACAACTACAGACCATTGACTTTATGAATTACTAGTTGGTTTTAATTATAATGGGCCACTTTGCGAAATCCCTTTGAAGAAACCTAACTTGAAAACGAGAAGTGAGAAAAAAGAAAGAAAGACATTTAATCTTTTCAAAAAGAAGAAAAAAAGAAAGCAGAGGCCAGGTTGCATTATGAAGTGAGCCAAAACTGTTCACTTAGCAAAAACTACTTCTAAAGCAAGGATGAAACTTTTGTCATCAAAATGTATGGAAAAATCCCCTAATGTACAAGTTAAATAATAATTAATATTCAATTATAAGTTGTAATATATAGATTTCGAAAAGTAAAGTACACTTATCAATAATTTATTTTCTAAGAATATATAAAAACATCACTTAGTGAAGTATTAAATACATCTTAACTTTCCTAAAAAGAAAAGGCCGAAATACTTTCTTGATTTGCTAGTCTCTAAAACTAGACTACTAATTAAACGTTTTTGGTCCATAAAATTTCAAGTGAGTACTATTTATTGGTATGTGGAGTTAAGAAAATGAGCATCATTCGTCCATTCATCAAGTTCTGTTAGTTTCTTTGAGTATGTATCTACAAAGCAATGACGTGACATTACAGCCATTTTATTATTTTAAAAAAAAAAAAAAAAAAAAAAAAAAAAAAAAAAAAAAAAAAAAAACACATCACAAATGGGTTAGCTCAAAGAATTTGGGTTTCAACATATTAAACCCGTTATAAATTACTAGTTTTTTTTTTTTTTTGAAAATACTATTTTGGTTTCTACAATTTGGAGTTTCTATGTTTTTGTTTGTTTGAGTCTTTGAGTTTGAACATTGATTTTCCAACCTTTATCACACCCACCCTAAAAATAATAATAATAATAATAGTTAGTCGCTAACTTGTGCAATGCAGGGGAAAACTATTGTGTAAGTAGATGTTAACAACTATGAGTCTCTTCCACTTTGATTGTACGTAGTCGCTAACCTGTACAATGTGCACGGAATAATTTGAGAAAAATAATATATATTTACTTTGCCTAAAAACTCACTTTAAAATAAATAGGCTGGCTTTCTACTCATAATATGACTCAACATACTCAAAAACTGGAATCGTGTTTGATTAAAGGAAAATTGAACAATATCAACTATTGCAAAATGGTAAAAGAACAAAAATATATAACAAATGAAAGTTTTCCATTATGTTTCTTCTTTCTTTTACTTATTAGGAAAAAAATAGCAATAATAAAAGCATATCAATCAATCTATTGAATTTGATTTGAATACAGCTTAGAATGCAAAAAAATGGACTTTCTCCTATAATTGAAAAACTTCAATTTGGACTCTTTTCATATGCTATGCACTAAAGTCCTGGCTATTGTAGACAATAATTTGAGACAATAATAAACACCGTTTCCCCTTGGATCATGACAATAGAAAGAACTTGCAACATCTAATATTCAGTGAGGTAAAAGAGATGACAATCCAACTACAAAGAAGACAACTCAAAACAAAATTGTATATAATTGATATTAAGATATTGTTGTTACTTAATGTCACCGATCACAAAAATATAAAGAGATGTATATAGGTTGCTACTCCAAGTATACTTTGTTATCCATTAGAAACTGTTGGTTGAAATAGACACATCCATCATCAAAAGTTTAGGTAACACATTAATAACATAAAACTACCTGTCAAGCGTTAGTTTTAAAACCAACACATGGTATGTAATAAACTAATAATTTTTTTTTAAAAAATGGTCTTCAAATTGGGATAAGCAAATAAAAGTAGCATTAAATAGAGACACAACTACTAAAATGGCTTTCACATCAATATCTAAAAATTCCTAAGGAAATAATATTCTCACTAACTACACACATGACATATCATGTAATTTACACACTTAGCTTTGAACTCATCATTGATACAATTCTCCTAGATAAAACTTTAAAAGATATCTGAATTTATACATGAATCATAAATATGATTGGAGAGAACAAAGCAAACCATTTTTAGTGCTGAATGAGTGAGCATTGAACTGCAATCCATGGTGGTTCCCCTGCAATGCTTGTGTAGAAACAACCTAAACAATAGAGGATATGAGGAAAACAAATTAGACTTTGAAACATGGAACCACTAATCAGATTGAAAAAGAATACATAAATCCCAACTAAGTCCTCAGGATAATAATATCAAATTCTTGGTGAAAAAATAATTTATAAATATGTGTGTGTGTGTGTGTGATGAAAGAATTTATAGTAATAGTGGAGACAGCAAGAACACTCTGCTCACACCAAGCATGATACTTAAGCAAAAAATAGAAACCAACAAAAAATTAAAAAACTCCCATCTGAAAAACCAAATATCAAATAGATAATCATGACTTCAATTAAATCAAAGGGAGCCTAGCAGTTACCTAAAAGCTTCAATCAAGAGTTCAAAACATAGTTCCATAGAATTTGGGAGTAACAATGGCAACTATTAGTATATATACTGCCCTACATAGTTCCTTGCTTCTTTTTTTATATATAGGTTATAAAAATTCATTGAAACAAAAAGGAAAATGGTTTTACCTTATGGAAGAATAAATATACAAATTCAAAATGTTAACTCCTAAAATCTAACTTATGATATCTGTGAATCCATGAAAATTCAATGAAGAATCTGAGGCCACAACCTGCACCCACTCAATAAGAGTCCTTCAAAACAGAAGATTTTCTAAAACAAGACCCAATAACTATATAGCATCAAATCAACTGTGCCTAAAATTATTATTAAACCCCATAACTATCTACAACACACAGCCCATAAATATCATTGAAAATTCTGAAACCGCAATCTACATCAATTTGAATTAATTTTTTAGCCAAAATAAATTAATCATCAGGCTGACTCTTAGGCCTTTCAAAAACACAGAAGAAAAAAAATCATTAAATCAATACTATCTCCACTATGAAACCCATCGATATTTACAATATTTTCTTACAAAACCTGTAGAATTTGAAATCCCTAAATCAATAGAAAACCTAATTGAAGACATATAATTAAAACAAAACTTTGAGGCTCTGTTCCATTTAAACCAATTTCAATCTAAATTTTAACCCATATCAACCAAATAAAATTGATACTTGAAAAAGATCAGATTGGAAAAGGATCCAAATTCTTCAAGTTAGTCTTGAAAATCAAATGCCCAGAATGGGGGCCAAAAAATAATCAATGCCCAGATGATAAAAACTCAAGAACAAAATAACCATGAATCAAAATTGACATCAGTCAGAGGAGTTGTGGCCGAGAAAAGAAGGAGGGAGCTGCATTGAATGAGAGAGTTAAAGAAGAAGGAGATGGGAGTGAGTTTGAAATAGAGAGAATTTGATCGAGGGTATTGTTACGGCTGAGTTTGGATTTGAGAGATAGTTTTGAGAGCATAGGAAGAAAAAATTAACTACGTAGGGTTTTTTGTTTGCGGCTGATTTCTGGGTTTAGGCTCCTCTCGTAGTTGTGTTTTAATAAGAATCGGGTTTGTAATTTGTATTTGGTGGGAAAAAAAAGAATTTATTATTTATATAAGCATTGGACATGGAAAATTGTGAAAATTTCAAAGGTTTCGGTTTTATATATATATATATATAGATAGATAATAAATAATGCTAGATCCAAGCGTGGCTTATTTATTAATCAGGACCACCTCGAATTGATTTTTTTATTTTTTTTATATACACTTAAAAAGTAAAATTTTAAATTAATATGTGTTATTGACCACCTTATAAAAAAAATTGCATGCCCTAAATAAAAATTTGAGCCCTCTAAATATAAAATTTGATCTCTCCAAAATTTTGGTCCATTAAAGATCGGACCAAAAAAATTGTGAGAAATGCTATGTTCACACATTTTCACAATACTTTCACAAATAAATCCTAAATAGCAGGTTGTTATTGACTGTTACTAGTAGAGAAAAATGTCATTTCAGTGGTAGATTTAAATTAGAACCAATAACGATTTACTGTTTAGGATTTGTTATGAAAATATTGCGGACATAACACTTTTCAAAAATTGCTAAAACAAATAAAAATTAGCCAAATCAAATGTTTAATTGCGATTTTTTAAATTGTGTTTCAAAAGAAATATTTGAAAATCACTATATGTGTATATATATATATATATATATTATTATTATTATTATTATTTTTTCTTCTTCTTCTTCTAAAAAATGCACATTTTCGTATAGTTAGTCTGTTAGATTTTGCTTTAGTCTTTAGCTGAATTTTTTGAATTTATGTGATACTTGTTGTACACATGCATTACACTAAAGTAATACTTGAATACATTATTCAAAATGATTAATGTAACGGTTGAATTTCTAAGTTGAATATATTAAATGAACTTATAGTTTACCATTTATTTTTTTGCTAACACTATGAACAAATTTCTTATAAGGAAACCAAATGTATTGCAAGGTTCATCTTCTAACCAAATTTGTATTGACTTGAAGAATTTTGTTTTAGATCCTAGCTTATGAGAAAATAGTTAGTTAAAAAAATTTGGGGTTTTGGTTTTAGACCCCATATCTTAACGTTGAAGTAGGGCAAGGGGCTTCCCTGTGGAACATAGTATCGATGATATTGGATCGCCCTTTCCTTTACTGGAAGTTGATCCCTGTTGCCCAAATAAAAGAAAATGTTGGTTGATCTATTAAGAAAAGGGTGGGGTTCTTGCACTGCCCTCCAAAGTTAGTCTCCTACAGGGACGGAACTAAGCTTGGGCTTTGGGGGTAATGGTCCCCCCCTAATTTAAAAAAAAAAATTAGTATATATATAGGTATTAATTTTAGCAATTTTGTTTTATAAAATTATACTTTGCCCCCCTAACAATATCATTGATTCTTTAAAGAGAAATAGCATAGTCACAAACTTTTCTACAATATTTTAACAAAGTGTTAAGATAGAAAATTCTTATTGGTTTGTATCTGAGCTCACCACTTATGTCATTTTTTTACTTACCAATAACACTCACCACATTACTAATTTATAAAACAAGTTTGTATCGTTCACATTTTTCTATTTTTAAAGGTCATAATATATATATATATATATATATATATTTATATATATCTAAAATCTAAACCAAAATATACAAGTCCAAAAACACTAGCACAACAACAAAAATTACTAATAGCAAAACTAAAAAAAATTAAGTCCAACCAACAAATTTTACCCAAAACAAACAACCTGACCCTTTAAAAAAAATTTTGCAAAATAATTTTATCCTTACCTAGCAGCAAACACACACATCAAAG
Organism: Quercus lobata; assembly: GCF_001633185.2. NCBI lineage: Eukaryota > Viridiplantae > Streptophyta > Magnoliopsida > Fagales > Fagaceae > Quercus > Quercus lobata. The sequence continues at coordinate 11,338,247 of NC_044906.1, read as the reverse complement.
GCCAAAAAAAAAAAAAAAAAACCCTCAACGTCTAAGTAGCAAAGCTGGATGCTAGAGTTATTGCACGTAACTAGAGCCGCCCCCCTAATTCCAAGTCCTAACTTCGTCCCTGGTCTCCTACATTTTCTCATCCAAATGATCAAGATGAAATAATAATAGCATATTTACAAAAAAGTTCTTGTCAACCTCTTGGCCATGATTTCTCTAAAAAAGAAATAAGTGAAGCATTGCATCAATTAAATCCTAATTAGTTTATAGAATACAAAAAATTGGTAGGAATAGATCATAAAAGAGGATGATATAGTCTGTTTATATTGTTATCTATTTAGGCAAGATGTTAGTAGTTGAATGTGGATCGATAGTATAATAATTGTTTGGTTGGATACATTAAAAAAGATGTAACTAATAGTATTGATAATGAAACTATTATACGATGATTTCAAAATATGAGAATACCTAGAGGGAAATTTTAAAACTTTATATATTTGCGTATAATATATATATATATATATATATATTGGGTAAGGTCAATATATTTAAGTTTTTTAATTAAATTTTGTTTAATTTAAGTTTATTTTTTCATAACTACTTGATAAAAATTCCTGAAACCGCCGTTGGCATCATGCATGAATAATTTAAATGGTAGCTAGCGTGAACAATGTACAGATGTGCATGTAAAAACGGAACCTACGGTGTTATATAAGTTTACCAAATGAGGGTTGGAGTCTTGGGATTATGAGTTTGCGGAGTCTTGTGAAAATGGCCAAATACCACTGTTGGCCAAAATTATTAGTGTTTTACCACTATTTGAGAAATATTTAACAATATACTACTGTAAGGACACAATTTGTAACGACCCATAATAATGTTGGGTTCGTACGTAAAAAGGCCCAAACAATATCATTTATAGAGTATGGGTTTGAAAGGCTAGGCCTTGGTCACGAGACAGTAGTTTTCCATGGGGTGCGTACATAATTAAATCGTGTTCGTCCTAGGAGTCTTTCTCCTGGAGGCGGGCTGGGAGGCTCTGGTTTTTGGCCATTTTTCCCAGCCCCTGTCTCTGGATGCTTACTTTTCCTTTTATACTGGCCTGTATCCCTTATCCAACGTCCACGTGTGGGTTCGACTTTCCAGGACTGATACTTGTCCCATCAGCCCATACCCAGAGTGGTTGGGGGTGGTTGTAAAAGCTGAAGAGTACGGCTCTGTCAGGTGCAGAGTATTGAATGGCAGTAAGGGCGGCTTTCCCTTTTGTCCTTGGTCGTTATACTATCCAGCGCACCCTTCTCTATTAATATAGATATTTTAGATTTTTTCCAAACTGGTCCTATATCGTTTTTGCCCTTCCTTCCAGGGGGACCTCGGATATGCCGAGGACAGAATCATCCTCGGCTGTGTCTCAAGACTATTCGGATTTTTATTACCTATTCTCGACTATAACCTTCCTCGGCTCGGGTCTTGGACTCCAATGTAAAAATGGGTCAGGGTTACAAATTATTGGACCCCACAACTACTTTTTTGAAACACTAAAAATATGGTAGTCGAGTTTTACAAACTCAAGTACCATGTCAGAATGTATTCAGTATACGTACTTCAAGTTTTGTAAAGAATATTTTAACTATTTGGCATTGGAAATCCAACTACACTCTGCTCAAGCCAAACAACACAAAGAAAGAGATGTAGATTCACGTGAAAGGCTAGAAACAGAGCAGGCACAAATCATACCGTCTACACCATGCCTAGTCAACCAATAATCCAAAAGAGTGAAAAATTGGTGCTGGACAGCACCCGTTAAGTCTGCATTGACATTGTTTAAGTCGGCATGATTTTACTAAATTAGCCTTACTTTAATTGGGAAATCAAGAAAAACAACACCACCTTAATGATGTGTGTCAGGGGCATAGAAAATAACAAATGTTGCATGCTTTTTTTTTTTTTTTTTTTTTTCTTTTGAGAGAATTATGTTAGATTAAGTTAGAGCATGGAAAATCTAGTTTACTAACAGGTCTAATATCACTAACGGTATTGCATGCTTTTACTTAAATACAGTAAATGGTCATTGTATAATTTTCCATTACATGAAGGTATATGAAAGTGCAAGAAGTAACATATCAATATATGAAAGCAATTCTTACATGGTACTCGAGTTTACAAAACTCGAGTACAACAAAGAACTCGAGTTCCATGTCAAACTCGACTTTCTCAAACATGTCAAACTCGACTTTCTCAAACTCAAGTTTTAAAAAAGTGGTACATTGTTAAATATTTTCCAAACAATGGTAAAACACTAATAATTTTGGCCAATAGTGGTATTTGGCCATTTTAGCTTGCAGAGTCGCAGTACTCTTGTCTATTGACAAAGAGCACAAAAACAGCAAAGTAATGGACACAGCAATCCCCGCAAGGCTCTGCTGCCAAACCATAGCATCCTCCCAGCTTGGAATGGTATGTGCATGCCCCCAAACCTTTGGACAAGATCAATCAAATAGTTTCGGGCTGCGCTAAAACAAGCCGCCATATATGCATCATGCATGCATGCAAAAATCAACACACAACACATGACAGACTTTTTTTTGGTAATTGAAGTAGTATTATATCATAAAACGATCGATAAGTAGATCAATTTAAAATAATAATAATAGAAAAACAACAGGGAGAATTCCCTTACAATTGGAGAGGTCTTCAAATATTGTCCCCTAGGTGGAGTAGCCATATTTTAGAGATAGAAAGATCGATGTATGAGGAAGAGGATGTCAAATACATAGAACTATATGCCACTACGTTTGAGGAAGACGAGTACTCAATGGTGACATGGGTTCAGTTGATAGGTTACTTTTTTTTCTTCACGCGTGGACAAGTGATGTGACTTTTTTTTAATTTTATTTTTGGTAAATGAGGAGAGCCAAGTTAGATTGAGTTCAGATGCAATACCTTACCTGATGTAATAGCAATGAATAGTTGGGATTGAAAGTTAGAAAAAACAACTTTCAATTTCAACCATTAAATAAAAATTATATTAAAAAGAAGTAAAAATTTAAAGTTAAAAAGTTAAAAATGTAAAAACAAATTGTGAAGGAAAATGGGTAATAGCTAGCATATTGCAATTGCATATGGCAATTAATTGCACCTGACCTCAATTCGAGCCAAGGTTGCTTTTGCAGATGTTTAATGTGGTTGGGATCATTTTGATTTTATCCCTAACAAAGTTAAAATTTCTTTATTTAAACCTAATATTGGTGGTACTTAGAAAACTTTGGGGCTTTACTCTAATGTATTCGTTAAGTATTAATTAAGATTGACATGACTTAATATTTCAATTCAAAACTTTGGGGCTTTACTCTATTAGTCCTATTAGAATATTTATTTTATTTTGGATTCTATTAAAGCTATGTTAGTATATTTATGACGAAAATACTATTTTAGTCCCTATAATTTCATAGCAATCAATTTGGTTCCTGTTATTTTTAATTTACAGTCGATTTGGTCCCTACCGTTAACTCACTAACGGAAAACACTTGTGTGACAAGCAATATGCATTGTTGGCACACTTTAAGCTTATGAGGCAACCAAAATAATAATATTATATGCCACATCATCTGGAAAAATTTTGATTTATCAGTTTTAAAGAAAAAAAAAATTGATCTAGGAAGAACGTGTAAATCCAGAAAAATCCAACCCAAATCCACTTCCAACATATTATTTAAGCAAATCCAAAAATAAAATCAAACAAAAATCAAATGGTTAAAAAGTAATTATGGCCCTGTGAAGCTTCTTGATGAGGGCCATAGGCTTGCATTTCAAACCCCTCTGAAACAATACAGATCAGACCCATTTGATTACTTTACATTCTCATATATCCTTCTAGAGCTTGATGTGCTCATTAGTATACATGTAGATAAGAGCATCCAAACCAACTCCTCTGAAGCTGAATTTCTTGAACATCCTCTTCTTAGACTATCCCACCGCTACCATAGCCACATCGATCACAACATCCACCTGAAACAAACTCACATAGAGAGAGAGAGAGAGAGAGAGAGGAATTAGTGGTGGGATTTGCTTAAAGAATGTGTTTATGTTTGATTTTTGTGTTCTTTTCTGAACGTTATTATGATCAAGGAATTGGAAAATGGACTTTTGGATTTCATATGCTTTTGATCAATTGATTCGGTGTTGAATGAAGAGAGATTTGTGCTTGAAGAATTGAGATTTGTGGATTTGAGTTTGATTTTTCTGGGTTCATGTTCTTCCCATAACTTTTTTTTTTTTTTTTCTTAAAAAATGATAAATCAAATTTTTCCAGATGTTGATGATGTGGCATTTAATATTATTATTTTAGTTGTCGTGTAAGCTTAAAGTGTGCCCAGAGTACATATAGTTTGCCACATAGGCATTTTCCATTAGTGAGTTAACGGCATGAACCAAATTGACTGTAAATTAAAAATAACAAGGACCAAATTGATTGTGACCTCAAAATGTAGGGACCCAAATTATGTTTTTGCCTATATTTATTTTAGTGAAAATCTAATTACACACAGGCTATTATATGTTTCATATATAATTTTTTCTTTTTCTTTTTTTATTGAAGGTGTTCATATATACTTTCTTTGAAATCATGTTTTAAAACAAAATTTCAATTAATTTGTTGGCTAGTTTTCTAAGTTTTATTTATTTATTTATTATTTTTTATAATAATTTTTTTATAATAATAAATAAAGTAGAGATAGGCAATCCTGAGAATATCATTGTTTTTGTTGACAAGACGAGTCTGGGGCTTCCTACAGTAGAGCATTCAAATGGTGAAGGCTGTATACATATATTGATTTAGAAAAAAGGTTAACAGGGATTAATTGGTGGAGGCATTGTTTGCTTTTTATTTTTATTTTTAATTTGTTGGCCTTCGTTTAATTTTTTTTTTTTAATCTAGTTCTTACATAGAGATTTCGATTCTTAATTCTTTTTTGGGTACCAACTATTTGAAACAATTTTAGTGGAGAGAGAGAAAGATCAATAGAATTTGTTATAAGCTGCATGTAGTTTTCTTTGATCAATAGTTGTAGATGTTTCAAAAGATGTTAAAAGGATTTGAACATGTAAAATAACACTCCAGGAGATTGAACTACTCCAAGGCCACCCATTGTATTCTAAACAAATATACAAGCAAAGATTTTCATCAATCTGGTGAATATATATATTCATACAACCTTGCTTCCTTTACTAAAATAAATGTGATCGTTCTAATGAATTTTCTTTCCATTTAGTGATGATGAAATATATAAATATATTTTTTTCCAACTGTTAGTATTTTAAGGTGTTATATGAAACACTAAAATGTAGAAATCTATATATATATATATATATATATATATATATATATTAATAGCCAAAATTGAGAGAAAACTCAATTAAATTCTAAATTGAAGTCTAATTTTGTACCACGTTTCTCATCTAATTTTAAATTTGTGTATCAAGTAAATTATTAAGTGCAAAAATCAAAAAATCTAAATTCAATTAGATTCTAAGTTATATTTTAATTTTTTAAGAGAAAAATTGAATTTTAATTGAAGTTTAATTTTGTACCATGTGTCATCTAATTTTTTAATTTTTGTGACAAGTGAATTATTGGGTTCTAAAACCGAATAAATTTAAAATAAATTATTCAAGTTTTTTTAAGGATGTAGAAAAAACTGAATATATATCAAATGTGTGTCAGTTTAATGATAAATTACATCTGAAAAGTAAAATTTTGTCAATTTTCTATACAGTGGAATTTGTGATAGATACCGGTTGATTAACAGGAGCTGACCGGCACCGTTAACAAAATCCTTTAAACAAATAAAGAGAAAGCCAACTCATTCCCGTTGTCACGTTTCCCAAGCAATCTGAATCTGATAGCTTCTTCTGGTCTTTAATTAGCTTTTCTTCCCAACATATGCTTCTCAGTCTTCATTTCCTTCTCTCCTCACTTTTCAGTCTCTACCATACTTCGTCTTCCCCATTTTTTCAAACACAGAGTAAAGCAACAAATTATCTCTCTTTCATAGCTTCAGCTTTCACTTACTCTACCTCTTTCTCTCCCTTCCTCAATCTTTCTTTCTCTGAAGAACAGATCCAGCGAACAGGTAGTTGCTCTCCATGAAGATCCAAACTAATTTTTTTCATTTTTATTGTGAAAATTTCTGGGAATGAGAAACCGGAAAACCCGCTTCCGGTTTAGAAAACCGCACAGAGTTTGATGGCAAATGGCAGATTACACAAACTAGAATTGATATATGTAAAAGAATGTGTTTAATAAACACTACTATATTGCTTGATTTTTCCAATTAACAAAAGGGGGTTTGAATTTGTTCAGACTTTATTTCAAGTGGGTGGCTGTCAAGGCACACTGCCCACTCAACAAAAAGACAAAGGGTTTGAAATAGTGGTGAAAAAAAATATAAAGAGTACTCATTAGGTCCTACGTTGAGTCCTACCTAAAAGCCTCAAAAAGAAAAAGAAAAAGAAAAAGTTTTGAAACGAAATTAGGTCCTACCTTGAAACTTCATGAATCATGAGTATCACCATACCTTGAAACTTCCTCGCTGGATGCATATATGACCACAAACACAAAACTCCACAAAAACTTTACCCAAAGTCTAGAATTTTGATGATGATTCGAATCTGATTAATAAATGATGAAGCATAAATCCCCAGTGAAGTAGACTCGTCCAGATGAGTTAGCAACTTCGTTCCTATGCCTGCAATCGTCATTAAGGGCCTTCCTTAGGTGTTCATTGGTGTGGTGTCTGCCACAGAGTCTCCGATGATAAAATTAGCGTGTAAAGGCTTTTTTAGAAAATATTAGAACAATGGCGTATTAAAATATCAGAATGTGTACCTTTTTTGGTCTTGGGGGGTGTTTATATATGGCTTCATTGCTCCTAGCCATTGTGGCCTTTATTGTGGCTTTAGTGCCTCTTTGTAACACCTTTGGGCTTAGTGATGTAGGTTTTAATGAGCTTCCAACGATCTGATAGCCTGTCCTGTAACTGCTCGAGGCATTAAATCCTTCATTAAATGGCTTGCCTTACTTCGTCCATGACGTGGCAAGGTGGATGAAGGCGGCTTATAGTATCGTCTAGGCAAGAAGGTTCGTTGGTCCCATCAATAAAGATATATAACTAATTAAGTGAAGAGGACTTTTAAGGAAACCAGAGCTACCGCTAGATATTATATTTGATTAGGTCCTAAACAAAAATTGAGCTAATCCAATCCAGGCTGGACGACCACAGGCGCCTTAAAGCTGGTATTTAATGCGAAGCTGTTGAACATACAACTGTTGGGGTCTTCATGACTCCTCATTAAGCAGCCAAGGAACGTTAAATGACACCAAAGGCTAGAAAAGGAGAAGCCCTATTTAAGCAATGCCATACCTCAGGCAAAGGTACATTCACACAAACATAAACACTTAGAAATTAAAGTTCTTGTCATTATCACCACTTTGTTTTTATTTGACTTTGCCATCGGAAAGTCAGTGGCTGACACTATACTGGTGACCATTCGAGCAGAGTTTTCTTTTTAGTTGTGTGCAGAATCATTGACGAGCCTGGGTTGCACTCTGTCTGGACGATCAATTCAACTAAAGATTTTGGCATCATCAAGTAGCACCTAAATGGGGGCGCGCCGGGGGGGGGGGGGTGAGGTGGGGAAGAGAGAACTTCTTAACAAAAATAACTTTCCATTTTTGACTGAATGTTCATTTTGTCATTGTTTTCTTTACGTGCACAAGAATTTTATATATATATATATATATATCATATTTTGATTTATCAAAAAAAAAGAATCATTAATTATTTTCATTTTAGTACATTTTGTGAATATTATTAATTAATTTTTTAATATATACTCATTAGAGTTTAGGAAAATATGATAGCCCAAATTGTATGAATTTGATTTGATTAATTTGTTTGTTGAGAATGTGTTGAGTCTCACATCAGGTGTTTATTAAGTAGATCTTGAGTTTATAAATAACTACAATGAGTCTTTAATTGTAACTTAACTAATTCTTTAGGATATAAGTGTAGATATGGATCTTAGCTAGATCCTCAAAATTTTAAGGCTAAGGCTCATATAGGGTATTTATGCAAAGAAAAAAGACATTATCATTTTTCCCCAACGCCCGTAACAAATTAAAATAAAAAAATAAAAAAGGGACATGGGTAGAAGAGAATTATTGCGAATAATTATAAAAACATGTCAAATCGTAAAGTCATTATTATAATTTATGATGATACATGCAATGTTGGATACTTTCTGCTAATACGTTCCCACAACCTTTTGTTGACTACATCGGTGGTGTTTGAGTGAAAAAAAAGTCCTTCAAAACCGTCATCCATCACTGCCGTATGCATCAATATGTCCTGAATATATTGCTTTGTCGTTGGAGCATTAAAAGAAAACTGTTTTTACATGCAACGTACGATTGACGAAGAAGACCTATAGAGGTAGGAAATAATTTTAGTTTTGGTTACTACTACGAAAGAGCATATTCTGCATTGACGAAGTCAATTTTGGTGAAACTTGTGGACCAGTTGAAAAAACCTTTCTGAGGGACACACTTTCAAGTAAGAGAGCCTTTTTTTTTTTGGGAATCTAGTAAGGGAACTTAGTGGGTCAAAATCCAGTGAGAAGAGAAACTAAGGGTTGCAAAATCTGATATAACTGATTTTTTTTAATAAAAATATTATATTCGTGTTCAACCTATAAAATCCGTTTAACTATTTTGATCAATTTAATTAAATATCATTTTACTAATATATCCTTCAAAATTCTAGGTATAAAACTTATTTTCTTTCCTAGTTTTGTTCTCCCAAGCCCAATAGCCACCTCTCACTCTTAGACCTTAATGTCACATCACCTCACCTTATTTGTTTGGTTTTTTTTTTTTTTTTTTTTTTTTTAATTTATATATATATATATATATATATATAGTTTAGATCATTTGGGTTAGTACTCAAATTTGTAATTTTTTTTCTCACTTTGATAAAATTTGATAAAAGAGTAACTTATTTAATAAATAAGTCGTGTTAGGATTGATGAATCCTAAATTGTTTAATAAATGTGTTGTGTTCATGTCCCATATAGTCAAAAATTCATATCTCGACACGACACAAATGTGACATGCAAATACAAATTACCACTCCTATGAGAAAGTATAGTATAACAACACAACAAGGTTAGCATAAAAAGACTTCCAAATAAGGTTCGTTAAACCCTCGCCTCCCATTCCCTCTAATTTACTCTACTCCCTTCCATCCAAACATAAGGTAAGAGAACAATCATCGTGTGTTCGGGTAAAGCATTACTAGGTAGATTTCGATCATCACATAAGATTCAAAATTTTGTTATGGAAAATTTTGGTTTGTCTGAATGAGAGATAGAATTTTCAATTTTCAAATTGGAATTTCAGCTAGGATTTGCGGGCTCCAAAATCCAAATCCCAACTAAAAATTTCACCTAATGAGGCTTCAATTCCAAATTTCAAACAATGGTGTGTCTACCAACACCATATCAAGTTTTAACTGTTGGCGTGCATTCTTGCATACTATGACTTAAACTATATGAGTATGATTAATTAATTTTGATTGGTCCAATTGAAATAATTAAAACTAATTTTAACTCTCAAAAAAAAAATTAAAACTAATTTTATGTCAAAATTTCATTGATTTAATTTTTAAGATAATGATGTAATTAAAGTAATCAGATATATCCCAAGGTTATCAATTCCGTACCGTACCGGTCGGTACGGTCGGAATATATCGTACCGGCCAGCAATCCGGTACGCTCGACCCCCCTGTTTCGTACCGGAAAAAATACCGGCCGTACCGGCCATACCGGTCAATTTCGGGCAATACCGGCCGGTATCGGGTGTACCGGCCAGTACAAAAAAAAGTTTTTTTTTTTTTTTTTTTTTTTTAAGTTTTGTAATTTTTGAATTTTTATTAGGACAGAATGGTAACTTATTTGCATTAACTTATTAATATTATTTGTTTTCTTAGTATGCAATGGTAACTTTTAAGCTTTCTATTTTATTTTTTTATTTTTTTATTTTTTTTCCCTTTTAATTGATACTAAAGTCTTAAACCATGAATAATTAGTTCAGAATTGAGGAAATGTTTTATGGTAAACTTTTATATTTATTATAATATACATATACACAGACACATACATACATAAATATATATATATATATATTTATTTATTTATAAATATAAAAAATAGTGGTAAACCCGAAACGGTACACCGGTATTGACCGGTATCTAAAATATATCGTACCGGTGGCCAAACCGGTACGGCCTCCGGTACGGTATTGACATCCTTAATATATCCTACCAGATACGACAATTAATTGTTGCATCGCCATTAAGGTCTAGGATGTTAGGACCTACAGGGCCCCTTTTGTGGGGGTCAATGGCCACGGTTCAGGAGATACTTTCAGAAATTGAAACAAAATTGAAGCTTCTGTTAGGCTCCTTTTTAGTGGAAAAAAAATTAAAGAATGTAAAATTTAATTTCTTATCAGGAGGGGCTTGTGGAAGTGGGATCAGAAGGAGAGGGTATAGCAAAGAGAGAGCTTCTGAATTATGATGTGTGATATGGTGTTGAAATTTCATTGGGTATATATATTTCATATCCAAATCAAGTGATTGGTATATGATGGAATTTTAAATAGTGGGATGCAAAATCCCATCATTTGTGAATTTATGTGAAATTATCAATTCCTTCACACGAACACAACATAAGACATCAAATTGGTCAAAACATGGGATCCACGTACAACCAAAAAAGGACTGTAACCAAGAAAATATGTAGGCGTTGAGTAGGTCATATGTAGGTTACATAAACTATTTTTATTTTGGTTAAACGGTTATGTGTCAAAAGGAGTGAACTTGTCTTGATACAATTAATAATTTGAGCCATTTTTAAGTTGATTGCGGGTTTAGAGGTCAACACAAAACTGAGTTATTTATTAATTGTGTCAAAGTGAGACCCGCTTTAACACGAGTCTATTTGTGCTAAATAATAACTTTTTTTAAAAAAATTATCTTATTTATATCCTACTGTCTTGATTATATCATGTTCAGGACTTTGATTCTCTACATTGCAAATAGATTGTATTAATATTTTAATTATACTCCTATTTTCCTATATTTTTTTTTATTTACTTTTACAATATTTTATATTTGACAATTGAAAAAATAAGTATCATAAGCCAGCTCAAATTGGTGGGTGCCCTTAAAAAAAAAAAAAAAAAAAAACAACAGACAAGCAAACAAACTAAATTAATTTAACACATCACCACTCATTCCATTTAGTTTACCACACATAGTTGTTTTAATTTCCTTATTTTAGATCACACAAAACCAAACACAATTGAATTTCGGGTACAACACAGAGATGTTTTAAACCTAAAGAAATTGAGAAAAACAAGAAAATGCACTAGGTCTTGAGGTATCATCAAAGGAACAAATTACAAACTAAACATTAGTACGAATGAAGAACAGCCATGAAAGCAAGCCCTAACGAGTCATGCCTGGTGAAGGAACTGGAGGTGCTGTGGTTCTGCCCCTCAATTTCTTAGCATTAGCCTCGGCTGCTACCCAACCTTTATCACATCCATCACCAAGAAAAAAAAAAGGAACAAATTAAAATAATGAATAATATATCATGTTTATTCTTGGTGTATCATTGTAATAACTATAGTCGATATCCAGCGTATATCCCCTATAAGTTAATTTTACAAATTTGATAATAAAAATATATATATTTAAGAATCATGTATAATACTCACACGTTATAATATTTAAGAAAATAGGTCTAATTATATTACAAGTCATTGTAAAAAAAGGAAATATAAATAATTATGATTATGATTATAAAAGATATAAAGATATTTCTCAATTTACTAAATCAAGGGAGTCAATACCTTATTAGAGGTTATTTTGGTTTTTTATTTTTATTTTTATTTTTATTTTTATTTTTATTAATTTTATTAAGAAACGAAATATTTCAATATCAGTTAATATTGATATGCCATTTTAAAATTATTTATTATTTAATATATTGATTTATATAAATAAGTAGATATTTTTGTTTGTATGTGTCCAGTAGTTGAATTTTATATAATTTGTTAAAATAATTATAAATCTATATCTCATTTAATAGGTTAACCTCTATATTAAATGTTGTCTATCTCATTAATAATAATAATATTATTATTATGAAACGCACAAGAAGTTTGATGGCGTATGGCAGATCACACAAACTGGAATTGACAGATCATTAATTATATATCTATTGCTTGATTTTTCCAATTAACAAAAGGTAGTTTGAATTTGTCCAACCAAGCTTATCTCAAGTGGGTGGCTGTCAAGGCACACTGCCCACTCAACAAAAAGCCAAAGGGTTTGAAGCTGTGGTGAAAAATATAGAATGAGTACTCATAACCATGATTTACAACCTAAAAGTCTGTCTTGAAACGAAATTAAAACGAAAGACGGAGAAGAAAAGGACGTTTGGGCGAAAGAAGACCAAGACCAAGACCAAGACAAAGACGTAATTATGAGGTGGAATGGGTCCTGATAAGGGTATTTTTAGACCTACAAAGCCAACGACATGGCAAGACTGACGAATACATTTTGGTGGGCAGATGGATCTAGAGGAAGCGAACTTCAGTTAGGCGAACCTCAATATGGACGAACCCAACAGAGGGGACGGACCCCCAGCGGATGAACCCAATAAAGGGGGACGCATGGTACTGGAAGTGCTCATCAAGAATCCTGATATGGAAAAGCCTTGCACCCTACGCCTAACCATAATTGAGGGTTGTAGAGTACAAAATTTACGTTGACAGATCCATTTGAATGGACCTAACGGTACGATACTAGTAGACGGATATTCTCTCTACATGGACGGATCCAAGTTACAAGGAAAAGAGGTGAACGGGCCTCAAGGCCACGTGGCACCCACATGGCTTAAGTGGTCTCCAAGGAATGCTAAAAGGAAATAACTTGTGTTCCATGGCTAACCCTAATCAAGGAGAGACCTACAAGGAAACGATTTCCGTAAGATACGCGCGTTAATGAAAATCTTCTCTATAAGGAAATGTCTTGTCCATCACGTTTGGGACTATTCAAGAGGATTCCTATAAGGAAAAGACTTCTACACTAAGGAAGAGAGGCCAACCTTCTACTACTATAAAAGCCCCAATACCCTCACAAATTAAGGTACGCATAATTTACCTCTCTAGTACTCTAGAATTGTGAGAATAGTTCTAACTTGACTTTTGGAGGGTAGTTGGCCGACACCACACTGGTGCTCTCTGTTAGGTCTTCTCTTTTTGTCGTGCAGGTGCTATTTCGAATGTGCGAGAACTGTGTGGTTCACTAGTGATTTTTTTTTTACTACTGCTTACTTCGCCTTTTTCATTCATTTTTTTTTTTTTTTTACGGACTAATTTTTATTTTTCCACTAAAATCCAATTTATTTTCCCATATGTTTGTTTGGTGCATGACTAGTAAGGCCTATATTTAAATCAGAATGAAACATCAGTAATTTTGTACGTACTTTGTGTACATATTGGTGCGATTAATACTATAATTGGTACGATACGAAATCATCTTCTTGGATTAAATAATTATATTTTAAGTCCTCCTTTTACTTGATTCTATTTCCATTATTAAACTCAAGCTGTCAAGCAAGAATACCATATTCTTAATCAATAAATTTTCATCTAAATTTTGGAAAAATAACTTTTAAAATTTGTTCAACCTACAAATAACATGTGCACAACATATAATTAAAAAGTGAAAATAAATACATTTAGCCCATTAAACCCTTCTTAATGACATAAAAGAAATTTACACTTCAAAAAATAATTCATTTTATCAAATTTATAAAAATAACCATATAAATTCTTCTTAAATAAATAATTAATGCTCACTTATAAAAATTAATATATATAAATTTAATGAATTATATAAATGTAAATTTTGTTAAGGTGGAAAATAAAGAGGGTCTCAAGAAATGTATCACATTTCATAATTTTTTTTTTAGAAACATCACATGGCATAAACTTATAGCAACATGACATTTGAGGTTATGCTTTAAAAAAATAATAATAATAAAATATTGATATTGATATTAGGTACCTCCTTCAGGGTCTAATCCACGGTTTTTGAGCTCGCGGTACTCTTGACAAAGAGCGCAAAAAAAGCAGAAGTGATGGACACAGCAATCCCCGCACGGCTTTGATGGCAAGGAATAGAGGGCTCTCAGTTTGGCTCGGTATGTGCATGTGTATATACATGCGCCAATTCCAAAAACATAGGTAAGCATGAAACAGTTTCGGGCCGCGGTAAAACAAGCTGCATGCATGTAGCCAAAAATCAAACAGACAAATTAAAGAAACTAAATCTATAAGCACAAGGTAATGCAGGGACACCATAAGGTAACACAGCCTTTGGAGAGAGAGAGAGAGAGAGAGAGAGAGAGAGAGAGAGAGAGAGAGAGAGAACAATAGAATTTGTTAGTTTGCAGGTAGTTTTCTTTGATACAATTTTTGTTGTAGATACGTACCAAATGACGTTCAAAACAAAAATCTTACACTTTAAACCTTATTTATATACTTCCATTTCAGCATGTTCAAAACAATTCAATATAGAATTTGCAATTTATGCATGCTGCACCGTTAGAAGTTCAAAAAAGATCATACTATATATTTCTGTATAAAGTTCCTTTTTTTTTCTTTTTTCAAAAAAAAAAAAAAAAAATAGAGGATCCCCTTACAGCTGGTCACATCATCAAAACAACCACATATACCGGTGGACCATTGCCCCTCAGGTGGAGAAGTGTCGGAAGCTGGTGCTTGAGGAGTTGATTTAGTGTTGGACTCGTTAGGATTCATTTTAGATATTGGAAAAAACAAGAAAAACAACAGGGAAGAGGATGTGAAATACAGAGTACTGTTGGCGGGTTCACTTATAAGGCTACTTTTGCCCAGCCCACCCGACTTTGACTTTGGGGATTTATTTTTTGAACCTAATATTTTTTATTGTAGTAGGTAGTTGCATGTAATTCCAATATATATATATATTTTTAATTAGGACCTTTGACTTTTACAATTTTGGCCTTTTATAATTAGGCATTCTTGTACTATGCTAGATATATTTAAAGAGAGAGAGAGAGAGCTTAATTTTTATGGTATTCCATCTTATAGTGCAAAGCTCCATAGGTTGCCCTTGAATCTGTTAGAGGTTTTTCCTTCTCTCTCTCTCTCTTTATCTCTTTGGCTAGAAGACTTGTGTGAAAGTTTGGTCTTTGATTATTAATGGTTAAATTGTTTAAAATAGTTTTCTAGGTGGAATATCCTCTTCTCAAGTTGTTAGATTAAAGTAATATTAATTGACTGTTTCCCTGTTTGTGCGCTGCATGTGGGTAAGTGCGTGATCTCAACCTATCAGCCCAAGTACTGAAGTACATATGGTTGAATACATTCTCTACTTATATTGGTAAGGTAGTGTACATTCATTTAGTGCTAATATTCAATCATATTATGCTAGCTGGTCAAGTATTAATTACAGTCTCTTTGACAATATATGGAAGGTTAAATTAAAGGTAACGGACCCTGCAGGCCTTGTGATTTGATCTTATCCATAATTTGAGGCAATAGGCAAATAAATACTATTAGTCAAATTAATTTTGCATTTGAGGTTGTAATGGGATTTCGATAATCTGAATCCCAATTTTTTTTTTTGTAAAAGTAAATCAAAATGTTGAACATTCAAATAAAAAATTTATTTTAAATTTTCTTTTTTCTTAAAGGGAATTTGGATGTTTAATGTCCAGACTCCACTTTTTTCCTCCCACCTCATCTTCTCTCTCTCTCTCTCTCTAAAAATTTGGACTAAAATAAAACTGTTATAGTTTAATCTAAGTCAGTAATCTTTGTATTTTTTGGATAAGCTCTTAGTTCACAATTTAGTTATGTAAACTTTCTAATTGTTACATCTAGACCTCCTAAAATCTGATTAAAATAAAATAGTTAATTTGTTTTTGGATGGAACTTCACAATTTCATTTTAGTCTAAACATTAAGGAATTCAAATGTAGCAGTTGAAAATGTATGGGTAATGGGTTGAATTAATTGTGATTAAAACCAACTAAATTAGGTGCGGAAATTATAAATTTTCCCTTAACAAAAAATGAATGAGGTACAGTACTAGAAAGGATTTCATCAACACCAAAGTAATTAATTAAAATGGTTATTGCATTAATCAATGATATCACGGAGCTAGGTTCGCATATAAGAGCACCCAAGTAGATTCAGTTCTTAAAGAGTTGGGGCATGTCTATCTATACATCCGTGAGCAGTGAGCTTGCCACTGGAAGTCAAGACTTACATATTACATGGTATGATCAGAACAAGTCAAGTTTGAGCCAGTATTGTTGGTTGTTAATCAAGTAATTAAGGAATATTGAAATGTAGTTGATACTATCAGTACCATGTTAGACCATCAAAGCTTCCTGAACTCCAGAAGTCCCAAGAATGCTAGATAAACGTCAGCTTTGCTCCCTGTAACTAGTTGACTGACTTTGCTCCATTATTTGAGGGAAGCTTCTGTTTGTCCTCACATTTATAGCTCTTAAGAATTTAGATGTGTGACTTAGGTCATCTCTAATTACCATCAACTAATTAATTGAACGCAGTTATTTATTTCTCATTGTGATACTGTCCTCTCTTTTTTTTCCCCTTGTTAGACATGAAACTTATTACATTCTAGCTAGCTTGATATTCATTTGATATCAAAAAAAGGGAGGGACTTGGGAATGACAAGAAGTACTCATTTCAATCTTGATTTTTCAGCTTTCCTAACCCATTATGAGAGAGAGAGAGAGAGAGATGAGGAGGGACTCTTGAATGATAAGCGATACTAGTAATCATTTCAATTTATGTGTGGATTAATTCCTAGGCATCAATGAAGATCACTATCATTAAAATTGGAAATTAGCTGAGCTTTAGCTTTTCACTGAACAAGATCACATGTTTAAACTTGGTTCACTTTCTTATTGAGTAAGCTCAATCTTATTCATAAGCTACTTTATTAACTTATTTTTTCCCATATATATGTAGTGAAACCATAACTAAAACTTTTTATTCCTTCACAAATTTATGAATTTTCACTACAAATAGATTGTTTATTTTATCAATAAACTAAAAATAATAATTTGATACCATATAAACCTATTTACCAAATTATACAATCCCATAACAAATCTATATAAGTATATTTTTAGACAAGTATACATATTGATGGGAATAACGAGATTATGTCTCCTAGACGAAGCCAACACTCATGATGAAGTCATCTTGAATGACGAAGAAACCAGTCATCACTGACGAGGATAAGGAAATCATTCAATATAGTCAATCGATGACTTGAGCAGTTACAAAACCAACCAGGCAGACCGTTGGGAGCCTATTAAAAGGCCCATTATTAGGCAGGAGGCGTTACTAAGAAGGACATTAACGACCACAATGGCTAGCAACCAAAGCCACATATATAAAGCCCTCACATTATCAACAGAAGGTACATACACACTCTGAGAAACACTCATTATCATCTTGCTTATCTATTTCATTTCACAAAGTGCTTTCCTATTCTAACTTTGGCATCGGAGGCGTCGTGGCAGGCACCACACTGGTGACCATCTTTGAGGATACATTCACACAGACCGAAGGTTGGTTCCATCTCCTTACTTCGACTGACGAACTCACGCTTCATCAGTTTAGCGCCGTCTGTGGGAAACGCCATTTTCAGATTCATATTTGAGAACGTAGTTTCCATCAAACCTCTACATTCAAATGGAACCTAATCGAGATTTCGCAGCCTTGGCCCAGCAAGTTCAAGCTCTTGCAGCCACCATTGAAGAACTCACCAAGCAAAATCAGGAAATGAAGCTATGGCTTCAACAGGTCCAACAGGAGAAGAACCGGTCCAATGATAACATGGAGGGAGAAGGGGATAGCCATAGGAGGAGTATTCATCAAAGGCCAACTACTCCGGACAAGCAGAATACAGATCTCCTTCGAGAAATGAGGAACGCTATTAAGGAGAAGACGGACCAAAGCGTAGATAGAATGGTAAGGGTCACGGATTCGCCTTTCACCTCGGCAGTACTTGAATGCCCCATGCCGTCAAAGTTTCGCTTACCTCAACTTGAGCCTTTTCGATGGACTCAGAGACCCTTAGGATCACCTTAATACCTTCAAGACGACTCTAGGTCTTCAACAGCCACTCGACGAGATACTGTGTCGTTCCTTTCCCACCACTTTCAAAGGAGCTGCAAAAGAGTGGTTCACAAAGTTGCCGACTTCGTCCGTGGACAACTTCGAGCAGTTGAGCAATGCCTTCTTGCGTCACTTCATAGGGGGGCAGCGTCCAAAGAGGCCGGCGGACCACTTACTCACCATTAGACAGGGAGAGAAGGAAACTTGAGGTCATACTTAAAACGCTTTACTCGGGAGACTCTGGAGATGGACAAAGCTGATGACAAGGTACAGCTGACGACCTTCAAAGCGAGACTGAGATCCAGAGATCTTGTGGCCTCCCTCACAAAGAATCCTCCAAAGATGATGGCAGAAATGCTCTTGAAAGTTCAGAAGTACATGAATGTTGAAGATGCTTTAGCGGCCATAAAAGATGTAGAGAAGCCAGGAGATAAGGCAAAGAAGGAAGACAAGCGTAGGGGTCAAAAGAGGGAGCGCCCAGATCGTCAGAACAATGATGGGAACAGAAGAAAAGATGATAAAGGTCCTCGAACGGTAAGGTTTACTCCTCTGGTTATGCCTGTTGACAAAATTTTAACATAGATCAAGGACGAGTACCATCTCAAATGGCCAAGACCATTACACTCATCCCCTAATGTCCGTGACAAGAACAAGTACTACCGATTCCATAAAGATCACGGCCACAACACAAAAGATTGTAGAGACCTAAAGGAGCAAATAGAGGAGTTGATACGGAAAGGGAAATTACAGAAATATGTGAAGAAGGGGGAATATAGTAAGTTCAGGGACGGCAATAAGAGCCAGCATGGGTCCTCTTCCAGGAGTGACGACCGCCCATCCCAACCTCCACAAGATGTGATCGTGGAGATAAAGACGATTACAGGAGGGCCCTTCTTAGGAGGATCATTTAAATCCCTCAAGAAAGCATACTAGAGGTAGGTGAATAGTGTCCACATGATACCTCCATTCAAGCAACAACGAACAGACCGGGACATGTCCTTCAATGAAGGGGATGCTAGAAGAGTGAAGCAGCCCCACAATGACCGTTTGATCATAATGCTAAATATAGAGGGATTCAATACCAAAAGGATTGTTGTGGACAACGGTAGCTCTGCAGACATCATCTACCTCCCTGCCTTCCAGCAGCTGAAGCTAGATCCAAGGAGACTGCGCCCATTTGACTCTCCCCTCGTCAGCTTCAGTGGAGACAGGGTATACCCTAGTGGCATAGTGATGTTGACAGTAGCAGTGGGGACCTACCCGGTGCAGTTAACCCGTCAATTAGACTTCCTAGTGGTGGATTGCCCCTCATCCTACAATGTCATCATTGGGAGGCCCACACTCAATAAATGGAAAGTGGCCACGTCCACCTACTGTTTGAAGGTGAAATTTCCAACAGATAACGGTGTCAGCGAGGTAAAAGGAGATCAAGTCCTGACCAGAGAGTGTTATCAGGCCGTCCTGGCTACAAAGGAGAACTACACGTGGATAATTGAAGAGAAGGAAGAAGACAAAATGGAAGCCCTGGAAACAGTGGAACTGGCTGAAGGAGAAGCGAGCAAGACGACTAAGATAGGGATGATGCTAAGCCCTGAGATGAGAACGAGATTCATCCAATTCCTTAAAGAAAATCTAGATGTCTTTGCATGGAGCCACGAAGACATGCCGGGCATAGCTCCAGAAGTCATCCAGCATAAGTTGAATGTGAACCCGGAACAGAAACCCGTCTAGCAAAGACGAAGAGTCTTCGCCCCAGAACGAGATCAAGCAGTCATAGATGAAGTTACCAAATTATTGACGGCGGGGTTCATCCGGGAAGTATATTATCCTGAGTGGCTCGCAAATGTCGTCCTAGTGAAGAAAGAAAATGGAAAATGGAGGATGTGCGTAGACTTCACAGACCTGAACAAGGCATGCCCGAAGGACAGTTTCCCTCTACCGAGAATAGACCAGCTTGTCCACTCTATAGCAGGACACAAGTTACTGACGTTCATGGATGTTTTCTCGGGATATAACCAGATAAGAATGGCTGAGGAAGACCAGGAGAAGACTGCTTTCATCACGAGTCAAGGACTCTATTGTTACAAGGTAATGCCTTTTGGGTTAAAAAATGCTGGAGCTACGTATCAGAGGCTGGTGAACAAAATGTTCAGCCAACAGATTGGCAAGAACATTGAAGTATACGTGGATGATATGCTCGTCAAGAGTAAGGAAGAGCTCACACATCTGGACGACCTGAAGGAGACGTTTGCCACCCTCAAAAAATATTAGATGAGGTTGAATCCTAGTAAGTGTGTTTTTGGTGTAGTTTCAGGGAAATTCTTGGGATTCATGGTGTCTTAAAGAGGAATAGAACCAAACCCAGAGAAAGTGCAAGCCATAATCAACATAGCATTGCCCCAGAACCATTAAGGAAGTCCAAAAGCTCATAGGAAGGATTGCAGCTTTAAACAGGTTCGTCTCCAGAGCTACGGATAAGTGCCTACCCTTTTTCAAGACCTTGAAACAGGCTTTCACCTGGACCGACGAATGTGAAGCAGCGTTCCAAGAACTCAAACGTTACTTGGGTAGTCCACCCCTCTTAAGCCCGTCCAAAGAAGGGGAAGACCTATATTTATACCTGGCAGTGTCAGCTTCAGTAGTGAGTGCAGCCCTGATTAGAGAAGAAGGCAAGAAACAGCTTCCAATTTACTACGTTAGCCAAGCCTTCCAAGGGGCTGAGTCCAAGTATCCACGGATTGAAAAGATCACGTTTGCGTTAATAGTAGCCTCACGCAAGCTAAGAAAATACTTTCAGGCAAATCCCATCCTCGTGATGATGGACCAACCAATCAAGAAATCGATGAATAAACCTGAGGCAGCTAGAAGAATGGTCCAGTGGGCAGTTGAACTCAGTCAATTTGACATTGAGTACCATCCTAGAACAGCAATCAAGGCACAAGTTTTGGCAGACTTCACCGTAGAGTTCACCTTTCCGGACGAGGACAGCCTCACCAATGAAGTCGAGCGATGGACAATACAGATTGATGGTTCGTCAACCCAAATGAGGGGGGGAGTAGGGGTCATCATAACCACCCCCGACAGAGAGATGCTTAAGTATGGAGTTCAACTAAAATTTCCGGCTACCAACAACAAAGCTGAATATGAAGGGATACTGATGGGAATGAGGCTTGGAAAGGCGCTTGGAGCTAAGAACTTATTAGTCCAAAATGATTCAAAACTAGTGATCGGGCAGATCAGGGGGGAGTACGAAGCAAAGGAAGAGAGAATGCAGAAATACCTCAGGCTGATGAAACATCTAACTTAAGAGTTCGATGCAGTGGAATTCGTACAGATCCCAAGAAGTTAGAATATGGGGGCAGACGAAATCTCGAAGCTAGCATCGTCAAAAAAATGAGAGATTAGCATGGACTTGGCGATGGAAGTCCAGAAGCACCCCAGCATTGAAGAGGTCCCAACATTCACCATCCAGAGCGCAAACAACTGGATGACACCAATAATGTCTTTCCTCCAAGATGGGCACCTCCCTCAGAATATAGAAGAAGCTAAAATGATCAAGAAGAGGGCGGCCAGGTTCACGATCCTTAATGACGCCTTATACAAGAAAGGCTTCTCCATGCCTTACTTGAAGTGTGTCGATGAAGAAGAAGCCAGATACGTACTAGAAGAAATCCATGGAGGAATTTGCGGCGACCACGCTGGCCCTAGATCCTTGGTAAACAAGGTAATACGAACAGGTTATTTTTGGCCTACTATGCAGGTGGACACTGTTGAAATCGTTAAGAAGTGCGACAAGTGCCAGCGATACGGGAATGTACAATGGCTTCCAGCAGAGAGACTGACTACGATAGAATCCAAATGGCCATTCGCACAATGGGGAATCGACATCGTCGGTCCACTCCCCCAAGGTAAAGGTCAGGTAAAATTCCTACTAGTTGCTATTGATTACTTCACAAAGTGGGTTGAGGCAGAGGCTCTAGCAATGATCACCGAGGCAAGAATTCGAAACTTTGTGTGGAAGAATATAATCTGCAGGTTCGGGATTCCCTTGACGATTATATCAGATAATAGGAGGTAGTTCAATAGCCAAGGCTTTAGAGACTTCTGTTCAAACCTTGGAATCAAGAACCAGTTCTCGTCCCTAGGGCATCCCCAGGCAAACAGATAGGCGGAAGTAACGAATCGGACGCTGCTCAAGATTATCAAAGCCGAGCTGGACGATGCGAAGGGTGCCTGGCCGGAAGAATTACCAAATGTCCTGTGGGCTTACAGAACCACAGCGAGAACCCCAACTGGAGAAACCCCCTTTAGGCTTACCTATGGCATCGAAGCAGTAATCCCGATCGAAGTAGGAGTAACGAGCGTCAGGCAAGAGACGTTCAACGAAGAGTGCAATGACGATGAACTGCGACTCAACCTAGACTGTTTGGACGAAGTAAGAGACAAAGCCTCCAGTAAGATGACAAAGTACCAGCTGAAGATGGCCGAATACTACAATAAGAGGGTTAAACTTAGATGACTGGACATAGGTGACCTCGTCCTGCGCAAGATCACCACCGCAGCTAAAGACCCTACCCAAGGAAAGCTGGGTCTCACATGGAAAGGACCTTACCGAGTCGTTCACTACTCAAGACAAGGCAGTTACCACGTGGAAACCATGGACGGACAGAGACTCCCTCGACCCTGGAACATTGAGCATTTAAAGAAGTATCATCAATAGATGTAACAAACAAATATATTCATTCCTGAAATTAATAAAAGAATTATTCATCTAATGTCTTTGTGTAAGCAGGTCTAGTCAATCGTACGGCATAAAATGGCTAAGTAACAAAATTCCGCCTTGATGAATGTAAGTTACTAACGATCCCTCTAATGGGTGTAAGCCACAGAATGACTAAGTAACAAGATTCCACTTTGACGAATGTAAGTTACTGACGATCCCTCTAATGGGTGTAGGCCACAGAATGGCTAAGTAACAAGATTCCGCCTTGACGGATGTAAGTTACTAACGAAGCCACAAGCATGACAAAATCCCTTGAAAGGATGTAAGTCAAAAGGTTAAGTAACAAGATTCCGCCTTGACGAATGTAAGTTACTGACGATCCCTCTAATGGGTGTAGGCCACAGCATGGCTAAGTAACAAGATTCCGCCTTGATGGATATAAGTTACTAACGAAGCCACAAGCATGACAAAATCCCTTGAAAGAGTGTAAGTCAAAAGGTTAAGTAACAAGATTCCGCTTTGACGGATGTAAGTTACTGACGAAGTCATAAACGTAACAAACATCCCTTGAATGGGTATAAGTCAAGTAAAGAAACTCCGCCTTGATGGGTGTAAGCCACTGACGCAGGCACAATCCTTTAGTGGGCGCAAGTGACAAGATCCCACCTGACGGATGTAGGTTACCGACGAATCCACGTAAAAAAAATAAAAAATATATATATAATAAAAAAAAAAAAAAAAAAAAAAAAAAAAAAAAAAAAAAAAAAGAGAAAGAGAAGGGACAAGAACATTGCAACAAATCAAAACAAAACTCAGGTTGTATCCAAGCCCCTCTGAAGGATTGTGAGTTGTAGACTAAGTAGCAAATCAGTGACGAATGGAAGGAAAAGGTCACAGTTAAGAAATTTATGCTAAGTAAAAGGTATGGACGAATGTAAAACAGCACAAGCATTTGACGAACAAGTAAGTATGCTGCAAATTCAATTAAAAGCCCAAAAACCAAGGGCAAATTACCATTGTTGTTATACCCAAAAAAGACCCATAAACACTGGGCAACACAAAAAATTGTTCTCAGGACAGATTAAATTGTTCTCAAATTAGATTTACAAAAAAGCCCAAAACATAACGGGCTAACAAAAGAAAAGAAGAAATATCCATAAGTATGAAGTTCAGGGGCCAGCAACAGCGTCATCACCCATAGGAGCATCATCTCCGGTAGCAGCAGCATCGTCAGCGTAGTCTTGTCGAGGGTGTCATCCTCAGGAATAGAAGATTGGGCAGTCTCGTCAGTCGCCATCTCCTGGTCCACCACCTCAAGATCCAAATTTTGCAAATCAACTCAGGTGGGATGCTTGACGAGGTACCGCCTTAAAAGCTCAAAGCCTTTGAAGTACCAACTGAAGAGCACAGTGTTGTACTCATCAGTCTGCTAGAAAGCCTCGACGGACCTTGCAGCAATAGTCTTGAGCTTTTCCTTGGCTGCCAGAAGCTGTTCATCCTTCTCCAATGTTAACTGACGCTTTGCACGAAGATCGTCAGTCAAAGTCTTGGTGCTTTCCTTCAAGGTATTGACCTCATGCATGGATTCAATGAGCTTTTTCTTCACTAAAGAATTCTCCTCATCCAGGGCCTCCATTTTGGACGTTAGC
Source organism: Quercus lobata (assembly GCF_001633185.2). Lineage (NCBI taxonomy): Eukaryota > Viridiplantae > Streptophyta > Magnoliopsida > Fagales > Fagaceae > Quercus > Quercus lobata. Next base: position 11,313,551 of record NC_044906.1, on the reverse strand, counting down.
GACGCCACCTTGGCCTCCTGAGTAAGGTACTTAGAAGCAATGTAGAGACTCTCCCCCAACACCTGAAAAGAAAGCTAAAGTCTTCAGTAAAAAGACAGATAAATACCAAAAGCACACAGGTAGATTACCTGGACGAGCTTGTGGACTTGTTGATTTGCGACCACATTGAAAGGAACGCCGGCAAAAACCTTTAAGTCCTTGGCAATAACAACTCCGTGCGCCCTGTCCACAGCCAGACCTTGATCTCCCCATACAGTGGACGAATGAGAATCAGCCCTCTCCTTCTCCTTGCCTGATATGCGCAGCCTCTTCGACGAAGGAGTGGGAATCTCTTCAACCGAAACGGCTGGAGAGGTCGTCCTCACAGTCTCAGCACTAGAGATGACGGGAGTAATCGAAGTAACTGGAGTAGCAAACGGGCCTTTCCCATTCACGCACACTCCTTTCTTCCCGATACTAGACAAAGGCTCATCCTTCTTGGACCTCATCTTGGCATACATGTCCTTGTTGAACTTAGTCGTCATCTCTGTAAGAAGAAAACACTTGTAAAAAAAAAAGGGTGTTTAAAGGGAAGTTAACGCTGACGAAGTCAATACTTACTCTTTTTTCCCTCGATGTCGATGTTGCGCAAGACATAAGGAGATGGGTCCGGGCCTAAGCAATAGAATGCAAGCGTCCGTGGATCTACAAGGTCCTCCTAACATTCAATCGTCCTGGCATACTCTATCGCCTTTTCAACACGATCTTGGTATTTGCTCTTTAACTTGGGACGTCTCTTAACTACCAAAGAGATAACTAAAAGAGTTAGAGACGGCCACATAAGCATAATGAAAATTAACAAACGAGGAGAAACATTGATGCACCTAAGTTTGGGGTTCCCCACCGACGGAGCAACCTTGGGATATCACCCCAAGCCTCGCTAGAAGGGGTCTCAAAATCGTCCCCTGACATGAAAAAGAAACGGGACTTCTAATACCTGAATGACAAGGGTAAACCCTTGACGATCCTAGTCCTCCTCGCCTAAGGTACTAACCCATAATATCCATACTCTTTTGACTCTTTTAGACAGTAAAGGTAGTCGAGCTCACTCACCTTGATCATATCCCCGTTAGCGGCCAACCATATTTCCATACAGTTGATCACTATCCTCCATGAATTGGGCATAAGCTGCCCAGGAGCAATGCCAAAATAACCTAAAAGCTCCATCACTAACGGATGGACGGGAAGCCTAAGCCCACAAGTGAAAGTAGCCTCGTAGAAGCATACCTCACCAGGGAAGAAGTGGCATGCCCGATCCTCACTACTGGGCCGATGAACACGAACCCGTTCAGGAAATTGAAATCTATCCTTAAACCTAGCTACAATATCAGCGTTCAGCCCGCACGCCTCCTCAAGGGCGTAAAAAGCCCTAACTGAATGAGGGGCAAAGACGACCGTGTCACCCTCCACTGGGCCATCGCTAGACGACAACCCAGTTTCAAGTTCACTAGATCTCACCTCCGACATCCTCTTCGTTTCACCCTCAAACCAAGCAAGTGATTGGCCTAATATTGGAAATAGCTCCCCTAAAACCACACTCAACCCACAACCTTCAAAAATAAAGTCCCTAACCAAAGGAAAAAAGTCACCGGAAACACCTAAAGCCGCCCCTAAGCAAGCAAAAAAGGAAGAGACCGAGGGGCAAGCTACCCTAACCTCAGAGGAACTGACCATGAAAAGGGGAATAAAATCCTAAAAACCCGAAAAACAAACACAACCACAACAAAGCAAAAGGCAAAGAAAAATTAGGAACTCATAATAGATTATGAAGGAAAGGAGAATAGAAGACGAAGAAAAGAAGAACGTACCTTGAAGAATGAACGATTGAATCCAGAAAAATTCGAAAGATGTCACCGGAGCAAGTTCGAAGCAGTCGCAAGAATAAACGGGAAAAATAAAACTCAGAGTAAATGATTAAAGTGAAGGAAAGGAAAGTTTTGAAACCAAGACCCAAGAAAATTGAAAAATAGCGGGAAACCCAAGGGTCATGCCATTAACTCCATTGATCAGCACGCGCCACGTGGCCACATTGCATGTAGCGCCGCCACTATACATTAAATTCAGAGCAGAATCCTAAGAGTCATAGACAGCTCAAGAAAACTTTTCATCTTCTATGGTCCTCATGACACGTCATAAATGACCACAGAACCTGGGGGGGCAACTGATGGGAATGACGAGATTACGTCTCCTAGACAAAGCCAACACTCATGATGAAGTCGTCTTGAATGACGAAGAAACCAGTCATCACTGACGAGGATAGGGAAATCATTCAATATAGTCAATCGATGACTTAGGCAGTTACAAAACCAGCCAGGCAGACCATTGGGAGCCTATTAAAAGCCTCATTATTAGGTAGGAGGCGTTACTAAGAAGGACATTAACGACCACAACGGCTAGCAACCAAAGCCACATATATAAAGCCCTTACATTGTCAACAGAAGGTACATACACACTCTGAGAAACACTCATTATCATCTTGCTTATCTATTTCATTTCACAAAGTGCTTTCCTATTCTAACTTTGGTATCGGAGCCGTCGTGGCAGGCACCACACCGGTGACCATCTTTGAGGATACATTCACACAAATCGGAAGTTGGTTCCATCTGCCTACTTCGACTGATGAACTCACGCTTCATCACATATAAAGATATAATAGTTAAGTCAAGTTATTTTCACCAGCTTGTTCATGAACATATATTATGTAGCTTGGCTCTTTATAAAGCTTAGCTTATTTGCCAAACAAACAAACATGAATAAGTTGTTTTATGGGTCGAGTTTAAGTTGTTTATAATTAGATTGCTTCATTTATAATCCTAATTGTCTTATTGCATTTAATGCAAATGTGACAATAGGTAGGAGCACTAAATGTGGATATGAAAGAGACAAAAAGACTTATGTTGTAAATTTTGAATTATATTTTATGATTGGTGAAACACCAATTTATAATACTTACATTGTAAAATTTGTAATATATTTAATTAGCATCACATAATTTTTACTTATAGTATATGATTTTGAATTTGAAATAACAAAACCAATCACCACATTTATTTTGCCATACATAGCTATTTTAGTTTAGACCATACAACCCAGAAGGTGCATGTTTTACAATTAACAACAAAAGAAAAGAAATTGAGAGAGAGAGAGAGAGAGAGAGAGAGAGAGAGAGACCCCACTAGTTGTTGAGGTACATCAAAGGGAACAAAGAACAAACTGAACACTAAGATGAATGAAGAACAGGGATGAAAGCAGACCCTAACAAGTCATGCCCCGTTGAGGAACCGGAGGTGCTGTGGTTCCTTTTTTCATTTTCGATCTGAGCATTGACTGTCCAACCTTTATCACCCAAAAAAAGAACGAAAAAGATTAAAATAATGAATAAAAGATGATGGATTATTCATTGTTATGGTTGTAAATGGAGGTAATTGTATTTGTACGTACCTAAGGAAGGGTCGAGTCCACGGTTTTTGAGCTTGCGGTACTCTTGACAAAGAGCACAACAAAAGCAGAAGTGATGGACACAGCAATCCCTGCAGGATTCTGGTGGCAAGGAATAGAGGCCTCTCAGTTTGGCTCGGTAAGTGCATGCATATAAACATGCGCCAAAAACATGGGCAAGCATCATATATGGCCTATTTGGAAGTTAAAAAATGGAGGGGGAGTCAAGTAAAGGGAGGGGGAGTAGTTCAATAACCTTGTTTGAAAGTTTTTTAAGGAATGAGGGGGAGGGGTTTCAACTACCTCTAACCCCTCATTTTTAATTCCCCCAAATTGGAGAGATTTGGAGGGAGAGTAGAGTAGATAAATTATTGACCAAATGAATTCCCTAATTTACCGTTTCTTAATTAACAAAATTACAAACATATAATCTTTATTTGTTTCATGAGAAAATAAATAATTTAATGCTAAAATTTTAGAAATTCAGAACCAGAAAAGCCACCAAAAAACAAACACTTTTCTATTTCAAAAAGTGTAACAATGAGTTTTATTTTCTAACAAACAAAATACACAATACTCAAATTTCAATTCCTTTCCCTTTTCCTCCATCTTCAGGGCACCCAAACAGAAATTAAAGCCACAAAATTTTTCTCAAAATCTCATAGCTGTAACCTGAAAAAAGCACAAGAAATCAGACGCCGGCGAGTCGTGGGTCGTCGCCAACGACTTCCAAAGGACCATGATGCTCACGACTCGGCAGCGACGACGTCCAAAGGTCCACAACGCTCACGACTTGGCGACGATGACGTCCAAAGGGCCACGACACTCGCAACGATCAGGATTGAGCTCAGGCCCTCAAGCTCGATCGAGCCTCGAGCCACTTCGTTGCCGATGAAGCACGATGGCGACTCTTCCCCTCTGATTCTGGAGAACTATCCCGACGACGACGAGGATCTCGCTTTGCTTGCTCTTCGTTCTCCAGGATCTCACTTTTTTTTTTTTTTTTGGTTGTGTACGTTTTGGGGGATTTGGTTTGTGTTTCTATGAAATTTCTTTTTTTTTTTTTTCTTCTTCCTCTACTTGTGCCTGTGTTTGGTTGCTCAAAAAATGTGGAAAAGAAATGGGAATTTGGATTTTGGTTGGAGTTTTAAAAAACCTACTAAATTTGGCAATGTTTAGTATTTATTAATACTGATATGAACGCTTTGTTTTCAAGCATTCAGAGAACAGTTCAATTTTGACTAATTTTGACTTCTTTTTTTTTTAGTTTTTAGGTATATAATTTATTTTGTTTTATTTTGTTTAATTTTATTTATTCTTCTAAAAAAAATTACTAACATATTCTAAGATTTGGACAAATGATAATCAAGTTCAAAACTTTACAAAACTGATAAATTAATCATAGACTAATGTTACAAATCCATTTTTAAATAGGGGTAAATTTGTCTATTTTAATCATTTCCTCTCCTTTCCATCCTAATTTTTAAAACATTCAAATAAGGGGAACGGCTAATTACTTCCTTCCCCCTTACTAATTTTAAAAACATCCAAACAAGGTGGAGGGGAAACATTCCCCTCTATTCTCCTCCCCACTACTCTCCTCCCCTCTACTCTCCTCTACTCTCCTCTCTCTCTAAACTTCCAAACAGGCCAATAGTTTTGAGCTGCGCTAAAACAAGCTGCCATGCACACACAAGAAACAACAGCATATATATATATATATATATATAATTAATTAATTACTCCATGAGCTTGAACTTATTTTAACTTAAAGCACAAATGTACGTTCTTTAATTTGTTACTTCAAGTAGTATATCATAAAACAATAATTAGAATCTGCTTAATTACATGTTCGTCCCTGGTCCACTATCTAAGCAATGCGGCCAAAGGTGATGAGGGGACAGCAGCAGCCAGCAGGTAACCCAACCTTGAGTGAAAAGAAAACAATAGAATTTGTTAATAAATATTTGCATCTAGTTTTTTCTTTCTTTGTTGGTTTGTTGTAGTAAGATGTACCAAATTAATATTAATGTTCGAAAACAATATGGCACACTTCATATAATATACATTTACTAAATTTTGGTTACATGTTATGCGCCATTATAAGTTATTAAAAACACTCCAGCATGGAAATTTGCAAATTATGCATGTTGCACCCCAAATATTAAAAACACTATTTTGATAGTTTTTTTTTTTTTTTTTTCTTTTCATTTGAAATAAAACAAATAGAGAATTTCCTTACAAGTGGAGAGATCTTCAAAGCAACCACAAAGACCAGTGGACCATTTACCCTCAGGTGGAGAAGTGTACGGAGCTGGTTTGGAGTTCTTATTACTAGGACACACTTTAGAGATGGAAAGATAAGATATCAGCACGGAGAGGATGTCAATTACAGAGCACCATACTACTACTATATTTGCACAATAGTACCCAATGGTGAGTTCACTTCTGATACTGCAAAGCTCCATAGGTTGCCCTTGACTTTGTGAGAGGCTTTTTCCTTCTCTCTCTCTCTCTCTCTCTCTCTCTCTCTAGAAGACTTTGTAAGAGTTTGGTCTTTGATTATTAATGGTTAAATTGTTTAAAATAGTTTTCTAGGCCGAATATCCTCTTCTCAAGTTGTTAGATTAAAGTAATATTAATTGACTGTTTCAAAAAATGCAAGGCTGGATAGATGTTTTATTTTCCTTCTCCCTGTGTGCGTTGCGCCTGGCTAAGGGTATGATCTCAACCTATCAGGCTAAGTACATATGGTTGAAGACATTCTCTACTTAATAAAATAGCTAAGGTAGTGTACATTTAGTGCTAATTTTTAATGATATTATGTTGTTCAAGTATTACAGTGGTCTCTTTGACAATGGAAGGGAAAGCAAACGGGACCCTTAATTGTAATTTGATCTTAATAATTTGAGGCAATAGGCAAATGCTATTGGTCAAATTAATAATACATGCATTTGGGGTTGTAATGGGATTTTGATAATCTGAATCCCAATTTTAATTTTCTTTTTTTTTTTTCTTTTGTAAAAGTAAATTAAAACGTTTAACTTTCAAATCCAAATTTAATAAATTTTCATTTCTCCTAAAGGGAATTCAGATGTTCAACATCCAGACTCCACTTTTTCCTCTCTCTCTCTTTGAATTTGGACTATAAAAATGAAGTCGTTATAGTTTCATCTAAGTTAGTAGATTTTGTATTTTGTGGATAAACCCTTAGTTATAACTTATATATTTGTATCACGATTTAGTTATGTGAATACTTTCTAATTGTTACATCTTGACTTCCTAAAATTTGATTAAAATAAAATGGTTGATTTGTTTTTTTATGGAACTTCACAATTTCATTTTAGTCTAAACTTTAAGGGGTTCAAATGTAACAATTGAAAGTTTATGAGTTGAATTTATTGTGAGTAAAACCAACTAAATAGGGTACAAAAATTATAAATTTTCCCTAAATAAAAAGTGAATGAGATACACTAGAAAGGATTTCATAAACACCAAAATATTTAAAATGGTTATAAGTATAACATTAATCAAAGATATGACGGAGCTAGGTTAATTCATATATAAGAGCACCCAATAGTGGATTCAATTGCCACTGGAAGACAAGACTTTTACATATTACATGGTATGAGAACAAGTCAGGTTTGAACTGAAGTCGATCTTCCTTTAATTATTGGTTGAGAGCCAGAAGTACGTGTTCATTGTAAATCAAGTAATTAAGGAAGATTGAAATGTAGTTGATACTATCCTAGTACTGTTGGACCATCAAAGCTTCCTCAACTCCAGAAGTTCCTGACTTTGCTCCATTAATTGAGGGAGGCTTCTGGTTTGTCCTCACATTTATAGCCCTTAATTAAGAATTTAGATATGTGATTTTGGTCATCTCTATTTATTTATTTTTATTTTTTGAGAAGGTGGTCATCTCTATTTATTTACTTCTTTACTTTTCCAAATTTGACCGTTCTTAATTAAATAAAATTTGTTTGATTTAAATCCCAATTACCATCCAACCATATATGCTCATGATGAAGCTATCATTTATCATTTTTGTTTTAATTAAGTTGTTATGGTGGCCATGCATGTAGTATACTAGTATTGCGCGCACATCTTTAAAAGTATTAATTTACCGATTCAAAGACAAGCTTGCATAAAACTATAATAAATTTAAATTTCATCATAGACATCCAAAAAAATAAAAATAAATAAAGAAAAGCTTTTACAATTACATAGTCCAACATTATCAGATCAATAGACTTGATAAAATAAGATACGAGACGGAGGAATAGCAACCTATTTTTAGTTTAATTTTTTAACTGAACCCAACCAATCCATTCACTAAGTCTTTATTATAAAATTTTAAACTTAATTTTTTTTTATTCCCTCATTTTTAATGTATGTTTGGGTGATATAGTTAGGGGCCGAGCTAGATTTGGTGACTGTGGGGGCCATCCCCCCCACCCCCCAAAACCAAAAAAAAGTTTTAAAAAATGATTTCGAGTTGGTAAAATTTTATACTTCAACCATTTTTCTAACAACTGGCCCTCACAAGAAAAATTATTTAGCCCCCCTGATTTGATTGTCCACGTTTAGTGTTCCTTTCCAAACTTACTTTTCACCTTTTAATATTTTCACTCATTTATTATTAGTCTTTACCGTTGAAACTCCTTCACATGTCAAACCATTGGCTTGATTAGAAATTTTACTTCTTCAATATATTGTTCTGATTTGGTGTTAGTTAATATTGCTCTTTATTGTTGTTCTATTGCTCTCTGTTGTAAGTTGATATTGTTGTCCGCATCTATTGCTAGTAAATATTGCTCTTTGTTACTGAATATATTTGTTGCTGTTTTTCTTGCGCTGTTTTTTCTACTCCAATTTGTTGTGGCCATTCCTTTGTCTTTGTATTCTATCTTTTCTTTGCATAAAATTTATAATTTTGTCTCAAAAAAAAGTGCTAAGCTTATTTGAAACTATCAAAAATTACTTTAAAATCTTGAGAGGTAATAGAGTATTCTTCTCTTTTTTTTATCAAACCAATGGATAAGCATTATTCAAAATTTCAGTTTTGGCTTCTATTCTACTCAAACAACCAAATGTGAAAGCCATCTTGCATTTTTATATATAATTTCATATTAGCTAATAATGATTTTGTTATTTTTAATTTCTAAAAATATTATATCTTCTTGTAGATGTAGACGTAGATATTATATTTATATTTTTAATTTCTTGAATGGTTTGAACTTATGGTTGTTAAAAGGACTAAGAGAAACTTAGAAGGGAAAATGAACTTATGATTCTTAATTGGTCATTTAGTTTTGTTAAGTGCTAATACAAATTTATATTGAGTAAACCAATGCACAAAAACATATATGTAACATTTTGAGTTTTTTTTTTGAATTGTTACTCACTACAAGATAGTTTGACATCGGCTCCCTCAAACCAAAATTCCTGACTCCGTCACTGGCTATAGTTATATCATATTTTCTATTTAGAAGAAATTAATAATGTCATTACTTGTCAACTTGATAAAAATTATTTATCAAATATAAATGTTTTCAATGTTAAATCTATTATAAACATTAAGTAGTTTTTCAATCAAGCTGCAATTAAGGCAGAAAAAATCACTTTTTTTAGTTTCTAGAGTTAATTTCTTGTAGTTTAAAATACATCTTTAACCATACTCTTAGACGCTCAAACTTAAATAGATTTAATCAAGGGCATGGAACCATGGTTGCCAGCACAAGATAACAACGACCCTTAGAGCATCAGCATCAACTATACTAAAAAAAATATCATTTTGACATATCAAAAAGTTAATTTATCTATTTTTACACACCATTTTACAATTCTCCTATATATTCTATTCTTCCATACAACACATTAAAATAATATATATATATATATATAATTCATTAAACTAACCTAAAAAATCTCCTACAATAAAAATAAATAAATAAATACAAAACCAACCATAACCATTGCCACTGCCCACCCCCATCAAATTGGAACCCCACCACCACCACTATTGCAAACCCACCACCACACAAAATCAATATCACCACCAACCACCGTAACCTAACCCCAAAATCATCCAACCACCACCCTCCTCCGTACCACAACCACCAAAATGAGGTCACAGCCACCACACCTCACCAAAATTAGCTCACCATAATCCATCAAAATCAACTCAAAACCATGAGAAAAAAAAAAAAAAAAAAAAAAAAAAAAAAAAAAAAAAAAAAAAAAAAAAAAAAAAAAACGTACGTGGGAGGTTCATTGAGATAGATCCGAATGTGTGAGTCCGGAATAACAAAAACTCTTAGCATATATGTCCTCCGGAACATGTGGGAGATCAGCGGCGTTGCATGGTGGACGCAACGTGGTGTGGTGGATGATGGTGTGGCTGAGAGAGAGAGAGAGCGCCTAAAGTCTTGATTCTTAAAGTAACTAAGCTTTGAGTAACAGCTCAGATTAAAGAAAATACATTGAATACTTCAAACAAATAAGTGCCATGTTTGTTTATGGATACTGTTCTTTTACATTCAACACTAAAGATGCTAAGATCTTTTATCAAAAAAAAAAAAAAAAGATGCTAAGATCTTGTTGCTTGTTTAACTACTCTTGAGGATTCTAAAAAGGAAATAAAATAATATTGCTGAATCTCTCTCCACTTACGTTTGTTATATTCTTCTCTCTAAAGCTCATATCTTGGGGAAGAGTTTACTAGTGTCACTCCAGTACTATATGTACATACCCTGGATTTGGTGAGAATTTGAACTCTCTTCTAATTAATTAATTATGAGGATCTTTTTAATTACATTAAATATTCCCTATCATGACCTAGAATATAATCATATGGACCTTCCACCTGCCTTGACATCTTCATCACATCTCAATAGAGATCAAGTTGAGGAAATATTACACTGCCAGGCAGGTTAATTAAATAATGTAAGGTAGCTAGTAGGCCCACATCAAACATGACAAGAGAGATCAATATTCGACGTTGTACTCGTATTCCAGATTACATAATATTAAGAGGACACTTGCATTGTGTCTATTGAGTATTTCCTATAAATTGGTTTTTTCAGAATCCTACATGCAGAGGATGGAAAAATAAATAAAAGTAGTTGAATTCAGACTTTTGCTTTGCCACCATGAAGGTAATGTGTCAAGTAATCAATGTTCCTAGCTTCTGCGTGCATTTTTATTCAAGTTTCTTAATTTGTTTTCATTTCATGCCACAGAAAATCGTGATAAAAGTCAACATTAACTGTCAGATTTGCAAGACCGAAGTACTGAAAGCTGTTACCAAGCTTACAGGTAAAGAACATAGCTGATATTTGCCTAATAAATATATTGGCCAAAAATAAATTTTCTGCTAACAATTCAGTGGTACATTATGTGGTCGAACAGGTATAGATAAAGTATCCGTGGATGGAGAGAAGGGAATGTTAACTATTGTAGGAGATGTTGATCCAGTGTTGGTTGTAAGGAATCTCAAGAAGATTGGAAAGGTACCGGAGATCATCAGTGTTGGACCGCCAAAGCCTCCTGAATATTGCGAAGAGTTCAAGTTTCGTGAATGTCGTCCTTGCCCTCCATCCTGTAAGGAGTGTCAGCTCATTTTCACTACCTATCCTTACATTAATGATGGCAGAACGTGCTCCATCCTATGAGAATTATATTGAGAGTGCCTTAATTTGTATCTCTATATATCTGTGTTGAATATATTGTATCAAATGTCTGTGTTAGCTACGTGAATGCAGTTCTTGCATGCATTCTAATGAGTGTCAGCTCATTGCCATCAGCTATATATATATCCTCACTATGATGGCTGACTGCATGTGCTATATCCAATGAGAATGCAATCCGGCTTGTATCTGCGTTGTATCAAATGTACTATCATGGTGTAAATAAATAATTACCATCAACTAATTAATTGAACGCAGTTTTTTATTTCTCATTGTGATACATTTCTCATTATAAACAAATAAATATAGTGGCAGATTGTTGGTAAAGACTGCATCGAAGTTCATCTTCCTAGTTGCATTAATTATATATATTGCCATATACCAACCGCCGAAGATATGTTTATAAATTAGAAAGCCCAACATATATGTATAAAGTATACTCCTTTAACTTGGATGACCAATTAAAACTGATAGCATAGGCTTAACTAACAACACAAGAAACATTGACAGGAACGGAACACATGCTTGTTCTCCTCCGTGAAGCAGTGGTAAACGCGTGTCATAGCTCTTTAAAAATTTGTCAAAACTATCACTTTCATTTGATAAAAAACAAAAAAATTGGAACAATTCAAAGATAGTGTCACATATATTAATAAATTTGATCTTTCAGCGTAATTCACATGAATGCAGCAATCATAAGGGAGAGCAGGAAATAGAGTTGACGGATAGAACGCACGTTAAAAAAAAAAAAAAAAAAAAAAAAAAAAAAAAAGGGATAGAAGAACACTTCAAAATTGACTTGGGAATGATGGTTGTTGGCTTATATATTAAGCAGCCAATAGGTTACAGCTGGATTGAATATCAAAACAATATGGGTATGTACTCTTCTTAAGTTTGGTTGGAGTTTATTGCTTGGCTAATTTTCCTACTAGGAAAATGCTAACGGATACTCTTAGGGTAAAGTCAAAGTGGGATCTTGTTTAACCAGAATTTCAGTCTCATATGCAGTTGAATTATCTAGATTTTAGGTCGGTATGAAAGAAGTGCTACATACAGTGAAATCTTTTTTACTTTGAGTTGAAAGGGTATTTTTCAACCATGGAGTGGCGAGTAAGGTCAAGACTCTTAAAAACTTGTATTGTTCAATGGGCTTGTAGCCCAAAAGGCGTCTTCTCCCATTTCCTAGTCTCTCACTCCCCTCTCAAAAAAGCCAAAAAAAAAAAAAAAAAAAAGAGAGAGAGAGAGAGAGAGAGAATTATATTAATTCTTCCTGCAAAACAACTAGCCATTGCTGGGAGTATGCATGAGGATTTTGATTTGATACTTAAACTTAACAATTTTCTAAACACAACAGAAAATACATTCCTTTAAGCTTAATAGTTAATTGGATGTAAGTTATTCCTTACTACAGCGGATTGTCCGAGAGGGAAAAATAATAATCATAATAAAAATCTATAAGATTACCTTACAAGTTACAACTATTTCTACTTTCCTAAATTCTCAATCACATTTTAGCTCAGTGTTTCAAATTCATTTTACCTTTCATATCTGATTCCGTTTTTATATTGACCATATTATTTATTTTTATTAGTAAACTGACCATTCATAATTTGTTTTTCTACCTTTTACAATGAAATTCATAACATTTTAGAGCAAATAATTTCACTAAATAGTTATTAAACATGAATACTACTAGATGGTCAAACTAATAATAGAAATGAATACCCGCGTATCCTTGGCGCGATGGTCATTCCATAAATATAAGTGTTTGTGAAGTGTGGGGGGGGAGGGGGGGGCAAGGGCCGAGATTCAAGTTTCCAAGAAGAAGTTTTACACATATATACACATAGATTAGGCTATAGTAGAATTTTATCTTGTATCAAAAAAAGAAAAAGAAAAAGAAATGATAGCAGCATATGAAAATAAAAATCATGTATGTAATTTAAAATTTTGAATGGACAAAACTCTAAACTTTAAAGGCCAAATTATACTTAAGTCTAATTTAAAATAAAATTTAATACTTCAAAACTTTAGGCAAAACCACCTCAAATCAAAGCACTAGCATGTGTTAAACTCCTAAAACAAAAAACATGGATCTATACATTTTTTAAAGTCAAAATGGCCAAGTACTACTATTTAGCAAAATATGTAGAGATCTATTACTCTTTGGAAAATAATTAGGGATTTATCACTTTTTAAAAACTTGAGTTTATGAAACTCAAGATTGCTGTATAACTCGAGTTCCATGAAAATAGCCACCAATTTTGTATATAACTCGAGTTCCATAAAAAATAGCACGACAAACAACCACAAACTTGAATGTTACTTTTTCAAAGAACTCAAGTTCTTAGACCTCAAGTTCCAAACAATAGTACATATAAATATATATATATATATATATTTCCAAAACTGTGGTACATCCTACATATTTTGTGATTTGAACTTTTTTTAAGTATTCTTTTTCTTTCTCTGTGTCTTTTCTCTCAATCATTCAGACATCTCTCCTCTCTCTCTCTCTCCTTTCACTATGTCTACTCTCTCTCTATTCTCTCACTCTCCTCTTTTAGGAGCATAGACCAAAGATGCTAGGTTGCTAGGTGGCGACAACGAGGTGGATCGGTGGTGGTTTCGGCAACGAACTGCAGAAACCCAGCAACTGAGTCGATTCGGTTCACTAGTTTGGTGGTGGTGGAGGGGTTGTTATGGCGGCGACGGTGGTTGAGTTTGGTTGCTGATTAGTCGGTCGTGGGTTCATGACGGTGGGTCTGCGAGTTGGGTGTTTTAGGTCGGCGGTATATATGGGTGTTTGGGTTGTGTGCAGTGGTCACGATGGATTGGATTTTAGGTTCGTTTGTCACGGTGGCTGTTGGTGATTTTGGCAGTGAATGGGTTTTTGTGGGTTGCAATTGGTGAGTTTATGGGTTGCTTATGGTAGCATTGAGATCGGTGGTTGTTTTGTTTGCTGTGGATGCAGTGGTTGTTGGTAGTTTTGTGGTAGTTGCAGCAGTCACAGTTAGTTGTTAATGTGTTAAAATATGGCACAGTTGCTGAAGTAAAAAGTGGAGTCACATTCGGACTTATAAGATTCTAATGCAAAGAATCCGTACAAGTCAAAAAGAAAAAGAAAGCACATGATATCTGCAAGAGAAAGTCAAAATGTCAACATTTTGATCATTACCGGCTCCACTTCCACAAAAGGAACTATATAACGGGCTCCCCTTCACTTCCACTCAAACAAAACTCTTTGTTACTATGTTTGATACATTACACACTTTAAACCACAAAGCAACACAAAAAAGCAACAAAGGTAACACTTCTAAGGGTTGTGTTAACCACAACCCTAAAACCCAATTCTTATTTCCAATAAATTTCGACTTTTAAAAAAAAAAAAACCAAAATTCCTTGTTTTTATCTTTGTTAGCAATATTTCTTATGTGGGATTTATTCTACTCTTACTGTCTTTCTTGTTTTTGTTGTTGTTGTTATGTGTGTTTGATTTGTCATAATATTCATATATGTGGTTATTGTGGGTAAAGTAGATGGATATTTGTACTGTTGGGTGTATTGTGGAATTTGAGGTTGTTAAGGGTGAAGAGAGTCAAAAGAATGAGGTAGATTGTAATGCTGGATGATGGATTGAGAATTCTTGAAGAAGGGATAGTCAAGGTTAAGCATATTTTGATTGGTCACTCACCCAAGACATTGTTCTCTGGTAAAGATTACATGAAATTCTATAAGTATCATTTTTTATAACTTTATTGGGTTTTCTTGGTTTTTTTCCTGAGTAATTTGTTGTAATTTATGAATTTTTCTTGTTATGTTTGTGTACTTTTTGTAGTAAAATTATAATGGGTTCTCTTTTGTTTACTTTGTTAAGTATTTTGTTCTAAAGTACATGTTATTTTATCATGTTCATGTAGTTTTTCAAGTACCCTTTATGATCATTATAACGGATTCTCTTGGTTTGTTTTATTGAGTAACTTTTTGTGATATATGCACTTAATTCGTTATGTTCATGTAGTTTCCTAGCATACTTTTTACAATTATAATGGGTTCTATTGGTTTGCTTTGTTAAGTGATTTTTTGTAAAATAAAAGTTATTTATTGTCGTGTTCATGTAGTTTTTCGAGTACCCTTTTGAACATTATAATGGGTTGCCTTGATTTCTTTTGTTGAGTAATTTTTTGTGGTGTATGCACTTAATTCATTATGTTCATGGAGTTTCTGAGTATACTTTTTGAAATTATAATGGGTTCTCTTGGTTTTCTTTGTTAAATGATTAGTTGTAAAGTACAAGTTAATTTGTCATGTTCATGTAGTTTTTTGAGTACCCATTTTTGAAAATTATATTGGGTTGTCTTGGTTTGTTTTGTTAAGTAGTTTGTTGTAGAGTATGCACTTATTGTCATGTTCATGTAGTTTTTCGAGTATCCTTCTTGATAACTATAATGAGCTGTCATTGTTTGTTGTTAATTTTTTATGTACATGCTTGTGTGCTTATTAGATATAATCATATCTTTTTTGAGAAAAATTTAATTGGTTCGTTTGGTTTGTTTGTAATTTATTATATCTGTTCACAAATGTAAATTCATTACATTAATGAAGTTCATTAAGTATCATTTTCTTAAATTATGATGCTCTCTCTTAGTTTCTTGCTTGTTTGTTTTGTATATATATGCATGTTAGATTTGAAAAAAATTCTACATTAAAATAACATGTACTTTAGAACAAAATACTTAACATTGAGAATGCTATGTTAGATTTGAAAAAAATTCTCACGCACTGCGCCCCTCTTTCTCTCTGTTTCTTTTCGTATGTGATCCATCTACATTTGGATTCACCCACCCCTTTGTGTCTGATGCCCTTTTCTTTTTGTAGTTATAGATAATGTTACATGAACTTAACTTCATCAAACTCAAAATTGAGGCCAATTGGAAGCTTTTATTAGATGTGTTTTAAAGCCAAATTGTATTTTTCTTGCTGTAAGTATTGATACTTTTACAAATTTGTTCATATATATATGTGTGTGTGTGTGTGTGTGTGTGTGTGTGTGTGTGTGTGTGTGTGTGTGTGTGTTTTATTGTTATTTATAAACTATAGATTACTTTGCTTGCTTAAAATTTTTCATATAAACAGTAAATGTTGTAAAATTTGGGCTGTGTTTGGTTTGATTGAAATTGATTTCATGAAAACATCAACTTCTTCTCTCAAGCATAGAGTCTGTACATAATTGCAGTTGTTGTGATTCTAAAATTTCCCCAATATTTCATTGTACCACTTGCGAATTTGCTTTGGATTTCAAATGTGCTACATATATATATATATATGTGTGTGTGTGTGTGTGTGTTTTATTGTTATTTATAAACTATAGATTACTTTGCTTGCTTAAAATTTTTCATATAAACAGTAAATGTTGTAAAATTTGGGCTGTGTTTGGTTTGATTGAAATTGATTTCATGAAAACATCAACTTCTTCTCTCAAGCATAGAGTCTGCACATAATTGCAGTTGTTGTGATTCTAAAATTTCCCCAATATTTCATTGTACCACTTGTGAATTTGCTTTGGATTTCAAATGTGCTACACTACCATAAATTGCAAGATACAAACAACATGAGCATCCCTTCACTCTCTATTATACTGCTGAAGATAACTCCGGTGAATATTATTGTAATATCTGTAAGGAAGAACACAACCCAAAGTATTGGTTCTACTATTGTGCAAATTGTGACTATCCTGTACATCCCAAATATATTCTTGAGAAATACTCAAATATCAAGTTTGGAAATGCATATAGATTACACTGTCACTCACATTCCCTTACTTTCATTGTGGAAACTAAAGACCTTCTTGAATGTGCCTATTGTAGTGATACTTGCACAGAGTTTTTTTTATCAATGTGCCCAGTGTAATTTCAACATAAATTATGGATGTGAATAAGGACAATTGTGGTTTTAATTTTATTTATGTATTTTCTAGTTGAGTTGAGCTTTAGTTCTTTATTATGAAATCAAATATTTTATTACAACAATCCATTAGTGTAGTTTATAGGGGAACTTTTTTTTCCCCCTTTTGCTTGTAAGCTTATTAAGATTGTAATTTCAATTCTACTGAAATTTTCATTGAGCCTATCAATCTTGATGCTAGCAATAAGCCTGAGACAAGTTTTTTTTTTTTTTTTTTTTTTTTTTTTTTTTAAAGTATGTTTGGGTGTCTTGAACAAAATCTGAGTTGGTTGCTAGTGTATATGTATGTTTAGGTGTTGGGACATTGGTCAATTGCCAATGATTTGATCATTTTAGGGCTATAGGTGGTGGTTTGGGTGTATCCTACCTTATCGAAAAAATGTCTCATAAACCTCAAGTGTTCAATTACACAATACACAAGCAACATAATCTCATAAGTTTAAAAATAGTCTATGAGGGCAACCATGTAGTCTTAGGGAAGATAAGAATCCAAAAAAGCAGGTAGCCATATCAACAAGAATATAAAGGTTGATTTTTCTCTAAATTTGTAATTAATTGAGTCTTTTTTTTTTTTTTTTTACTTCTTTTATGTGACTAATTTTCTTTTGGCAGTGGACCTACTCTTTGCCTTTGGTGCCTCCTTATGGTCCTTCCACTGCTAGTGTGAGAAGTCTTTATCTATAAAGGTATGAATTTCTCTTCCTTGTGTTCTATTCCATCTTTGAAGATGGAGTATTGGAGATATGATGTCACCATCCAGGTAGAAATTGTTCCTTCACCCATCTATTGACCTCAGTAATATTGTTACAAATGTAACTCAACATTTCTTTTATCATTGCAGATGATGAATTGCTTATATTTGTGTAATTTTGTAGTTTTCCACTTAATAATTAATTTGTTAGCTTTAAAGATGCCAAAACATGATTAAAATTGAAATAGTAGATCAACTCAATGATTCAGTATATAACCATGTTTGTAGATAACAACAATGGGTCATAGACTATCCGTTTTTGGCAAAGATTTTGCCACTTACAAGAAGGGTGGGTTTATCTTTGACAAAGAATATGATCAGTATCCCTTGAAGGGGAATGCTTTGAACAGAGAACTGAAAAAGCTTATGCTGGATCTGATTAATGTGTTGATTAACACAAGAATAATGGAGAACAAGATCCAAACTTGTCTTTAGTATTTCTACTTGGCAGATTCTTTCAAGTTTCAATGCTATAATAGGTTGGATAATTCAAGGTCACCTTATATAGTTCTTGTCTTCATTCGTCATCATTTGCCTACACACTTCCAAAGATTGTATTGTTAGTAGGATTTACAACTAGCTTGGTCATTGTCTTGTGGTATATCCACAATGTTGAAATCAATCTTAGCAGGGGCAGATCTGCAAGAATTCACAATGGCAGGGAATAAACTGAATGGGATGGTTCTTGGATGCCAATAGAAACCATGAGATTTGTAAATAATAATGCTATATGCTGCACTTATTTATGTAAAGACCCTTTCTTCCTCCCTTTTGTTTTCTTCCCAATTACTTGTATTTAATTGAACTTCTTCATGTAATGGCTTCCTGTACCATGCTATCTTGTAGGTCACTAATCTGGACATTAGTAGACACAGATTTATCATTAGCCATGTCAATTCTAATTTTGGGATTGAGTGTTGGTTTAATCTGAATTTGAGCCTTTATTTTATTTTTGCACCAATAATTATAGTCTTTGAGAGATGGAGTAAGGTTAAGGAACCAATTGGCATTCATTTGGAGCACAGGCAACAACATATGATTATACTAAAAAACTTACACTTGCTTGTACCTAAGTTACCAAGCTTTAGGGTGTGGTTTTCCAATGATGCATTTGTACAAATTTTGAATTTTATTCTGCCACATTATTTTAATTTCCTTTTGGTCATATTTTAATTTATTTTCCCTCTTTTTGGGTTACAATCTCTTCCTTTTTTCTTATATGTGCTGATGTGGATAATCTTTTATTTTCCATTGGGGTTCATTAACAATATTTTTATATATTGGGTGGAAATTTGGAGAAGCAATGCTTTCAACATCTTATTCTAAGGTACCTTCATTCTTACACACTTACATTCTTTAGAAAATCTCTTTTATTTGTTATTTTTTTATTTTTAAGTTTTGGGAGTTTTTCACTTTTTCGAGTTAAATCTCTATAGTGTGTGTGTGTGTGTGTGTTTTTTTTTTGTTGGTTTTTTTTCTTGCTTATACACAATCCGTACAAGTTCAACTTCTTAATGCTATTGTTATAGCTTAGGCACAGAGCAATCATTAAAATTTAATCTGAACATATTCTTGTCATAAATATGGAGATCTTTTTCTACGAAGATCAAAAACCCAATTGCTATAAAGATCTATATTGTGGTTTGGATCAACCAGTTATTCCAATGTGATGGAGGGAATGTGTCTTGCTCTTATGGTACACAGTAGTAATTATAATAACTTCAATTTGCCTGCAAAGGATAAGTATTAAAATGTCCAAACATTTATTCTTCTTCTTGTTCTCTCAATTAAGGGCTTGCAATCATGACACCTCAGGTTATCAAAGACTAGAGGCATACCCAGATTTCTAACCAAGAGATTACCATCTTTAAAGTGAAGAGCATCCAAATTTCTGGTTCCTTTGACCAGTAGATACCCCTGCACAAAATACTTACTTTTAGAATATTAATCTACAAGCCAAAAATCACTTTAAAGTTTTCCCCACACTTTTCACTAACTAGACTGGGAGTTGATAGCTCTTGTGAAAATCATTCAGTCGTCTACAAAATAAAGATTAATAATCTGCATATTCTCACATCTAGGATGGAATTTGAAGTCCTTGCAACAAAGAATCCTTTTTTTTAGCATCTGAGTTAGGAATTCCATTGCTAGCAAACAAATAAGGGGACAATGGATCCCTTTTTCTCATACACTTGGCACCTCGAAAAAAAACCAACTAGTCCTCCATTTACAGCCACAAGGTACATAGGAGTGGTAATACACTCCCTCACCCAATTAGCATATCTTGAGGGAAAAGCCACAACCTAAAGGCACTGAAAAATAAACCACCATTCCATTGACCCATATATAAGCTTTCCTAATTTCCACCTCTATGGTAGTTCTTAACAATTTCATGAGCTACTAGCATAGTTTCTGCTCTATTCCTGCCAGGCACAAAGGCAGTTTGGTTGGGGCTAATAATATCATTCAAGCCTGATTTAAGTCTGTTAATCAAGTTTTGTGTGACGCACTTATAAATTATATTTCAACAAGAATTGGTTTATGATTCCCCAGATTGAAAGATTGCTCACTTTGGGACAAGAGTAATAATTGTTGCGTTCACCTCTCCAAGTAACCTACCTGAATTAAGAAACGATTGGATGGCAAGAGCTACATCTGAATGGATAATAACAGGGCAAGCTTTTTCGAAAAAAAAAGATGCGAACCCATCAGGACCTGGGGCCTCCTATCCATCCAAGAAAACATAGTCTGCTCTCTACTGGATCTCCATACTTGAAACTAGAGAACTTGTTGAAATTCTACCCAAATTTCTTAAGGCAGATGCTCCTTAGAGTTATCTAACAAATTTTGATTGTTTAATTTGTTGAGGATCCATTATCCTATTCCCTTGATCATCCTTTAGAAAAAGTATTGAGTTTCTAGCATTTCCTATTTTAACAACTCGATGAAAGGATGCAGTACTGTTATCCCCAATTGAGGCAACTATTATAATATGTTTGTTTCTTAAGTGCCTCCTCTCCTCTGCTAATATTCTCAGGGAATTCTCCAACATAGGATTGCGACATCTGTGGGTTGGGTTGCAAAATTCACAGTATTGTCTTTGGGTCTCACTCCTCCAGCTCATAATTGACGGTTATGCTGTCACCCACGTGCTTAACTTTACCTACCAACAACAATGATTTATGTGGCAAAACAACTTTTGCAAATTGATTAGTATATCTTACATTCTTGTTAGCTTATTTTCATCCAAATTCATCACTGTTCTAGGTCCGCAATAAAATAAATGTATACTAAAAGTATAAAGATATCTTCCAAGTTGCAACTGTGTCATTGAGTTATATTATACCTTTGTGTTTTAAAGTTGCATATGGTGGTATGAAATTGTCACCAAGAATGGTGTTGTAGAAATTGACAGCCTTATTATGATAGCCTTAAAAGTATAAAGATATGTTCCAAGTTGCAACTATGCCATTGAGTTATATTATACCTTTGTGTTTTAAAGTTGCATAGATTTATCTTAGGCTAAAATGCAAAACTAACCCTCTAATTTTACTTTCGTTCATTTTAGTCCTTTAAGTTTTAAATTTATTTAATTAAGGCTTTTCCGTTAACTTTTTTTAAATTTTTTTGAAAAAAAAAAAATTTGGAAAATATTTTTCAATCATTAATTGAATTTTTTTAATTTAAAAAATTAAAAGAAAAATATAAAAAAAAAATTAACCACAACATATAACAAAAATTGATGGAAAAGCCTTAATTGAATAAACTTGAAAGTTAAAAAAATGAAATGAATAAAAGCAAAGTCAAAGGACTGAAATGAAATCTGAAGAAACTTAAAGGGTCAGTTTTACATTTCTTTATCTTATTATACAAAGACTCATACATATTATTTTATTTACTTTAAGTGAATAAGATATTTGTCAAGCACATTCATAATATACTCTATTTTGTTTCTCTTTAAAAAATATAATGTATTTTTATAAATTCACTTTGCAAACATAATTATTTTCTTTGATATATATAATAGGTTAAAATACTATTTTGGTCTCTAAATTTTACCAAAATTTTTTAAGAAGTTCATTTTTCATCTCTAAACTATTAAAAAAAAAGTTTATCTTTTGTCTCTAAACTATTGAAAATATTTTATTTATGTCTTTAAATTTTACCAAAAATTTATTTTTATCCTTAAACTATTGAAAAAAGTTTTTTTTTTTTTTTTTTTTTTTCATTCCTATTTTTGTTTCTAAACTATTGAAAAAATTATTTACAAAGTTTAGGGATGAAAAAAGAAATTTTTAAAGTTTAGCAATGAAAAAAAAAAATTTTTGACAAAATTTAGGGATGAAAATAGTATTTTACCCTATATAATACTAATAATTTAAAAGTAAGTTTTGTATAGACAGTAGGCAGGGGCATATACAAATTATACAATACCGAAAGGAAAAAGAAAAAAGAGGAAACATTGGTTGGGGCAAACGACATATATGCGGTATTACAAGAACGTCTGTCGTTTATTTGCAGCCAGAGTCAAAGTGAAAGTGAATGAAGAAGAAGAAAGAGAAAGAAAGGTTCTTGTCCTTGTAATCAGAAAGCAGAGATAGAGATGAAGAAGAAAATGGAAAGTAGCAGCAGCGATAAAAGAGAGCTATTTATTCTGATAGTATACGCCATCGCCTTCTACTCTTTCGTCATCCAACGATCCCTTCGTCTCTCCACTGGTACGCTACCGATTCTCCTTCCTAATTTCTCTGTTTCTTTCCATTTCTCATTCTTTAAATTAAATTACAGATTATCACTCCCAACTCTACGGCTTACGCTCCGCCTCACCCTGGCTCTCCAAATTCACTCATCGTTCCAATGTATTAACTCTCTCTCTCTCTCTCTCTTTTTTTCTTTTAAATTCCTAATTTTTATGTATATGTTTAGGATATGTCAGATGCGCAATGGAGGAACTTTCGAGCGAATTTACCGATTCTTACAATCGTTTTTGCGATTTTCGGTTTGGCCGCCAATGCGTTCAGAGCCTGTTTTCGACTCAAAGCCAGAGGAATGTCTTTCCTTTGGCTTTTCATTTCTTTCATTTACCTTACTTATTTGCACGGAGCTTGGTATGCCTGCCTGCCTTTTCCCCCCATTTCTTCAACTCTCTCTCTCTCTCTGTGTTTTTATCATTCTTTCTTTTTTTAGCAGCATTGTGTTCATCTTAGCAATCGCTTTGCTTAATTATCTTCTAGTTAAGGTGCGTTTTCTTCTGCCTTCACCTCCATTTTCCTGTTTGTTAGGCTATAGCATCTTATTTTTTACTATCAAAGTTCCTGTCTTTGCCCATTTTCATAAACTTGCTTTCTGATTATTATGTCATTCTAACATTTTAAATTTCACCAATGCTGTGACTTTAATGAGACCACAACACTTCACAATAAATTATAAGCAGTAGATTGTTACTGGTGGGCAAAAAATTAATTTCAATGGTGGTTTCAATTCAGAACCAATAACAACTTACCACCTAATTGTTTTGAAAATGTTGTTGTCGTAATACTTCTTGACTTGAATAGGTTTCATATTTGTAAAAACTGACTCTAAATTTAGGGTTTCCATTTGATTTTGCAAAATTTCAGGACTTAGTTAAGTTCATCATTACATAAGAGTGACAAATGTGTCTTTTTTTGTTCCCTCCTTTTTTTAACTCGCATGCTATGTTATATTAGATTAGTGATCTCTTCCTTTCAATTGGTTATTACTGTAGCTTTCATTGTAATTGTTATCGACTGAAGTTTCTAATTCTGCTTGTATTTTACTAGACTTATATTTCTGCAGATATTTGCACGAAAGAAGTACTTCTTACTTGTACTCTGGAGTTTTAATATCTTTTTTCTTATATGCAATCGTGTTTATGAAGGATATTCATTCTCCATAATAGGGTAAGTTCTATTGGCTTGGTTATTAAATACTCATGTAATTTTGAATATGTCTTAAGTGCAAGATATTATGTGATATCTGCTCAACACAGTTCCGTTTGTATATTGTCCCTAGGCAACAGTGGGCTTACTTGGACAACTTCCGAGGCACCTTTAGATGGCATATTTGCTTTAACTTTGGTATTTCCTTACATCTTCATTTGTTGGGATATTAGTTCCAAAATTATGCTTTTATTCTGATTCTTGATTCAATTAATAAGTAAACCACACTAGTTGTTTTTGCTTTGAGTTATCAATAGAAGAAAGGTTTTCATTTACGATGAAGCATAATGCAAAATAATAGGTTCTACTTGTAGATATTGAGACTTCAGCAACTATTCTATTGTTTCTTTATATGGCTTTGTTTTATTTTTTTGACAGTTGTTTTGCGCATGATAAGCTTTGGATATGATTACCATTGGGCAGATCAGGATTCTCGTTTTGATCAAGAGGTATTTGTTTCTCTCTGACTTTCATTTTCCACCTTTCTTTTTTCCTTCTTCTTATTTTATGGGATTGCTTGCTCTATGCTTAATAGGCATGTAGTTCTTTTTAAAGGATTCTTACCTTGTCTACTAGGAGATCAACACAATCTGCTAAGATTGTGGCAATGACAGTTTCATTCCCTAGAAACTGTTCCACAATAATGGCGAAAACACCCTAAACTGGTGTATCTTTATGTGTTAATGCATCTTGCTTTATGGTACCTATAAAAAATTATATGCATCTCTCTTTATGGTTTAGTATCAGCACTCATCAGCTTTTTCATTTTCTTTAGAGAGTTCATATCTTGTCACTACTCTGTGTCAATAGTGGAATTTTATGTTCTGGTGGAGCTTTCACGTGCTTGCCAACTACCAGCTTACAGTATTTATGTGATTATATCTAGTACACTGTCATGTTCCTGCCATTTTATTTTCTCATATATATGTCAGATTTTATTTTCTGTAATATGGTTTATTTGATTATTTGTACCCTGAAATATATATGGTTCCTGATCCTGGGTTCACTAAAACACATGCTTGCTTAAGATTTTTCTATTTATACAAATGATTATCATGGATTTAAAACATTCCTACTTAAGAAACCAGCTTTGCTGATTCTCACATTCTGGTATTTGCAGAAGCATGTTCAGCGTTGCCATATTTGTCAGTCAGGAAAAACTTGCTACCAACTTTTACAGGTTAACTTATTAGCTGCAATTAAGCATGAGAACATCATTTTTATAGTTGCTGTTATCCATTTATTTGCTTCATCTGAACAAAAATTTTATTTTATCTTTTTTAAAATTGGTTTTGTTAATTACCTGAAAATATTTTCTTTTTCATGACTTTTGGTATGCTTCTCCAGGAGAGAAGTGTCCAGGGTGACAAGTATTCCTTAAGTATATACATTTGTTACTTGGTATATGCTCCCCTCTACCTTGCTGGGCCAATTATAAGCTTCAATGCATTTGCTTCACAGGTATGTGACTTGTATGTCAATTATACTTTTTCTTTTCTTTTCCATAGTAATGTCCCATTTCTATAAAAGTAGTCTTAGTGATATCCTCTATGGTTGAACTTTTACTGGATTTAGCAGCAATAGCTAAGTTTTAAATGTAGTCAGATCCTTCTTGTGAACTGTTAAGCTAACCCAACAATCTTGAAGCCCTCCTTGTTGCTAGCTCCTCTTTCTAATTTTCCAAGCTATAGCAAAAACCATTTGTACTAGTGCATTATCAACTCAACTAGATTTCTTTAATGTTCTCAGAAAACTCTTTTGAGTAGTCTACTACTCTAATGCAAATTTTTTGCAGCTAGATGTACCTCAGAATAATTATTCAGTCAGAGATGCGACTTGGTATGGTTTGCGTTGGGTATTCAGTCTTCTCCTAATGGAGCTAATGACACATCTCTTTCATTACAATGCCTTTGCAATCAGGTGAGTCTCTTAGAAACTCAAGGGTACACCTATTTTTTAGATTTTTCTGTCCAATCTTATTGTCTAGTAATAACATCTCTTTCTGCAATGGCTAGTGGCTTGTGGAAACAGTTATCTCCTACGGATGTGTTCATCATCGGATATGGGGTAAGAGGTGAATCTTATTATGTATGAGGAAAACAATTCATCCATGAATAAGAAGACATAGTAGAGCCCTATGTGTGTGTGTGCGTGCATATTTTATTGGGAACCTAAGCTCTATAATTTTGGAAATGATAGATGACACCTTTGTTAGCATTTTGCTAAGATTAAGTGTCTAATTCTAGAAATAGACCTCTTACAGCTATTGTATATATGGGCATGAAAAAAGAGTACTGTTTACTATATCTCTATCAATATTCAAAAGTTGGAATTTTTTTAATTGCTCCATGGATCCTATAATTTGTCTCCGAACATCTCCTTTAGAACATCCATGACGTGGCCATCAGTATACTCCTTACAGAATATGGCATCATACTGTCAGTCTATTATACTAAATGCCCTTATGCATGATTCCAGATAGATCCTTGAACATGGTTCCCAAATTGGGAAATAATGCATCCTTCCCTTGTTCTAATGAACCAAACATTGTTCTGAAACTTCAAAATTATTCAAGTCAGCGAGAGTGACACTGAAAAACTTTGTCAGGAGTAAGGACCTATCCATTGCTGCAAAGAAGGTTTGCATTGTCATGCTTTACATGAAACCTTGAGCAATTATGCAAATTCTAGAGAAACAGGGAAATGATATTAATTCTCTTTGTTGAAATTTCCTTTTGAATTCTAGATTGTATTTATTTTGACTTAAGTTTCCTCAATTTTGGTGGTCGAAATAATCGTAATACTTTTTTAATCTTTATTCTTATTCTGGTCAGGTCTTAAACTTCATGTGGCTGAAGTTTTTTCTTATCTGGCGCTATTTTCGGTTTTGGTCACTGGTATGTTACAAGCAATTATAATTTTTGGCTTCATTTTATCCTGAACTGCAGCTTTCTTTTACATCCGCACTGGATGGTCTAGCCCTAATTAGCTCCATCTTAAGTTCAGTTGAAGAAAGCTGTAACCTTTAACCTTTAAGCATTGGTGTCTAAATACATCTTTGTAATTATGTACTTGTAGATATGTGGCATTGAGGCCCCAGAGAATATGCCAAGGTGTATTAATAATTGCCATAACTTGGAAGGATTTTGGAAAAACTGGCATGCTTCCTACAACAAATGGCTTGTGAGGTAAATCATTTCAAATCCTTTATATTTGTTTTTTCTCACGCAGTCCCATCTTTGACTATGGCATGTGTATTTTATAAATGATTGCAATTTTAGGTATATGTACATTCCTCTAGGGGGATCTCAGAAGAAGCTACTGAACGTATGGGTTATATTCACATTTGTTGCAATATGGCATGATTTAGAATGGTACTTCTTGCCTCCAAGTTTTTCTTCTTAATCGCTTCTTTCTGTTCCGTAAAATAGTAGCAGAAGATTGTTCAAAGCTACACCTTTTACGAGTTCTTATTGTCTTTGACATTAGGAAGCTTCTTTCTTGGGCGTGGTTAACATGTTTGTTCTTTATTCCGGAAATGATACTGAAATCAACAGCAAATGCGTTGCAGGTGATGTCTGTCTATCCTTCCCAGTTCTGTTTGCTGTGATTTACTTGATTGTGATTGAGTTGCATTTGGCTAGTGGTTTTGCTTTTGCCTATCAAGAATCATCTGATACCAAACAATCAGAAAGGCACTATGATTTGTAATAATACTTATTTCCGAAAATATAGGGTATCAAAGAATGACTACCAATACCTTTCATAGTACACCTTCGTTGCGTGGCCTTTTTTTTTTTTTTTTTTTTTTTTTTTCCTTTTGGCTAAGTAAAAGGAATTAAAGAAGAGACAGCTAAAAGGAAGTGGCAGCACCCAAGTACATGGGAAATATACAAGTAAAGACACCAAAACAGGAAAAATAAATAAAATAAATATATAGAAAAAAGAACAAAATTTATCTCAGAAGTGGCAAACAATCAATAAATTCCATATGGGGAAGAAAGCCCAATTGAGGAAGAAGAGATGAAGCGGTGAACATCCCAGGAGCAGGTGAGAAGGAAAGATTCAAACCCAAGCTCAAAAAAACCCATCTTGAGCTGGGTGATGGACTTCACCCCTTTGAATGCCTCTTTTTTTTCTCTATCAAGATATTCTACATTAGACAAAAGGAGCTGTTTTAGAAGCCACATGGCGCCTACCAATTATCATCACCTTCTTCAGCATAAACAGCACTGACCTGAAAAAAGTGTTTCAGTGTACTTTTATGATACAGATTACACATTTATAAATAAGACATGGCAATGACTCTGTCATGTGGAATTGAACAGGCTCCTCTAGGCATTAAAGATGCAACCTTTGCAAAAGCAAAATACAGTCACACTTTAGCTGAAGACATAAAGTTATTATGAATGGATGAATAGAAATTCTATTGCTGCACCAAAGTAGTGAGAAAATGCATTATTAGATTGTTATTTATTGTTTTTTTGTGTTTGTCATTGAAGGTATAAATACAGTGCAGCAAAATCATCTTGCTTTTCATAAAATTATATCTGTCTGACAAGATTCTTGACGTATGATTTTCAACTATGTTTTAATTTCAGGTTGAGAGTGCTTTGGGGCAGTTTGTCTTTCGTGAACTTAGTGCTGTTGCTGGTGCTGTCACAATCACTTGTCTCATGGTGTGTCCCTACACTAATTTTAAGTAATATCACAAATCAGTGTTATATTCCTTAAATTGTTCCTCAATAACTTGCGATTAATTAATTAGCATGTGATGCATATGTAAATTGGTAAATACATATGGATTTCTAGGTAGTAACAGAGTAGTTAAAAGCAAATGCCATTAGAACAATATCAAGTTTCCACTTGAGGAAGTAACTATGTCTGAGTCCTCATTCTGAAAGTTGCCTAGAAACTAGTCTGACATTTTTTATTAACGTGAATAAGAAAAAAATTCTAAATGAGTAGTTAATGGCATGTATTCTTTGAATTGGAATTTAAAATGAGAAGACACTTGTCTCTGTCTTTTGTTAGCAAAGAAATGCTGCTTTTTCGCTCTTAAGAATGTTAAACCCTCTTAGCTTTAAGTTGAATTTTTCTAGGTAATCTTTCTTGGATTCTTTGGTAAAGGAGGACAAGGTAAGTGGTTAAAATGAGTTTCACGGCATGCACGAATATGCTAGTGCATGGGTTGGAATTGGTCTCAGTGAAGTACAAGAGAGGAAAGTAGCAAATAAAAATCATTAAGTTGTGTTCTACATAACCTTTCTTGGATACTTACATAGAGGAGGACAAGGTACTTGGTTGAAATGAGTTGCATTGCATGCACATGTAGTGTACATAAACATTTATTGCAAAAAGTACATAAACACCATATCAATAAGTTTGTTGCAAGCACTTGTGCTTGGGGGGCTCACTTCTAGTGATTCCCTCTCTTTGTTCATAGACTCTATATTCTCTTGTACATAATTTCTTTTCTTGTGTTTGCTGTTTGTACATATGTTTTTTAGGCCACTTCATCTTCTTTGATTGAAGCAGTCCTAACATTTACTAAAGATTTCTTCCCTATACAAAAATAAATGTAGCCACCAAACAAAAAATAATGAAAAGAAGTGGGTTACATGGTGCTATGAAAATACTGTAAAAATGCTATATAATTACAGATGTCTTATTCAAATGTTATTCCCTATGAACATGTATCAATCTTCATACATTACCGTTTAAGCTGTTCTTTGTAGGTTGCAAACCTAGTTGGTTATGTTATTGGACCATCAGGCATTAATTGGTTGGTATCTCAATTCCTTCAAAAAGAAGGTATGCCTAAATCTCATATCCTTTTACAGTTTTACCTAGGTTTCCTTGTTTGCTTTGACAAAGGAAGATATGGAGCTAATGCAAAATTCTTTTATGCAGGACTGCCTGTTCTAGGTGGTATGTTTGTGACATTTTATGTAGGGACTAAGGTAATGGTGAATCCCCCCCACCCTTTTTTTTTCAAAGTTTTGGTCTCTTCTGAGAAATTTTAGCATCTTGAGCACATGCTTATTTTTAATCATTGGTCTGCACCTCCCTCATTTTGTAGCTTATGTTCCACATTGATGATGCCAAGCAAAGAAAGTACAGAAATGGCCTGTGAAGGAATCATTGTGTAGCCACGTTGCTAATTGCCAATATGTAGATTTTATGGGGGGTCAAAATCCAGTATTAGAAATTCTGAATGATGTTGACATCGCCAATGTTATTGGTTTGGGAGAGTATTTTGCATTCACTTTGAGGACCTCGGTTCATTATTTTGTTATGCGTTTAGGCATTTTAGTTGACAGCAGCAGCCATTCATTGTTGTACAGGAAAAAAATTGGCGATCCCCTCCCCCTTAAAAAGTAGCAAGGATAACAATGCAATTTTGATTGTTATCATGTGGCATATCATGCCTCTCTATTTGTCTTCGAGGGCACATTTGTGTACCATAGGATCAATTAAGAAGCTCATCACAAGGTTA
Source organism: Quercus lobata (assembly GCF_001633185.2). Taxonomy (NCBI): domain Eukaryota; kingdom Viridiplantae; phylum Streptophyta; class Magnoliopsida; order Fagales; family Fagaceae; genus Quercus; species Quercus lobata. The sequence continues at coordinate 11,283,210 of NC_044906.1, read as the reverse complement.
TTATATATACTTTTTCTTATTTTTGGTGGAACCGTGTATGATATCATCTTATTTTGTTTTGTTTTGTTTTTTGAGACTGGTATGATGGTAATTGTTAAATGTTGAACTTATGACCCTTGCCCTCATCAAGTCATGATCTTTCAATTTCGATTTTCTTTTTTCTTAGGAATAATGGAATTTTATTGAGAAAAACGACCAAGTACAGAGGGGGGGAAGACTAGTCACGCATATTTAGATACATAAGAGAGCTATTTTTCATGCAAAGAATATGACAGAAGATGTTCTGTTACTGTATGCAGCCACCAACATGCAGTTCTCCCCTCTCCAAGCCAAAGTCTGTTCGGTCTTCCGCTCGTCCCTGCAGCACTCCCTATCTGAATCAGTACAATCAGTCCTCAATGGCGCAATCATCCTTCATAAAATCAAGCTCCTTTTCATTCAGACATTAATATATTGATAAAGAATGTGCCTTCAATGGGAAGAGTGGGGAGGGGGTGGCATTTTGAAGAGACACATCACACCCCCGGTTGAACAGGAAGCCAGCTTTCCATTAAGCAATTAACATTATATACATCATTCATTCCAGGAGTAAGAGTAACGCTAATACATTTTTGTCTTTTTTTTAAGTTAAATCTTTTTTGCTAGCGAGTGAGGTAGGAAGGATTCCAAACCAAGTTCCCCCAACACAAAAACATTGCACTACAACCCTTGCGTGCTTATTAATCTTCCTCCTCGTTATCTTGTTTCCTCTGAGTGAACTCTTAATTACAATTACAATACAAAGGTTGGGTTTGGATTGCGATGAAAAGGAAAAAAAATGCACGTCTACGTTTTTTTTTAAGTTCCGTGCACTGTTTACGAAACCCGCAAGTATGGATTTCAGCAAATTTTCTTTAAAACTGAATTTCACGACATTATTCACACATTTAAAAATTATTTTGTTACAGTATTTTCAGTTTTCAATAATAAACGATATCTAAACAGACCCCAAAGAGAAAACTCTTTTCCAGCGTCTGAAATTCTATTACACCTTTCTTTGATCAAACTTAAAAAGGATTATAAAATTTTGATAATTAAACCATCGCATATCACCCCAATACGGTACAGCATAAACTTTTTGGTAGAGAAATATAAAAGATAAACATGTTGCACATAATGAACTGGCAACGCTTCAAGATTTCTCTAATTTATTAATGAAAATGAACACCGAACACCAAATTCCTTTAGGCACAAGAATTCCCACCTGTCACGCAGCTTATAACTTGTACAGGCACAAATTTTAAGCACCGGATCAAGTAGGCTTCAATTCAAATATTATTTGAGAATAACAGTTTCCATGGACACTGTTAACCAAATAGCACGATAGGTACGACCTCTTGATTTCCACAATTTTTCTTTAATTTGTTGCTGGTGTGAGAGAAGAAAAGAAAGACCACCCTACACTTAATCAGAACCCAAAAATGGTACATAACTTTTGTTGAAAATCTACTTGCCACAAATATGTAGTCATAGCAGATGTTGCCAATGAATTGTATAAGGGATCACACACAAGATATCAACTACTTCTAGCCATACCATTACGATGCAATCATTAGTTGTAAAGATAGTGATATTGGAAAAAATAGTAAATAAACAAACATACAATGGAACGGAAGGATACTTCACTGATTTCAAAATTCTAATCTAATCCGAATTCAGTTTGCTACATCAGTCTATTTCAAGATTGAAATGCCAATTCAAATTACTTCCTCTTCCTACCACCACCAGCCTTTGACTTTTTGTTAGCATTACCTCTAGCAGCATTCTCTGGTGTTTCCTGTCACAATGATCAGCAAAGTACCTTATCAATGATATGGAGTGATGCAATCAGGCAAGTTAACTAATTCCAGGGTTTACAAGTAAATCTTGCAGGAAACAGTAGGCAGATTGTTGAATGCCAAAGAAGACTTGAAAAGAAAATGATACTGACAAAATGAATAATGAACTACAAATACCAAAAAAAGGAAAACTGGGATTGTGAACTAAAAGCAATGCAAACCACAGCATATAAACTGTAAAGCCATTGTGCTATTAATTGGGAAAAAAAATCCATTAAAAATTACATCCAACATTATTTATAAATTTCAACCCCTACAGAACCGAGTGGAGCAAGAAAAAATAACACCCCCCCAAAAAAAAAAAAAGTCTCTGACATGAGACACAATGTTTAAATGCTTGATAGGAGAGTAAGTTCTTGTTTAAATGATAGTCCAGTTTGCTTGAATCAACTCTTTTTACCTTCAGCCCCACATCACCTTAACTTTTAGATTTTATTGTAAGCAGTGCAAAGTCGGTCTGTTATGGTAAACTATCTAGGGCAAATCAAAGGTAAACTTACGTACGTGGAAGAAATTTATGGACAAATATTTAAGCTAATTAGTAATTCAGCATTGAGCTCCAAGACATTAGAGATCTGGGACCTAAATTACAAACTAAGTTATCAAATACTATTCCTCCTTTCAGATTGCATACCCTAGGGGAAAATGATAATCATTATAGTATTAAGGTAAAGAAGAAATAGCAACAGTTCTTTTCTTCCTACAAAAGTTATTTTTTGGGTAAGTTTCTCCCAACAAAAATCACTATATGAAAAACTCTGATGCTGTTAAATGATTTAAGTGGAATAGAAACACGCATAGATTGGCTCTGATGGTTCACCAGGGTTTTCAGCTTCATGTGCCGAAGCAGACACCTCTGGATAATGACATGGAGTGCTTGAAACCCAGATATTGGATTGGCAAGCTCAGGCTGCCAAGGACCTTGGGCCTGGACCCACAAGCTTGCAAAGAAAGCATCTTATTCCCAGTTGCTGGTCTGGGTGATCTAAGCACGCATTTACTTCCCTGTCATTCAGTGTAGCAAGAAATCAAGGTAGGCAATCAGGTTTAGACATCCTAAGAGATCTATACAAACTTGGAAGGCTTTCTACTGTTTTTTAATTTTTTAGGTTTTGAAGGAAAAGGTGATCTGCCACAAATAGTTATGGGATGAGAAAGGTTAAGAAATTTGATGAAAAGAAGCAGAAGCTTTGGATCAGTAAGTAGTGGGGAAGACAAACTTTCAGGAAAGTTTTTAAAATAAGACACACAGATACTTGCAGCACAAAGAAACATTAATTTGTTTTTAAGAAAATTTATTAACATTTAAGAGAGAGAGAGAGAGAGAACAAAGATATTGTGCTATTTCATCCTGACCTTTCAGCTAATGCACGTTATAACCCCGTTTGTTACAGCTTATCTTATAAATTAAGCCAGCTTAATTTCTTAGGTTCATCTTTTTAAAGCTTCACTTTTCCTTTGTTACAGCTCAGTCAAACCCCAGCTTATTCTTTGTTCACTAAAATAAGTTATACCAAATGCACAGGTGAAAATTAATATTCAGCAAGACCAAGAAAACAGATTGAGAGGTAAACTAATAACATAAAGGAATAAGAACCAACAAACGCAAAAGCAAACTTACTAGATAAGAAGAACTAATGTAGGATGGGAAGTGTAGAAAATAGAAACAACAGGGAAGAAAGAAGAACAGGACAAATCTTATGCTTCACCATCTAGATTCTAGAATCTACCTAATTCCCTAGGCTTCACCACCTAAGGGTGCTTAGAATCACCACAAAGCTTAGGCAAACATCTCTAATAAATAATTTCTTGTTCAAATTGTATCGCTTCAAACCATTCCTGGAGCCTCTATATAATAGGCTTGAGGGATTACATTTTAAGCCTGTGTTTGGTTCGAGTGAAAAACTTTTACTGAAAACATTTTACAACCTTATGGGTGTTTGGGCGGACTGAAAAACCTGGTCAAACTAAAATTAATTTCCCTTTGACTGTAAAATAAGGCTACCTAGAGTGTAAAATCTATTACACTTTCATTTTTACAGCATTTCATTTTCAGCCTTCACTCTCACACTCATGCTCTACACACCCCAAGCAAGCAGAGGTAGTAGAGAGGAGAGCTTGAACCAACAGCCACCTCCACCGCTGAACTTTGCCCTCATCCTCACCAGTCCAGCAACCCACCCATGAGCAGATCGGACCACCCAGCCACTAACGCCAACCACTATGACCACCCATCCCTAGATTGAACCACTAATCTCATCGTCTTTGCCTCAAGCTTGTCGTTGCCACCTCAATCTCATTGCCACTGCCTCCAAATCGAACCATCAACCCACCCATGAACCTCTCTCTCTCTCTCTCTCTCTCTGTGGTTTGATGAATGTTCAATTTGAGTGGGTAAGAATGCCACAAATACCAAAGGAGAGGAGACACTAGATCAGATGGAGTTTGAGGGAGATGGTGGAGCTGATGCCGCTTGTTGATTATTGACCCTCTCCAAATTGTATATTTATGATGAATATTATAGCGTGGAACTGTAGGGGTGCGCTAAAGCCGTCCTTTCAGAAACATGTTAGAGAGCTAATACAAAACCATGATCCAATAATTCTTGTAGTGATAGAAACCAAAGTTAGAGGTGAAAGAGCAAGGGAAATAACTGACAAACTTCCCTTTGATGGAGCTATTCACACGGAGACTATCGGGTATGCCGGTGGTTTATGGGTCCCTTGGAATGTAGACAAGGTGGAAATTTCTTCCTTAGCTAACACTGAGCAGGAGACTCACATTGTGGTTAAGGTACGTTCTTTGAATTCTAGTTGGCTATTTACTGTTGTGTATGCTAGTCCTAGGAGTGCTGAAAGGCAGATTTTATGGAATAACCTCATGAGCATTGCAGAGCTTCAAAACATGCCTAGGGTGATAGCAGTGGATTTTAATGAGCCTTTTATGAAGGAGGACAAATTTGGGGGAGAGCTGTTAGTGTCAGAAGGTCTCTATTGTTCAAAGAGTGCCTAGACAAATGTAACATGATCGATATTGGGTTTTTTGGTCCTCGATTCACCTGGACTAATAGAAGACAAGTGCAAGCTCTAATTCAAGAAAGAATAGATAGGTTCTTTATAAATCCTAGCTGGTGTGTTTTGTTTCCTGAAGCTAAGGTGGTTCATCTCACAAGATGCCATTCGGACCACTGCCCCGTTTTGTTGGAAATGCAACCAAGGGCTATAAATAGAAGAGTAAGGCCGTTTAAGTTTTAGTCCTGCTGGCTTTCTGATGCCTCATTTCCGAAGGTTGCTACTCAAGCTTGGAGGCATTGTCCTAGGCTTGTTGATGCCATTGACACCTTTACTAAGGAGGCCAAGGTGTGGAACAAGATTCAATTTGGTAACATCTTCTCTCGGAAAAAGAATATAATGGCTAGACTTAATGGCATCCAACGATCTATTGCTATTAGGCCTTCTTCCTTTTTGTGTAACCTTGAAGGAGATGGATAGTGTGCTCAGTCAGGAGGAGGATTTGTGGGCTTTAAAATCCCAGATAAATTGGATGATTCAAGGAGATAGAAATACCTCCTTTTACCATGTTTCAACTCTGGTCAGGAGGAAAAGAAATCAAATCATGGCCATTAAAGATACATATGGGGAATGAATTGCTAAGGAAAACACGGTTCAGGAGTACATTAGAAGTAGATTTGCTGGTATTTATTTGACTTCTTTAGTTAGTGCCTCTGTCACATACAATTTAAACTATCAATAGTAGCCAAGACTTTCAGAGGAAGAGAAGCAAAGTATTAGTGGGGGTGTCACGGATGAGGAAATTAAGGCAGCCTTGTGGTCTCTAAAACCATTTAAAGCCCCAGGCCCAGATGGACTATATGCAAGTTTCTTCCAGAGATTTTGGCTTGTGGTGGGAAGTTCAATGATGGAGGAAATAAAGCTGATTTTTGCTGAAAAAAGAGTTCCTGATTACCTTAATACCACCCCCATTGCTTTAATTTTGAAGATCCTAGGTTCGGAGACATTGGGTAACTATAGGCCTATAAGTTTGTGCAATATTATGTATAAAGTGTTGAAAAAGATCATTGTGGCCAGATTAAGACCATATTTGGGTAAGTTGATTTCCCCCCTCCAAACAGCGTTTGTGCCAAGAAGAAAGGTCATGGATAATATGTTCATCACTCAAGAACTTATCCATTCCTTTAGCAGAAAGAAGGGGAATACTAGGTACATGGCCATAAAAATAGATTTGGAAAAGGCTTATGATAAAATTGAGTGGAGTTTTGATAGAGAAATGCTTGTTAGAGCAAAATTTCCACCAGATCTTAAGGACATCATCATGAGCTATGTCTCCACTATGTCTACCTCTATCTTATTCAATGGAGAAGCGCTTGAGCCTATTTACCCTTCTAGGGGGATAAGGCAAGGAGACCCCTTGTCCCCGTATTTGTTCATCTTGTGCATGGATTTCCTTGGGCAGCTAATAGAAGAGAAGTGTAATGCTAAGCTGTGGCAACTAGTCAAGGCTTCACAAAGTGGTCCGACTTTCTCCCATCTGTTTTTTGTGGATGACCTTTTACTGTTCGCTAAAGCGGATTACATTAATTGTTGAGCAATTAGAGATGTGCTTGATGATTTCTATAGTATCTCGGGGCAAACTGTTAGTGAAGCTAAGTAGAGAGTTTATTTTTCTCCAAATATGGATAGAGATACAAGGGAGTCATTATGTGATATCCTTGGATTTACATCCACTCCCTTGCTTGGTAGATATTTGGGTTTGGGTTTTCCTTTGAAGTAACCTGGCTTTTCTTCTCAGGATTTCAACTTTGTTCTTGACAGAGTAAAACAGAAGCTTTCAAGGCGGAAAGTGAGCGTGTTATCCTTATCTAGCCGCCAAGTTCTTATCTAAGCTTCATTGGCAACTATCCCAATTTATGTAATGCAGTTTTCCTACCTTCCTGGCAGAATTTTGGATGGGATAGACAGAGTAAACCGTAATTTCCTTTGGGGGTCTTTGGACTCTTTAAAGAAAATCCATTGGATTGGTTAGCAAAAGGTAACTAAAACGAAGGAAGAAGGGGGTCTTGGATTGCAAGCGGCTCAAGGAAGGAATCTTGCGTTTCTTTCTAAGCTCAATTGGAGGTTTCACACCGAAGGAGATGTGCCTTGGGTGCAAGTTTTAAGTAAGAAGTACTATTCAGGAAGAAGATTGAGTGTTGCAAACCCCAACAGTCTTCCTTGTTCTTTAGTCTGGGCAGCAATAAAGAAAGGTATGGGCACATTTGAGAAGGGCAATAGGTGGACAGTTGGAAGGGAAAGTAAGTTGAGCTTGTGGTACAGTAGTTGGTTAAGCAAGGGCCCCCTTCAAAGTCTTATTCAAGGTCCTTTTTCTTGGGAAGCTAATAAGTTGGTAGTTAAGGATTTCTTGAAAGACACGGGCTGGGATTGGAATGGACTTTCGGTTGAGCTTCCTTTGGACATCAAAATGTTGATACAAGCTACTCCTATTGCAATTACAAACAGAGGTTGTGATAAAATTGCATGGGCTAACTCCCCTCAAGGTACTTTTTAACTTCAGAAGTGCCTACAAGATTGCAATGGGGCATGAAGAGAGCCCAAAATTCAATGCTAGCCAGATATGGAAAGCAAACACCCTTCCAAGAGTTAAAACATTTCTTTGGATGTGTGCTCACAATAGTATTGGGGTTAGGAGTTGCCTGATGAGGAGAGGTGTGTGTGAAGAAGCTGTGTCCTATTTGTCAAGAAGTGGAGGAATCAATTTTACATGCTCTTCATGATTGTCCTTGGGCTAAAGTGGTATGGAATCATTTGGGAAGAGTAGAAGTTGACCAACAGTTTTGGAGAAGTGAGTTGCTAGATTGGCTTAGCAGGAATGGGAATCAAAGAAGCACACCAGTCACTATGAATCCACCATGGAAAACCTTGTTCTCTTTCACTATATGGAATATTTGGAAGAGTAGGAACAACTTCGTTTTTCAAAGGAAAAGACTGAACCAACAGTTTCACGATGAAATACTGAATCAAACAGTTGAATTCATTCATTGTATATCTCCCCCTAGATTGATGACATGTAGATGTGTTAAAAGGATTAGATGAGAAAAACCTCTTGTTGGGTGGATGAAACTTAATACAAATGGGTCAGTGTTTGGCAGTTTGGGAGTGGTTGGTAATGGGGGAGTGATAAGGGATGACTGTAGGAATTGGCTATCGGGATTCACCAAGCGCATAGGAATTACCAACAGTTTTATTGTTGAGATGTGGGGCCTAAGGAAGGGTCTTATTATGTGTTGCAATCTTAACATAGCATCTCTCATTATTGAACTAGATGCTAGAGCTGTAGTAAATGCCTTCTGAAAGCTCGAAATGTGTGAAAACACAAGAGCTTGTTTAGACCCCCCCCCCCAATTTAAATTATAGCTTGACTAATTTTACACTAACTTATACTAAGTGTGGAATAGTATAAACACAAGCAAACAAGCAAGAGAGCTACTCTATTTCATGTTTAAAGCAACACAGCAGTAAAATGAAATGAACAAAAGTAGGGAAGAGACATACAAATACAGATAACTCCAAGACGTGTTATCGAAGAGGAAACCGAAGAACTAGGTGAAAAACCTCTCCATCGCCCTCCAAGCGGTAATCGATCCACTAGACAATCAGTTGGGATACATGGGTAAACAAAAGACTCTCTAAGCCTAATCTACCCTCTGTACCTAAGGCCTCCAAGCTCCTACTTCAACAAGACTTCTCGAAACCGTGTCCTGTCTAGCTCTCCGGATCCCGCAACAAGCTCCATGTTGCATCTGCCATCCTTGACTTCTTCCAATGTTTCCCAACAGCACCAAAACCTCACTAGACACTCTCAAAAGGTGTGAAGAGGTAGGAGATGAGGAAATTCCACAAACAAATGTGTAGAGAATTGTTAGTATAACAATTTCTAACTCTCAAGTGTTTTAACTAGGATTTTTTCTCAGAAGCTCTCCTTCACATTTGTGCGTAATATGGGTATATATAATGAGGGTACAAAAAGTGTGTATCAGATAGTACAGACTGGCAAAACAGAATGTCTCGTGGATGTCTCACGGGAAGGCCTTACCCGCAAGATACTCGCGAGACACAACTGTCTCCATTTGTATAGACTCTTCGCATTCCAGTCATGTACAGAACACATACATCTTTTCGCGAGATGCTTAGTTGCTAGATACCCGCGAAAACCTTCCTTGCTTCAATAGCTTGAGTCTTCACATTCTCTCTCACTATCACACAACCTTTACAATAAATTCCCACAATAGATACAGGGTACAAAAGATTGAATAAAATTACAATCAAATTTGGCACGGATAAAAGCCAACAAAATACATATTTGTAAATCACAACTTTACACCTTCAATAATAATCAGTATGTGAACAATATTATATCTCCTATATTAGATGACTGCAAGTCACTTAGCTCTCAATTCAGCCAAATACAATTTAAACATTGCTATCACGAAGGGAATCGAGTTGCAGACACTTTAGCTAAGATGGATGGCTGTCAAGGCACACTGCCCACTCAACAAAAAGACAAAGGGTTTGAAATAGTGGTGAAAAAAATATAATGAGTACTCATTATCATGACTTAAAACCTAAAAAGCCTCAAAAAGAAAAAGAAAAAGAAAAGTTTTGAAACGAAATTAGGTCCTACCTTGAAACTTCATGAATCATGAGTATCACTACCTTGAAACTTCCTCGCTGGATGCATATATGACCACAAACACAAAACTCCACAAAAACTTTACCCAAATTCTTGAATATTGATGATGATTCGAATCTGATTAACAAATGATGAAGTAGAAATCGTCAATCAAGTAGACTCGTCCAGATTAGTTAGCAACTTCGTTCCTATGCCTGCAATCGTCATTGAGGGCCTTCCTTAGGTGTTCACCGGTGTGGTGCCTGCCACAGAGTCTCCAATGATAAAATTAGCGTGTGAAGGCTTTTTTAGAAAATATTAGAACAATGGCATATTAGAATATCAGAATGTATACCTTTTTTGGTCTTGGGGGTGTTTATATATGGCTTCATTGCTCCTAGCTGTTGTGGCCTTTATTGTGGCTTTAGTGCCTCTTTGTAACACCTTTGGGCTCAGTGATGTAGGTTTTAATGAGCTTCCAACGATCTAATAGCCTGTCCTGTAATTGCTCAAGGAATTAAATCCTTCATTAAATGGCTTGCCTTACTTCATCCATGATGTGGCAAGGATGACGAAGGCGGCTTATAGTATCGTCTGGGCAAGAAGGTTCGTTGGTCCCATCAATAAAGATAGCTAATTAAGTGAAGAGGACTTTTAAGGAAACCAGAGTTATCGCTGGATATTATATTTGATTAGGTCCTAAACAAAAATTGAGCTAATCCAATGATAGTCCCCCAAGAAGAAGCTTGTTGAATGAGTGATTCAGTGGTTTTAAAAAAAAGGCTTACATAGTGATGAGCTAGATAATTCCCTTTGTCCAGGATGGACGACCACAGGCGCCTTAAAGCCGGTATTTAATGCGAAGCTGTTGATCATACAACTTTTGGGGTCTTTATGACTCCTCATTAAGCAGCCAAGGTACGTTAAATGACACCATCAGCTAGAAAAGAAGAAGCCTTGTTTAAGCAATGCCATACCTCAGGCAAAGGTACATTCACACAAACATAAACACTCAGAAATTAAAGTTCTTAATTGTCATTATCACCACTTTGTTTTATCTAACTTTGCCATCGGAAAGTCAATGGCCGACACTATACCGATGACCATTCGAGTAGAGTTTTCTTTTTAGTTGCATGCAAGATCATTAACGAGCCTGGGCTGCACTCTGTTTGGACGATCAATTCAACTAACGATTTTGGCATCATCAGGTAGCATCTAAAGGAGGGGGAGGGGGAGGGGGAGAGGGGGGGGGGGGGGGGAAGAGAGAACTTCTTAACAAAAATAACTTTCCATTTTTGACTGAATGCTCATTTTGTCATTGTTTTCTTTACGTGCACAAGAATTATTTATATATATATATATATATATCATATTTTGATTTATAAAAAAAAAAAAAAAGAATCATTAATTATTTTCATTTTAGGACATTTTGTGAATATTATTAATTAATTTTTTAATATATAATCATTAGAGTTTGGGAAAATATGATAGCCCAAATTGTACGAATTTGATTTGATTAATTTGTTTGTTGAGAATGTGTTGAGTCTCACATGAGGTGTTTATTAAGTAGATCTTAAGTTTATAAATAATTGCAATGAGTCTTTAATTATAACTTAACTAATTCTTTAGGATATAAGTGTAGATATGGATCTTAGCTAGAACCTCAAAATTTTAAGGCTAAGGCTCATATAGGGTATTTATGCAAAGAAAAAAGACATTATCATTTTTCCCCAACGCCCCTAACAAATTAAAATAAAATAAAATAAAAATAAAAAAGGGACATGGGTAGAAGAGAATTATTGCGAATAATCTAAAAACATGTCAAATCGTAAAGTCATTATTATAATTTATGATGATACATGCAATGTTGGATACTTTCTGCTAATACGTTCCCACAACTTTTTATTGACTACATCGGTAGTGTTTGAGTGAAAAAAAGTCCTTCAAAACCGTCATCCATCACTACCGTATGCATCAATATGTCCTGAATATATTGCTTTGTCATTGGAGCATTAAAAGAAAACTGTTTTTACATGCAATGTACGGTTGGCAAAGAAGACCTATAGAGGTAGGAAATAATTTTAGTTTTGGTTATTAGGAGGAAATGGGCAAATGCCCCTTTCAAAAAGAAAAATCTAGCATTTTGTTCTTTTTTTAAAACTAATTAGGAAAATTCCCTTCTTTTAAAATTCGATTTTCTCAAAATTGAGTTATAAAAAAAAAAAATTCTGGAGTCCTATAGTGGCGTTTTAAGGAGTCTATAGTGATGTTTTAAAGACCTATAGTGGCAAATTTTTTTTCTTTTTTTACCTATAACTCGACTTCATGGAACGCCACTATAGGTCCTTAAAACGTTACTATAGGCTCCTTAAAAACGCCACTATAGGGCTTAACTCGATTTGGAGAAAATTGAGTTTCAAAAGAGGGACATTTCCCTAATTAGTTTGAAAAAGAGAGAAACATACTAGATTATTTTTTAAAAAGGGCAAATGTCAATTTTTTCCTAGTTACTACTACGAAAGAGCATATTCTGCATTGACAAAGTCAATTTTGGTGAAACTTGTGGACCAGTTGAAAAAACCTTTCTGAGGGACACACGTTCAAGCAAGAGAGCCTTTTTTTTTGGTGGAATCTAGTAAGGGAACTTAGTGGGTCAAAATCCCGTGAGAAGAGAAACTAAGGGTGGCAAAATCTGATATAATTGATTTTTTTAAATAAAAATATTGTATTCAATTTAACTAAATATCAATTTACTAATATACTCTTCAAAATTCTAGGTATAAAACTTATTTTCTTTCCTAGTTTCATTCTCCCAAGCCCGATAGCCACCTCTCACTCTTAGACCTTAATGTCACATCCAAGGGAGTCGATTCCATACCGTACCGGCTGGTACAGTCGGAATATACCGTACTGGCCAGCAATCTGGTATGTTCAACTCCCCTGTTTCATATCGGAAAAAATATCGGCCGTACCGGCCTCTTACCGGCCAATTTCGAGCAATACCGGCCGATACAGAAATTTTTTTTTTTTTTTTAAGTTTTGTAATTTTTGAATTTTTGTTAGGGCAGAATGGTAACTTATTTGCATTAACTTATTAGCATTATTTGTTTTCTTAGTATGCAATGATAACTTTTAAACTTTCTATTTTTTATATTGTTTTTTTTTCTTTGAATTGATACTAATGTCTAAAATCATGAATAATTAGTTCTAAATTGAGGAAATGTTTTATGGTAAACTTTTATATTTATTGTAATATATACACACACACACACACACACACACACACACACACACACATATATATATATATATATATATATTTATTTATAAATATAAAAAATAGTGGTAAACCCGAAACGGTACACTGGTATTGACCGGTATCCGAAATATATCGTACTGCTAGCCAAATCAGTACAGCCTTCGGTACGGTATTGACTCCCTTGGTCACATCACATCACATCACCTCACCTTATTTGTTTGGCTTTTTTTTTATTTATATAGTTTAGATTGTTTGGGTTAGTACTCAAATTTGTAACTTTTTTCTCGCTTTGATAAAATTTGATAAAAGAGTAACTTATTTAATAAATGGGTCGTGTTAGGATTGACGAATCCTAAATTGTTTAATAAATGTGTTGTGTTCATGTCATCCCATATAATCAAATACTCATATCTTGACATGACACAAACGTGACATACAAATACAAATTGACACTCCTATGAGAAAGCAAAGTATAACAACACAACAAGCTTAGCATAAAAAGACTTCCAAATAAGGTTCATTTAACCCTCGCCTCCCGTTCCCTCTAATTTACTCTACTCCCTTCCATCCAAACATAAGGTAAGAGAACAATCATCGTGTGTTCGGGTAAAGCATTACTGGGTAGATTTCGATCATCACATAAGATTCAAAATTTTGTTATGGAAAATTTTGGTTTGTCTGAATGAGAGATAGAATTTTCAATTTTCAAATTGGAATTTCAGCTAGGATTTGCGGGCTCCAAAATCCAAATCCCAACTAAAAATTTCACCTAATGAGGCTTCAATTCCAAATTTCAGACAATGGTGTGTCTACCAACACCATATCAAGTTTCAACTGTTGGCGTGCATTCTTGCATACTATGACTTAAACTATATGAGTATGATTAATTAATTTTGATTGGTCCATAATTGAAACAATTAAAACTAATTTTATGTCAAAATTTCATTGATTTAATTTTTAAGATAATGATGTAATAGTTTTTTTAATTTCCTTATTTTAGAGCACACAAAACCAAATACAATTAATTTCGGGTACAACACACAGATGTTTTAAACCTAAAGAAATTGAGAAAAACAAGAAAATGCACTAGGTCTTGAGGTATCATCAAAGGAACAAATTACAAACTAAACATTAGTACGAATGAAGAACAGCCATGAAAGCAAGCCCTAACGAGTCATGCCTGGTGAAGGAACTGGAGGTGCTGTGGTTCTGCCCTTCAATTTCTTAGCATTAGCCTCGGCTGCTACCCAACCTTTATCACATCCATCACCAAGAAAAAAAAAAAGGAACAAATTAAAATAATGAATAATAAATCATGTTTATTCTTGGTGTATCATTGTAATAACTATAGTCGATATCCAGCGTATATCCCCTATAAGTTAATTTTACAAATCTGGTAAAATAAAAAAAATAAAAATAAAAAACTATATTTAAGAATCATGTATAATACTCACATGTTATAATATTTAAGAAAATAGGTCCAATTATATTACAAGTCATTGTAAAGAAAGGAAATATAAATAATTATGATTATGATAATAAAAAATATAAAGATATTTCTCAATTTACTAAACTAAGAGAGTCAATACCTTACTAGAGGTTATTTTGGTTTTTTTTATCGAGAAACGAAATATTTTAATATTAGTTAATATTGGTGTTCCATTTTAAAATTATTTATTATTTAATATATTGATTTATATAAATAAATAGATATATTTGTTTATATGTGTTCAGTAGTCAAATTTTATATAATTTGTTAAAATAATTATAAATCTATATCTCATTTCATAGGTTAACCTCTAGATTAAATGTTATCTATCTCATTAATAATAATAATAATAATAATAATAATAATATTATTATTATTATTATTATTATTATTATTATGAAACGCACAAGAAGTTTGATGGCATATGGCAGATCACACAAACAAGAATTGACAGATCATTAATTATATATCTATTGCTTGGTTTTTCCAATTAACAAAAGGTGGTTTGAATTTGTCCAACCAAGCTTATCTCAAGTGGGTGGGTGTCAAGGCACACTGCCCACTCAACAAAAAGCTAAAGGGTTTGAAGTAGTGGTGAAAAATATAGAATGAGTACTCATAATCATGACTTACAACCTAAAAGTCTGTCTTGAAACGAAGACGAAGACGAAATTATGAGGTGGAATGGTTCCTAATGGAAAATGGTTGCGTTTAACGTAATACATTTTTACTACTGTTTACTTCGCCTTTTTCATTCACTTTTTTTTTACGGACTAATTTTTATTTTTTCACTGAAATCCAATTTATTTTCCCGTATGTTTGTTTAATTGGTGCATGACCAGTAAGGTCAGTATTTAAATCGGAATGAAACATCAGTAATTTTGTAATTTGTGTACATATTGGTGTGATTAATACTATAACTGGTACGATACGAAATCATCTTCTTGGATTAAATAATTATATTTTAAGTCATCCTTTTACTTGACTCTGTTTCCGTTATTAAACTCAAGCTGTCAAGCAAGAATATCATATTCTTAATCAATAAATTTTCATCTAAATTTTGGAAAAATAACTTTTAAAATTTGTTCAACCTACAAATAACTTGTGCACAACATATAATTAAAAAGTGAAAATAAATACATTTAGCCGATTAAACCCTTCTTAATGACATAAAAGAAATTTAGACTTAAAAAAATAATTCATTTTATCAAATTTATAAAAATAACCATATAAATTCTTCTAAAATAAATAATTAATGCTCACTTATAAAAATTAATATATATAAATTTAATGAATTATATAAATGTAAATTTTGTTAAGGTGGAAGCTTAAATAAAGAGGGTCTCAAGAAATGTATCACATTTCATAAATTTTTTTTTAATTTTTTAATTTTTTTTAGAAACATCACATGGCATAAACTTATAGCAACATGTCATTTGAGGTTATGCTTTAAAATAATAATAATAATAATAAAATATTGATATTGATATTAGGTACCTCCTTCAGGGTCTAATCCACGGTTTTTGAGCTCGCGGTACTCTTGACAAAGAGCGCAAAAAAAGCAGAAGTGATGGACACAGCAATCCCCGCACGGCTTTGGTGGCAAGGAATAGAGGGCTCTCAGTTTGGCTCGGTATGTGCATGTGTATAAACATGCGCCAATTCCAAAAGCATAGACAAGCATGAAACAGTTTCGGGCCGCGGTAAAACAAGCTGCATGTAGCCAAATATCAAACAGACAAATTAAAGAAACTAAATCTATAAGCACAAGCATACATACATATATATAATTGCTCCAAATATTCTTTTTAGTAGAATTTGCTTACAACTTGGTTTCTTGTCAAGTATCTCAGCATTGCGGCCAAAGGTAATGCAGGGACACCATAAGGTAACACAGCCTTTGGAGAGAGAGAGAGAGAGAGAAAACAATATAATTTGTTAGTTTGCAGGTAGTTTTCTTTGATACAATTTTTGTTGTAGTAAGAGATATATGTACCAAATGACGTTCAAAACAAAAATCTTACACTTTATAACTGATTTACATACTTCCATTTCAGCATATATGTTCAAAACAATTCAATATAGAATTTACAATTTATGTATGTTGCACCGTTAGAAGTTCAAACAAGATCACACTATATATTTCTGTTTAAAGTTTTTTTTTTTTTTAAATTAAAAAAAAAAAAAAAAAATTTAGAGGATTGAAGATTCCCTTACAGTTGGTCACATCACCAAAACAACCACATATACCGGTGGTCCATTTCCCCTCAGGTGGAGAAGTGTTAGGATTCATTTTAGAGATTGGAAGAAACCAACAACAACAACAACAGGGAAGATGATGTGAAATACAGAGCACTATTGGTGGGTTCACTTATAAGAATACTTTTGCACAGCCCACACGACTTGACTTTGGGAATTTATTTTTTGAACCTAGTATTTTAGATTGTTAGCCGGTAGTAGGTAGTTGCATGTAATTCCAATATATATATTTTATAATTAGGACCTTTTATTTTTACAATTTTGGTCTTTTATAATTAGGCATTCCTGCACTATGCTAGATATATTTAGAGAGAGAGAGAGAGAGAGAATGCCTAAAATATTAGAGTTATGTTAATATATTACAAGTTTTATTACATAGGTCCTACAAATTAATATGTCATCAATAAAGTAATGCAATACTCATTTATTATTTTGTTGAAGTACCACCTCATTGTTACATCAGTTTGTTAGCTTTTTGTAGTAAGATTTGTAATAAATTTAACATTTTCTCTACCAAAAAAAAAAGAATTAATAAAAATACAATACAGTCACCATTAAGTATGTAAAAATTGCTAAAGCTAATACAAATTTTAGGTAAAAAAAAAATTATAAACTGATGTGACAGAAATATGATCAGTGTTACTTAAATAATACAATAAAATAAATGTTTGAATAATTTTTCTTTTATTAGTGATATGTCAATTTGTAAAATCTATATAGTAATTATCATTACCTCACTTTTGGTGAATTAATAATGAATTTAAAATTAAATAAAAATAAATAAATATCATTTAAGTGATATTTAGCCATAAAAAGACCCTGCCCCAAACAATCTTGGGCCAACCCTAGAGAGATGAGTGAGATGAGTTAAGGAGGTGGTATTGGAGTCGTAATGGCTCTGGAAAAAATCAAAAGAAGAGGTGGGTGAGATGAGTTAATGAGGTGGCTGGAGTTGTAATGGCTCTGGAGAAAAATCAGAGGTAGAGGTGGGTGTCTGTACTTAAGAGAACTTGTGAAGTTGGAGGTAAACCCAAAGAAGAAAAAGCTTGCAACTGAGCTTGGATTTGACAAGTCACTGATTTGGGCCCCACATACTTGCATCTAATTACAAACATGCCACCCAAAGTTGTTAGATTAAAGTAATATTAATTGACTGTTTCAAAAAATGCAAGGCTGGATAAATGTTTTATTTTTGTGTGCGTTGCGTCTGGCTAAGGGTATGATCTCAACCTATCAGCCTATAGCTGCGTTTGGATTCGGCCGAAACTAGAACGTGCTTATGCGTTTTTCTTTTTTTTTTTTTTCTTTTTTTTTGAGATTGCTGTTACTGTTTATATACTGTTCAATAAACAGTAGCAGCAAAGTTAGACTTTTCAAACTTTTTCAGCTAATCAATGCACATCGTGTACTGTTTATGGACCCATAAATTTCACTTTTCAGCAATTTTTTCATTAAAAATTGGTCCCATGGTACTACTTATACTTTTAAAAATTATTTTGTCACAGTATTTTTCAGTTTTCAGTTTTCAGCTGTATCCAAACGGACCCTAAGTACATATGGTTGAAGACATTCTCTACTTTTTTTTTTTTTTTTTTTTTAACAAGATAGAAATTCTACTATAGTATAATCTAAGTTTATATGTGTATGAAACTCCATCCTGAAGACTTGAACCCCAGCCCTTTTCCCCCACACCCTACAAGCATTTTTATTTGTAGAGTGAGCACCGCTCCAAGGGTGCGTAGTGGTCATTCTCTACTTAATTAAATAGCTAAGATAATGTACATTTTGTGCTAATTCTCAATGATTTATGATGTTCAAGTATTACGGTGGTCTCTTTGACAATGGAAGGGAAAGGAAACGGGCCCTTAATTGTGATTTGATCTTAATAATTTGAGGCAATAGGCAAATACTATTGGTCAAATTAATTATACATGCATTTGGGGTTGTAATGGGATTTTGATAATCTGAATCCCAATTTTTTTTTTTTTTCTTTTGTAAAAGTAAATTAAAACGTTGAACATTCAAATCTAAATTTTATTAATTTTCATTTCTCCTAAAGGGAATTCAGATGTTCAACATCCAGACTCCATTTTTTCCTCTCTCTCTCACTTTGAATTTGGACTACAAAATGAAGTCGTTAGTTTCATCTAAGTTGGTAGATTTTGTATTTTGTGGATAAGCCCTTAGTTATAACTAATATATTTGTATCATAATTTAGTTATGTGAATACTTTCTAATCGTTACATCTTGACTTCCTAAAATTTGATTAAAATAAAATGGTTGATTTTGTTTTTTGATGGAACTTCACAATTTCATTTTAGTCTAAACTTTAAGGGGTTCAAATGTAACAATTGAAAGTTTATGATTGTGATTAAAACCAACTAAATAGGGAATGAAAATTATAAATTTTCCCTAAATAAAAAGTGAATGAGATACACTAGAAAGGATTTCATAAACACCAAAGTATTTAAAATGGTTATAAGTATAACATTAATCAATGATATGACGAAGCTAGGTTAATTCATATATAAGAGAACCCTAATGGGACCGACGACCCCTTTTTCTCAAATGAACTAATTAGACATCTCCGCCCATCTCGCCATGTCACTGATGAATGGAGGAAAGCCATTCAATGCAATAAATAATACCTCGAACGGTTACAAGGCCAGCTACACAAATCGTTGGAGACTCATCAAAGTATACATTATTGAGCATGGAGGCGTTACCAAGGGAGGCATTAAAGCCACAATAAAAGCCATAACGGCTAGATGCTGTGAAACCATATATAAACACTCCACATAAACAATACAAGGTACACACAAGCTCGTCCAAAAATACTCTCACATAGATACTCTGATATTCAGAACCTTCTCATTATTCTCAAAAAACTTCCATATACTAACTTTGGCATCGGAGACATTATGGCAGGCACCACACCGGTGACCATCTTAGGAGAGACGTTGGCCCAGGTTTGTAGGAATAGTGACGAGAATTCATCTCCATCTGGACGAACCAATAGGACTGACGATTTACGCATCATCAGTTTGGCACCGTCTGTAGGGATGGCATTTTCACACTCAAGTTCGAAAGTGTGGTTCCAGTTAATTCCCAAATTTAGATGGAGTCCAACCAAGATCCTGCAGCATTAGCCCTACAAATCCAGACACTTGTAGCTAGCGTGGAAGAACTCACTAGGCAGAACCAGGAAATGAGGCTGAGGCTTTAGCAAGAGGAGAATCAGTCTAGGATTAATCAGGAAGATGAGGGAGATAACCATAGAAGGAGCGACTATTGAGGACCAACTACTTCAGATGAACCAAACTTGGATCTTCTCCGAAAAATGAGAAAGGAGATGGACGAGTTGAGGAACGCCATTAAAGGGAAGACAGATCAAAGCCTGGACAAAATGGTCCAGACGACGGATTCACCTTTTACGGCGACAGTCCTGGAGTGACAGTGCTGTCAAAATTTCGCCTACCTCAACTTAAACCATTTAACGGACTTAAGGACCCCTTAGACCACCTCAACACTTTCAAGAAGACATTAGGCCTTCAACAGCCTCTTGACGAAATACTGTGTCGCTCATTCCCCACCACTTTCAAAGGAGCTACAAAGGAATGGTTCACGAAGTTACTAACATCATCCATCGACAGCTTTGAGCAGTTGGGCAATTCCTTTTTACGCCACTTCGTCGGAGGACAATGCTCAAGAAGGCCAGCAAACCACTTACGCACCATCAGACAAGAGCAGAAAGAGACCATGAGGTTGTACATAAAGCGTTTTACTTGAGAAACTTTAGAAGTAGACAAAGCTGATGACAAGGTGCAGTTAACAACCTTTAAAGCTAGGTTGAAATCTAGGGAGTTCATCATGTCACTCACGAAGAATCCTCCAAAAACAATGGCAGAGATGCTCTTGAAGGCACAAAAGTACATGAACGCTGAGGACGCCTTGGCTACAATAAAGGACGTAGAAAAGACCAATGAAAAAGGAAGGAAAGAAGATGACTAGAGAGGACGGAAAAGGGAGCGCCCAAATCGTCAGACCAACAACGAAGGTAAAATGAAAGACGAAAAAGCTCATCGGACGGTAAAATTTACTCTTTAAATTATGTTTGTTGACAAAATTTTGGCGTAGATTAAAGATGAGCACTACCTTAAATGGCCAAGGCCATTAAATTCGTCACCTAATGTGTGTGACAAGAAGAAGTATTGTCGTTTCCACAAGGATCACGGCCACTACACAGAGGATTGCAGGGACCTAAAGGAGCAAATAAAGGAGCTCATATGAAGAGGGAAACTACAGAGGTTTGTGAAGAAGGGGGAACCTAGTAGGTCCAAAGACGATAACAAGGACAAGCGCGAAGCTTCACCTTGGGATGAGGACCACATGTCCCAATGTTTGCCAAGTGTGATCAGGGAGATAAAGATGATCACAGGCGGGCCATCCACATGTGGGTCATTTAGATCACTCAAGAAAGCATATCAGAGGCAGGTAATAGCATCCACAAAATACCTCCCTTGAAGCAAAGACAAACAAACAAGGACATGATTTTCTCGGAAGAAGATGCTAGAGGAGTGAAGCAACCTCATGACGATCCCTTGGTCATAATGTTCACAATAGAAGGATTCAATACTAGGAGGATTCTTGTGGATAATGGTAGCTCCGCGGACATCATCTACCTCTCCTCTTTTCAACAGTTAAAGCTAGATCCAGGAAGGCTGCGCCCTTTTAAGCCTGTTAGGACATATGTTATTCACTTGTTAAGAACATATGTCACTATTTTATGTAATTGGCTAATCTTTTGACAAAATGCATTTTATTTGTAATTGGGTAGATCTAGGATGTGTTTAATACTTTAAGAAACTGTATTTCAAGATCAAGTGTTAAAGCCATGCAAGTCTGTCCAAGAAACAAGCTGAAGAATTGTTGTTCATTAAACTCGACAACTAGCTATCTATTGAGACCTGTAGAGCTCTTGAAGCCCATGGCTCAACAACAGTTCAACAGATAAGATATATTAAGTTTTACAACTTCATTCTACTAGTTTTCTTATTTCAAATTATTACAAGATAATGCATTATCATTTGTCATTATATGTTATCAACGTGGGTAAATGCAACTATTTTATTTTGTTATGTTTATATAACATTTTTATTTTTAAGCAGTTGTTATTATCTGTTTGTAATCAAATTTGTAATATTTCTATTATCTCTAATAAATTTAACTTGATTAATAAATTAAAGGTAATAAAAATATTACAAAATTGATTCCTTATTACATATTAATGGGCAGAGACTTTTGCGAAAATTGGGAAAGTTTAAGGAAAATAACAGAAAAATTTCATGTAATTAAATCACATGATTCACTTTCAAATCAAATGTGTGGCAAGAGCAAAAGTCTAAAATGAAAATGTTTAGAGACGCAAAAAATTACATAACTTTTTTGTCTCTTGATATCTAAAATTAAAAATTAAAAGTCCCATGGGTTTTTTAGAAAGAAATAACAGGTTTCATATATATATTTTTTTTTAAAAAAATCATTTTTTGAAAGTATTTTCACAAAAAAAAAAAAAAAAAAAATTGAAAGCTTGGATAAATTGAAACTTTTTTTAATTTATTTTTTTCTATGTAATGTGAAATTATGAATAAAACATTTCACCTCTTCAAAAGTCCATGAATTTTTACTACGATAAGCCTATTTATATCATCAAGAAACTATAAATAACAATTTATTATCATATGAACCGACAAATTTTCAGGGAGAAGATGACCTAGAGTGTGAAAACTGGTGAGTTTGACGGAAATAACAGGAATACTTCAAAATTGGTGGGCCAGAGCAAAAGAATAAAAAAGATCAGACCTTATTGCTCGTGCATCACGCTCACTCTCATAGTCATTGATGTGAACGTACAGCTCAGCCAAACAGAAAATGCCCACCTCACCATCCAACATCATATACCCAACGTCATACAAAAAAAAAAAAAAAAATTATTGCTATCTTCTTGTTCTAAAGCATATATACTGTCAGAATCTTTCAAACAACCCATTGGAGTTTGATACATACTAGCATACTCACTAATACACACTCTTTAATTTGGCCTTTGCCCACACATAAATATTAAATAGTAATAATTAAAACACAGTTAATTTTTATGTGCCTAAAAGTGTGTGTTAGTGTATGTTTGATAACAGTTTATTTAGTTGAAATTAAAATTTTTTTGCTGAAAATACTATAAATAAAGCTAAAAGGTAACTGAAATAATATAGTTAGATCCATGAATTGTATCAAAAAAATGTAATAAGACCTATAAATAGTAGCAAAAATATTACAAAATTTATTATATAGTTTTCACAAACTAGTATGACACTTCAAACTAATGTGGCAAAAAATAAATTTAAAATAATAAATAAATGAATCATAATGGAAATCACCAAAAAATATTTTAAATATTAATTAATTATGTAGTTTAAATAGCACAAATCATATTTTAGACATTAATTTATAAACTTTTTAAAATAATTCTAGCAATTTTCCTCCCAGGTCTGGAGTGAGGCTCAAAGAATTGAGATTAAAAAAAAAAAAAATTATCTAATTTCCTTATTCTTTTAATAGAACTGCCATTCAATAGGAATAAAAATTGAGACAAAAAAATAATAATAATAAAATAAAAACCTTCAAGGCAGAGATTGACGAAAAAAGAGTGAGAGCTTTATTACTTATAAATTTTTAAAAAAAAATTGTATTCCAGTACTCAGTTGTGTTAAAAGCTCAATCAATGAGCTTGTAAATTCCTGCCATAAAAGTCTTAAGCTTTTGGAAAATTGGTGCCAACGAAGACTGAAAAGGAACAGAGACTAGAGAATCAAAGAGAAACGACATTTCTTAACAGCTTTCGAGGGCGCTGCATAATGAAAATTGGTGATCACTGATCAGTTTCCGTACAGAGGGACAGATATTGAGTGAGAAAGTGAAAGAAAATAACAGAGAAATTTCATAATGAGAATTAGTGAGAGACTGAGAAAGTGAAAGGAAATAACAGAGAAATTTCATGTGACTCATCAGGCACTCTGCTCTCTTAACTCTCAGCGTGTCACATGGACAAACTTATCTAGTAGCTCAATATGAAAGGGAATAGAGAGAGTCAAAAAAAATTGAGGCGCCGCATAATGACAACTGGTGATCACATTTTTCCCATACAAAGTGAGAGGGATTGACTGACTTTGTAAGGGAGGAAGATTTTCCTTTTCTGAGTGAGAGACTGGAGTGTGAAATGAAAACTGAGAAGTGAAAGGCATTAAAACACACGCGCGGACATGCACATATACTGAAGCAAATGCATTTTTAATATATAGTAGCATCTAAAAATAAATGTTACTTTATATTGTGGAGTGAGATTCAAATGTGAACATCTTTCCGTAAAACTTCTTTAGCACTTTTACAATTAAATTTTGATTAAAAAGATGATTTTGAAATTTTGAAACAATTAAAATTTCTTTCTTAATAGTGCTGTAATTGATAGACAAAAAACGAATTGACCATTTGTAATGAATTAATTGATTAATTAAACAAGTTTATTAATTAATCAAATTAACATACAAACGCGTAGTAGTACAAATAAATCACCAATAAACTAAAGTATGCAACGGAAAATGAATTGATTAAATGAATATTGCAAAGAGTTCAAGTTTTGTGAATGCCCTCCATCCTGTAAGGAGTGTCAGCTCATTTTCACTACCTATCCTTACAATGATGGCATAACTTGCTCCATCCTATGAGAATTATATCGTGAGTACCTTAATTTGTATCTCTATATATCTGTGTTGTATATATTGTATCAAATGTCTGTGTTAGCTATGTGAATGCAGTTCTTGCGTGCATTCTAATGAGTGTTAGCTCATTACTCTAATTCAGATTCAATATTGACATGTTTTACCCACCAACAATAGGCTAACAATTTGTTATATAAGGCATGTTATGAAATTGTTGTAGTCACTTTATTATTCTCATATCAACATTTTCAATTTGCACTTTATTTTTTTTTTAGTCTTTTTTTTTTCCTTGCTCTCTTTGTTAGTATAAAAAAATTGTAATGTTTTGTGTATTTCCGTGTTTTTTTTGTTTGGGTGACTACCCTAAAAAAAATTCTTAGAGCTGCTATTGTACCCATCTGCAAATTCATTGTGAGTTCCATGTTTAATTAACAGTCCATGAAATACATGATTAATTGTACAGCAAGTTTTGACCGTATAAAAGTACTTATGTGACTATCCAACAAGACTCTTAAGCCAAATTATGTTTATAAACAAGTATAGTGGCAGATTGTTGGTAAAGACTGCATCAAAGTTCATCTTCCTAGTTGCATTAATTATGTTGCCATATACCGATTGCCGAAGATATGTTTATAAATTAGAAAGTCTATATATATATATATATATATATATAAAGTATACTCCTTTAACTTGGATGACCAATTAAAATTGATAGCATATGCTTAACTAACAACACAAGAAACATTGACATGAACACATGTTGTCCTCCGTGTAGTAGTGGTAAACGCGTGTCATACCTCTTTAAAAATTTGTCACAACTATCATTTTCATTTGAGAAAAAACAAAAAAAAATTGGAACAATTCAAAGATAGTGTCACATATATTAATAAATTTGATCTTTCAGCGTAATTCACATGAATGAAGCAATCATATATAGAGGACAGCAGGAAATAGAGATGACGGATAGAACACACGGCCAAAAAAAAGGGATAGAAGAACACTTCAAAATTGACTTGGGAATGACAACCGTCATTCGCTTGTATATTAAGCAGCCAATAGGTTATAGCTGGATTGAATATCAAAACAAGGGTGTGGCTTATATTCAATGCTCCAGTGCACTGGAGCTGCACCGATTGTGACACGTATTCATTTTTAGACACGCGTCACAATCGTAACACATCCAGTGCATTGGAACACTGGATGTAAGCTGCACCCTCAAAACAATATGGGTGTATACTCTTCTTGAGTTTGGTTGGAGTTTTTGGCTGCTCGGGTAGTTTCATATATTTGATCAAATTAATGAACTTTTGACTTACATGATAGATCACTAAGATTTAAGCTCCATTTTTCTTTTCTTTTTATCTATATTAATTACAGTAATTAAGGCATAACCGTAGTAAATGGTCAAGTTAATTCACTCTAATTTCGTGTCAAGTTCCAAATAAATTTTAAACCTATTCTAATTTCGAACCAAGTGTTATTTTAATTCAAAACTCTTTTTGCTGCAATCAAAACTAATTTTAACTGTAAGATTCTTTAAAAAAACTCTCTCTTCTCTTTGTGCGTGTGTTTGTCATTGAAGGTATAAATACAGTGCAGCAACATCATCTTGCTTTTCATAAAATTATATCTGTCTGACAAGATTCTTGACGTATGATTTTCAACTATGTATTAATTTCAGGTTGAGAGTGCTTTGGGGCAGTTTGTCTTTCGTGAACTTAGTGCTGTTGCTGGTGCTGTCACAATCACTTGTCTCATGGTGTGTACCTACACTAATTTTAAGTAATATCACAAATCAGTGTTATATTCCTTAAATTGTTCCTCAATAACTTGCGATTAATTAATTAGCATGTGATGCATATGTAAATTGGTAAATACATGTGGATTTCTAGGTAGTAACAGAGTAGTTAAATGCAAATGCCATTAGAACAATATCAAGTTTCCACTTGAGGAAGTAACTATGTCCGAGTCCTCATTCTGAAAGTTGCCTAGAAACTAGTCTGTCATTTTTTATTAACGTGAATAAGAAAAAAATTCTAAATGAGTAGTTAAAGGCATGTATTCTTTGAATTGGAATTTAAAATGAGAAGACACTTGTCTGTGTCTTTTGTTAGCAAAGAAATGCTGCTTTTTCGCTCTTAAGAAGTTTAAACCCTCTTAGCTTTAAGTTGAATTTTTCTAGATAATCTTTCTTGGATTCTTTGGTAAAGGAGGACAAGGTAAGTGGTTAAAATGAGTTTCACGGCATGCACGAATATGCTAGTGCATGGGTTCGAATTGGCCTCAGTGAAGTACAAGAGAGGAAAGTAGCAAATAAAAATCATTAAGTTGTGTTCTACATAACCTTTCTTGGATACTTACATAGAGGAGGACAAGGTACTTGGTTGAAATGAGTTGCATTGCATGCACATGTAGTGTACATAAACATTTATTGCAAAAAGTACATAAACACCATATCAATAAGTTTGTTGCAAGCACTTGTGCTTGGGGGCTCACTTCTAGTGATTCCCTCTCTTTTTTCATAGACTCTCTTTTCTCTTGTACATAATTTCTTTTCTTGTGTTTGTTGTTTGTACATATTTTTTTTAGGCCACTTCATCTTCTGTGATTGAAGCAGTCCTAACATTTAATAAAGATTTCTTCCCTATCCAAAAATAAATGTAGCCACCAAACAAAAAATAATGAAAAGAAGTGGGTTACATGGTGCTATGAAAATACTGTAAAAATGCTATATAATTACAGATGTCTTATTCAAATGTTATTCCCTATGAACATGTATCAATCTTCATACATTACCGTTTAAGCTGTTCTTTGTAGGTTGCAAACCTTGTTGGTTATGTTATTGGACCATCAGGCATTAATTGGTTGGTATCTCAATTCCTTCAAAAAGAAGGTATGCCTAAATCTCATATCCTTTTACGGTTTTACCTAGGTTTCCTTGTTTGCTTTGACAAAGGAAGATATGGAGCTAATGCAAAATTCTTTTATGCAGGACTGCCTGTTCTAGGTGGTATGTTTGTGACATTTTATGTAGGGACTAAGGTAATGGTGAATCCCCCCCACCCTTTTTTTTTCAAAGTTTTGGTCTCTTCTGAGAAATTTTAGCATCTTGAGCACATGCTTATTTTTAATCATTGGTCTGCACCTCCCTCATTTTGTAGCTTATGTTCCACATTGATGATGCCAAGCAAAGAAAGTACAGAAATGGCCTGTGAAGGAATCATTGTGTAGCCACGTTGCTGATTGCCAATATGTAGATTTTATGGGGGGTCAAAATCCAGTATTAGAAATTCTGAATGATGTTGACATCGCCAATGTTATTGGTTTGGGAGAGTATTTTGCGTTCACTTTGAGGACCTCGGTTCATTATTTTGTTATGCGTTTAGGCATTTTAGTTGACAGCAGCAGCCATTCATTGTTGTACAGGAAGAAAATTGGCGATCCCCTCCCCCTTAAAAAGTAGCAAGGATAACAATGCAATTTTGATTGTTATCATGTGGCATATCATGCCTCTCTATTTGTCTTCGAGGGCACATTTGTGTACCATAGGATCAATTAAGAAGCTCATCACAAGGTTATTATATATACTTTTTCTTATTTTTGGTGGAACCGTGTATGATATCATCTTATTTTGTTTTGTTTTGTTTTGTTTTTTGAGACTGGTATGATGGTAATTGTTAAATGTTGAACTTATGACCCTTGCCCTCATCAAGTCATGATCTTTCAATTTCGATTTTCTTTTTTCTTAGGAATAATGGAATTTTATTGAGAAAAACGACCAAGTACAGAGGGGGGGAAGACTAGTCACGCATATTTAGATACATAAGAGAGCTATTTTTCATGCAAAGAATATGACAGAAGATGTTCTGTTACTGTATGCAGCCACGAACATGCAGTTCTCCCCTCTCCAAGCCAAAGTCTGTTCGGTCTTCCGCTCGTCCCTGCAGCACTGCCTATCTGAATCAGTACAATCAGTCCTCAATGGCGCAATCATCCTTCATAAAATCAAGCTCCTTTTCATTCAGACATTAATATATAGATAAAGAATGTGCCTTCAATGGGAAGAGTGGGGAGGGGGTGGCATTTTGAAGAGACACATCACACCCCGGTTGAACAGGAAGCCAGCTTTCCATTAAGCAATTAACATTATATACATCATTCATTCCAGGAGTAAAAGTAACGCTAAACATTTTTGTCTTTTTTTAAGTTAAATCTTTTTTGCTAGCGAGTGAGGTAGGAAGGATTCCAAACCAAGTTCCCCCAACACAAAAACATTGCGCTACAACTCTTGCGTGCTTATTAATCTTCCTCCTCGTTATCTTGTTTTCTCTGAGTGAACTCTTAATTACAATTACAATACAAGGGCTGGGTTTGGATTGCGATGAAAAGGAAAAAAAATGCACGTCTATGTTTTTTCTATGAGTTCCGTGCACTGTTTACGAGACCCGCAAGTACGGATTTCAGTAAATTTTCTTTAAAACTGAATTTCACGACATTATTCACACATTTAAAAATTATTTTGTTATAATATTTTCAGTTTTCAATAATAAATGATATCCAAACAGACCCCAAAGAGAAAACTCTTTCACAGCGTCTGAAATTCTATTACACCTTTCTTTGATCAAACTTAAAAAGGATTATAAAATTTTGATAATTAAACCATCGCATATCACCCCAATACGGTACAGCATAAACTTTTTGGTAGAGAAACATAAAAGATAAACATGTTGCACATAATGAACTGGCAACGCTTCAAGATTTCTCTAATTTATTAATGAAAATGAACAACGAACACCAAATTCCTTTAGGCACAAGAATTCCCACCTGTCACGCAGCTTATAACTTGTACAGGCACAAATTTTAAGCACCGGATCAAGTAGACTTCAATTCAAATATTATTTGAGAATAACAGTTTCCATGGACACTGTTAACCAAATGGCACGATAGGTACGACCTCTTGATTTCCACAATTTTTCTTTAATTTGTTGCTGGTGTGAGAGAAGAAAAGAAAGACCACCCTACACTTAATCAGAACCCGAAAATGGAAGCATAACTTTTGTTGAAAATCTACTTGCCACAAATATATAGTCATAGCAGATGTTGCCAATGAATTGTATAAGGGATCACACACAAGACATCAACTACTTCTAGCCATACCATTACGATGCAATCATTAGTTGTAAAGATAGTGATATTGGAAAAAATAGTAAATAAACAAACATACAATGGAACGGAAGGATACTTCACTGATTTCAAAATTCTAATCTAATCCGAATTCAGTTTGCTACATCAGTCTATTTCAAGATTGAAATGCCAATTCAAATTACTTCCTCTTCCTACCACCACCAGCCTTTGACTTTTTGTTAGCATTACCTCTAGCAGCATTCTCTGGTGTTTCCTGTCACAATGATCAGCAAACTACCTTATCAATGATATGGAGTGATGCAATCAGGCAAGTTAACTAATTCCAGTATTTACAAGTAAATCTTGCAGGAAACAGTAGGCAGATTGTTGAATGCCAAAGAAGACTTGAAAAGAAAATGATACTGACAAAATGAATAATGAACTACAAATACCAAAAAAAGGAAAACTGGGATTGTGAACTAAACGCAATGCAAACCACAACATATAAACTGTAAAGCCATTGTGCTATTAATTGGGAAAAAAAATCCATTAAAAATTACATCCAACATTATTTATAAATTTCAACCCCTACAGAACCGAGTGGAGCAAGAAAAAATAACACCCCCCCAAAAAAAAAAAAAGTCTCTGACATGAGACACAATGTTTAAATGCTTGATAGGAGAGTAAGTTCTTGTTTAAATGATAGTCCAGTTTGCTTGAATCAACTCTTTTTACCTTCAGCCCCACATCACCTTAACTTTTAGATTTTATTGTAAGCAGTGCAAAGTCGGTCTGTTATGGTAAACTATCTAGGGCAAATCAAAGGTAAACTTACGTACGTGGAAGAAATTTATGGACAAATATTTAAGCTAATTAGTAATTCAGCATTGAGCTCCAAGACATTAGAGATCTGGGACCTAAATTACAAACTAAGTTATCAAATACTATTCCTCCTTTCAGATTGCATACCCTAGGGGAAAATGATAATCATTATAGTATTAAGGTAAAGAAGAAATAGCAACAGTTCTTTTCTTCCTACAAAAGTTATTTTTTGGGTAAGTTTCTCCCAACAAAAATCACTATATGAAAAACTCTGATGCTGTTAAATGATTTAAGTGGAATAGAAACACGCATAGATTGGCTCTGATGGTTCACCAGCGTTTTCAGCTTCATGTGCCGAAGCAGACACCTCTGGATAATGACATGGAGTGCTTGAAACCCAGATATTGGATTGGCAAGCTCAGGCTGCCAAGGACCTTGGGCCTGGACCCACAAGCTTGCAAAGAAAGCATCTTATTCCCAGTTGCTGGTCTGGGTGATCTAAGCACGCATTTACTTCCCTGTCAGTCAGTGTAGCAAGAAATCAAGGTAGGCAATCAGGTTTAGACATCCTAAGAGATCTACACAAACTTGGAAGGCTTTCCACTGTGTTTTAATTTTTTAGGTTTTGAAGGAAAAGGTGATCTGCCACAAATAGTTATGGGATGAGAAAGGTTAAGAAATTTGATGAAAAGAAGCAGAAGCTTTGGATCAGTAAGTAGTGGGGAAGACAAACTTTCAGGAAAGTTTTAAAATAAGACACACAGATACTTGCAGCACAAAGAAACATTAATTAGTTTTTAAGAAAATTTATTAACATTTATGAGAGAGAGAGAGAGAAAAAAGATATTGTGCTATTTCATCCTGACCTTTCAGCTAATGCACGTTATAACCCCGTTTGTTACAGCTTATCTTATAAATTAAGCCAGCTTAATTTCTTAGGTTCATCTTTTTAAAGCTTCACTTTTCCTTTGGTACAGCTCAGTCAAACCCCAGCTTATTCTTTGTTCACTAAAATAAGTTATACCAAATGCACACGTGAAAATTAATATTCAGCAAGACCAAGAAAACAGATTGAGAGGTAAACTAATAATATAAAGGAATAAGAACCAACAAACGCAAAAGCAAACTTACTAGATAAGAAGAACTAATGTAGGAGATGGGAAGTGTAGAAAATAGAAACAACAGGGGAGAAAGAAGAACAGGACAAATCTTATGCTTCACCATCTAGATTCTAGAATCTACCTAATTCCCTAGGCTTCACCACCTAAGGGTGCTTAGAATCACCACAAAGCTTAGGCAAACATCTCTAATAAATAATTTCTTGTTCAAATTGTATCGCTTCAAACCATTCTTGGAGCCTCTATATAATAGGCTTGAGGGATTACATTATAAGCCTGTGTTTGGTTCGGGTGAAAAACTTTTACTGAAAACATTTTACAACCTTATGGGTGTTTGGGCGGACTGAAAAACCTGGTCAAACTGAAATTTATTTCCCTTTGACTGTAAAATAAGGCTGCCTAGAGTGTAAAATCAATTACACTTTCATTTTTACAGCATTTCATTTTCAGCCTTCACTCTCACACTCATGCTCTACACACCCCAAACACCGAAAATATTTTCTAGAGCTTTTTATGGAATGCAACTAAACACCTGAA
Organism: Quercus lobata; assembly: GCF_001633185.2. NCBI lineage: Eukaryota > Viridiplantae > Streptophyta > Magnoliopsida > Fagales > Fagaceae > Quercus > Quercus lobata. The sequence continues at coordinate 11,251,267 of NC_044906.1, read as the reverse complement.
AATGTTTTCTAATCTGGAAAATGTTTTCACCTGAAATTATTTTACACTAGGAAAACATTTTACGTCAAACCAAACACAGATCCTCAACAACATTAAAATCAAATTCAAAAGTAAAAAAGAAATCAAGTACAAAATTTCAAAATAAAATCTGGAAGAAAATCTGAAATAATCTGGGTTGTGCTCCCAGCATCAAGAGTGCTTATCAGCAGTTTTTTTTTTAGGTATTAATCAGCAGTCTTTTTCTTGGTAATAACTAAAGTTTGTTTGTACTATGAGTGATCCAAGTTCAATGATTTCATCAAAATATGCAGAGTTAGAACATAGAAACATTTTATCTTCCAACCACAGATAAATATTGGCATATCCAGGGAAAAAAACCCAAGAGATGCTCAAAATGCATAGCTTAAACATACCTTCCGTTTAATGGGTGCAGATGTATTAGGAACTGGTTTAAAAAATGATTCTAATCTGCAAAATAAATATATAGCAATAGTATTAGGCATCATTAGCCAAAGAAAACAGAAAGTTAAAGAACTTATTCCTATAAGCATCACCTACCGGCCCTGTGTTGACTTGTTTTTGGCTGCTTTAATTTTCTCTATTGCCTAAATAGATAGAGAAACCAAGAAATAATTTAGGTCTTTCCTCATTATTCAGAACGAGCGATATAAACTTATAGCAAGCCCATGTAAGAACTTTATAGTGATTTAGAAGGGCACACCTTGGTCACTCTGTCACTGTTGAACCCATTTTCATTCACCAGAAAGGTTACCAAACCCTGTAAAAATGACAAAACAATGTAATCTCTCTAACATGCAAAACATTCAAAAAAGACAGTATAATATAAACACTTTTCAACTAAAAATTAATTACTTCTTCATCTGGAGCAGTCCACTTAATCTCAAGTTGTTCTTCATCAGTACAGACTAATGGTTCTTTAAAAAGCCGCCGAGCTTCTTGATATGGCCAATCATCTGGTATTTGGAACCTGATTATAGAATGTACAATTAGAGCTGAAAAAGGAACAGTAAATACACAAATAAAAGCACACCCAGCATCGAGTAAAAAATGCTAGAAAGCTCCATGATATAATTAGATAATTTAGATGAATTAAAATTTTACATGGTAATAACTAATAACACAGAGCTCTAGAAAGTATTGAAATGATGGTAACTTGTCAAAAAAAAGTATTGAAAAATGATGGTTAAAGCAAAAGATGGTACTATATTGAACACCCAGGACCCAATGGAATTTTTTCAATGATAATTACACATGCACCTAATATTCCAAAAGAAATTCAACAAATAAGTTTATTTGAATCATTTCACCAGGTTAAATACATGAATATAAATAGTACAGCAGCTTTCAAGCTTTAAAATGAGAAAACCTCTCTTTGTTTATGTTCTCCAGTATATTCTCTATAGAGCCATGCTGACGAATGAGCTTCAAAGCAGTCATCCCCCCAATTCCTGTAGCATAAATTTATAATTGCACTAAATACTAAATGCATAATTAAATTTTCAAGCCATACATATGTGTGTGTATAAGTAATATATTATATCAGATTGATTATTGCAAATGAAAAACCCAAATACCTCGAATGCTGTCACAGTAATCACATCCAGAAAGAATGCATAAATCAATGAATTGATCCATAGTAAGATTTAGCTCCTCCAAAATCTGAAAGGATGTCATTATCAGAACAGTGAATTAATATAGTAAGCAATTACATCAGAGTTTGATAATTACAAGGGAGGAGAGGAGGGACTTGAACCCTGGACATCTTCGTTGGAAACACCAAGATGTGCCAATTGAGCTACAACGATTTTGGCAAGCAATTATATCAGATTTAGAACCAGTAAGTACCTTTGCAATTTCAAATTCCATTACTGGAACTTTTCTCGAGCTAGGATCCATCAAATGACGAAGAAACCTAGGAGCTCCAAACGTTAGGGAATCCATGTCTTCAGAAGCCACGGCATAAACCTGAATTCAATAAAAGTTCATTAGACTCTTAACACATCATTACCATGAACATGTTTGGGCAACAGACAGAAAGGAAATGAATCCAACTATTTCCAGTAGACTGGAAGGCCCAAATCCATCCTTGGAACAAGTCACTATGGAAAATAAGATCAACAACACAAATAATGTACAAACATGAAAATAAAATAAAATAAAAAAGCACATGGAAAGCATATGACAAAATAAACCCTTAAAAAAATGTTGAGGAAAACAAAATAACTTGTTTCAAATACCACAGAAAACACAATGTAATACTTTCTTTTCCATTAGGTTTACTCATGAACATAAAATAATCACAAAGCAGACAGAAACTTGCCTGTCCTGACTTACAAAGAGCAGCACATTGTGCCTCTGCTTCTGAAGGAGCCTGTGGAAACCAAAACCACACAGGTACATCACAAGAAGAATAAATTTTTAGCTACACTTTAACTCTCACCAGTGAAAAATTATTTTATAACATAATATCACCTCAATCACAGGCACTCCCATGAGTCTTAAGAGCCTTTTGCAGTCATCATTGTGCTGCTTTGTCACCTGCAAAAGTAAGAAGAACATGGCATCAAAAGCTCACATAAATCATACTTTCAGTAGACCCCAACCTTTACAATTTCTTGCTTGATAAATAGCAAAAAAACAAGTGTTCAAGAATATAGTGCTAAGTGTTAATGTTCCACAGTAATCGTAAACCACATTTGACAACAGAGAAGAAAGAGATATGGAAAAGAACTCACCTTCACTGTTCGTTTACTGAATTTCTCAATGGCTTCCTTATCGCCAGCCTGCAATGACAACAAAAAGCAGCTACATTACACATGTTGTAAACTAATGATAAAATAGAAACCAAGGGAAAGTGAACAAAGAAAGCAATATGCACATGCCTCTTTGGCTTCTTCCAAATCCTCAGTAGCATCAGCCCTCTTTGAGTAACTACACCACAAGTTTAACATGAAAGCCACTATTAACCATGTGCTTAACAAATGTCATCTATGTTAAACAAAGAACTAAACTGTGATAGAAAAACACCGTTTTGCCAGCTCTTGTTTTTTCAGATCTGGAGGCTTCCCATCAAAAACATAGCTGAACAGAAACTTCAACTTGTTTAGCAAAAGCACATACTACAGCAATTATACCAAGTATAACATGGAGATGACTGCCTAAACTTTAACAAAGTGAAAACAAAGAGCAAGGTAGAGAATTTAATTACACTGGCTTCATTCCAGCTTCAAGAAGCCTAATTGTTCGTGAAAACATGCCTTGCAGATGACTACAAACCATCCCAAGAGAAACCCATATCAATATTTAGAAAACAAAGAGTTCAAATGAAACCCAGCTCAAAACTAACCACACCCAAAACACAAACTAATCTAAATTTCAGGAAAAAAAACACACAAAAAAAAAACCCACCAACACATGCTTATTTAATCGAAAAAAGAGATAACTTTGTAAAGGGTACCTAGTAACTTCACCAGCCTCATTTGTAAGCATCTCAGTCCCACTCCTTCCCACAACAATCTGCACCAAAATTCAAGCAAACCCACATGCTAAATCCTAATAAATACTCATTCACAAAGGCTCATACATGTTCAATTAACATATTAACTCAACCCCAGATAAAAATTTTATTTAAAAAAAAAAAAGATGCGTACGAGGAACTGATAAATGCTCATGCTGGCGTCTATAGCGATTTTGCGGCCAAAATAGGTCTCAAATTTCTGCTCCCTCATGGCCTTCGGTGCATTGTCCGCTAAGAGCTTTGTTAAACCCTACAACCCCATCATCAATTTACACACACACACACACACACACAACCAAAAAAAAAATCATATATTAAAAATCTGCAATAAAAACTAGCACTTTAGAAATCAAAGAGAGAAAGGGGTTGGAAAAGCAAATACCTTGATACCCATTTTCCTGGATTTGGGTGAATTTTACTTTAGTCAGTGGGAGATGAGATGAGATGAAAAGGGAGTCTCGTTTTTGGCTAAAACTAGGGATCATATGAATTCCTTCCCGCGCACTGCTGCGGTTTTAGTCTACTTTGAGGCACGTGGAGATCACGTGTCCTATCATCACTCATTCCTTTCACTCTTTATCCCATATTTTTGAAGACCGTAACCTTTCTATTTTTTTTTTTTTTTTTTAGAGTTTTAACTAATGAAATCATTCGCTCTTAATGATAGTTCTTTATTATCAAATCAAAATAGTAATTGATTTTTGATATAGACGAGAATTAAACCCCAGATTTCTTATTCAATTATCAGAAATTTTACTAGTTGAGCTAACCGGAATCCACTCTAATATTTTAATTTGGTCCTTAATTTATTTATTTTTATAGGTAAGAAAAATTTGTATTAAAGGAAATATGTACAAGCAATAAAGGAAAACATAACAACTTATATACAAAAAGATAGTAAATTTAAAAGCAACGGAATAGATTTCATAAAAGTAAATCCCCACACATGAGACCAATCAAACAACGTGGTCACAAACAAAGCTAAGAGCTTATACACAAAAAGTATCAAATCTTCAAATATGCGATTATTTCTCTCCTTCCAAATAATCCATATCACACAATATGATACCAAATTCCAAACATTTGAAGAATATATCCCCAACCAATTCCTCCAACTGACCAGTAAGTCAATAACCCTTTAGGTAGAACTCAAGAAACAACAAAAGACCTAAGGGCAAAGCTCCATAACTAAAATACCTCACCACAATGCAGAAGCAGATGATCCACACACTCTCCCCTTAACATCTACAAAGGCAACACCAATCCATAATTGTGAAGCCTCATTTCCTCAAAAAGGTCCGTTGTGAGAACCTTCCCCCGCATGCAACTATCCAAATAAAAAATGACACATGACATGGAGCCTTCACACCCTAAATACTCTTCTAGTGAAAAGCAATAGAGCTAGATCCCCTCAATACACCATAAAAAGGATTTTATATCAAAATCTCCCTTCGACCCCAAATACCACATCATCTTATCTCCACCCTCAATAAGAGGACTCAACGACTCCAAATGTATGAGCAAAGCCCCCCCCCCCCCCCCCACAAAATTCCATCTTCCATTAAAACCATGCCGAAACCATATATGTGAGATAGAAATCTACTGAAACCTAATCTAAGTATGTATATATATATATATATATGTGTGTGTGTGAAACTCCCTCTTGAAGACTAGAACATTAGCCTTTGACCCCCTTCACTCCACAATAACTTATACTAGTGAAGTGAATATCACATTAAGTAGGGGTGTTCGTAGTGTGGTGTAGTGCAGTTTAGCCATAACAATAACCGCACCGCACCTCACCTCATTTTTACGATCACATGTGCAATGCAATATATAAGATGAGGTTTGAATAGTTTGAAGTCAATATATTTTTCAAATTTTGGGCTTTTCCTACCCAACCCAAAATTGGTTTTTCCCTTTTGGTGCCAAGTTTTAAACTATTGAGCTAGTTTTTCTTTATTTTGGACTGACTTTCCTAATCAACACTTACTATGTTGGTTTAGGTTAGCCCAAACTTTTGTTTTCAAGAACCATAATACACCTAGAATATAACAAAAATTGAACACATATAACTATCTCAACCCATAATACACCTGCTATATAAAAATTCAAAATATATTATCATACAATTTAACATATATCAGTAATATCACTATCTCAGATTCTCAGGTATATATCAAACATTTAAATGAAGTCAAGTAATTTGAACATGGTACAGTGGTAAGCAACTTAAATGTTTCAACTATCAAAATCTAATGCTCTTCACTTTAGATCAAGAATATGAAGTAAAGAATTTATGTGAAACACTAGGTACAAAGCAAAAATGAATTACTCAGACTCAAAGCAATGCTAATCACGCCTACTAATTTCAAGTTTCAATTATCAAAACCATAATGTAAACAAGTCTAAAGCAAAGCATGAAATGGATTACAAATCCAAAACAAGTATCAATTGTAAACCCAACAAGAAATTGTTTAAATTATGGTAGCAAGGTGTGAACGAACAGCCCTAAGGGCTGAGACGCTAAGATAGAGAGTGAGAGAGTGATACTTTTTTTTTTTTTTTTTTGAAGTTTATACAGTGAGTTAGATGGCTAGCTACTAGGGTATTAAAATATTAATAATGTGTATTAGATATTATAATAGTTTAATACCCTAGTACACTTTTTTTATTTTTTGGAAAACGAAGGTTATTAAACTATTAATAATATATTTAATATTAAAATAAATAAATATATTAATATATAAAAAGGGTGCAGTGCAGTGCGGTGTGGTGCACTGTTACTTGCGGTGTGGAGTAGTTATGACATTTTGCGGGTGGTTTTGATGCGATTTTGTGGTTTGGTAAACACCCCTAATGTCAAGGGTACACGGTGGTTTAAATAAGTATTAAAAAAAATGTAGTATTTATACTTCTATTTTATAGTTGGATACTAGAATATCAGTGATGGTAGTGGTCTGTCCGCAGTGGCAACTACTAATGGTAGTGGTGAGCAACATTAGAGTTCCTCCAGCAACAATGGAGGGATGTCGGAGAGGTACAATAGAGAAGTTTGACTATACAAGATAGAGGCAACCTACAGATGTCTAGAAAAACAAAGACTATATACAGAAACACTTGAGACATCTTAAACTCAAAATAGTGGCTTTAATACCATATTAGAATAAAATAATTAATATAGAGAATAAGAAAGCATAAGAAATGAGAATTACAGGATTTAGTAGTGGCTTTAATACCATGTTAGAATAAAATAATTAATATAGAGAAGAAGAGAGCATAAGAAATGAGAATTACATGATTTAGCCTAACGGCTTACATCCACAGAAAGAGTGCCTTTGATGACTACATTTTTATTATTCTCAAATGTATTACAATAAATCTATAGCAATGTATATATAAGAGGCCGAAATCTAAATAAATGACTTGCAATAAAAGTAGAATTTAGATGTCTTTGCTTACACATCAAGTAGGATGCTTTGATATCTTTACCAATGATTATCAAAACTTTGGTCATTCTAATGTCTGTTGGGAGATGGTGGGTTCTTCTTCTTTTTCTTCTTTTCTTAAATTTTTTTTATTTATTATTTTTTTAAGAACACTCTTTTGGATGACTTCTTATGCTATTTTTTGAAATGTCCACTTTCAACTATATACAATTGTACGGCACCGAGATCCCAAGACCCATATGGACCCTGGGCCCAGGCCCAACGGAACGGCCCCATTGCCCTAAGCCTTTCTTGAAACTGCCTTCATGTAAAAACAAGTTTTGGTTCTTGAATCCTGAGAAGTGTTCGGTATAAGCTTTCCCGAACAAGCATATGAACCGTGTCCGGGAAAATCATGAAATGCTCGGGAAACTGCATTACCGAGCACAATCGACTAAGCTGGAACCAAGTTCCAAGGCCATAATTGTTGCATCCCACTCTCACCTAAACACCCACTTAAAGCAGATAATATTGGATCTTCAATAGCACTAACGGTGGCTGTAATCATAATCTCCTCACTAACCTTAGCTATAAATAGCAGAAGTTTGGAAAGAGGAAGGGGTTCAGAAAAAAAGAGAGAAAAACAGTCAAGGAGGAAGAGAGAATGAATATTGCTTTGAGTCTCTCTGCCGAAAACGACCCAGAGTAGGAAATCTTGAAACCCACTCTACAAATAAATTGTGAGCCCAAGTGAGTTCAAACCCAACAGTCTCACCTCTGGTTCCCACAACAATTTTTTTAAAAAGTATAATGTATTACTTTTTGTTTTATTTAAGAGCTGAGGGACATGATAGTAAATTTATACTAACATTTTTTTTTCTTTTTTTGAGAAACTTACTAACCTTTTTTTCAACCAAACCAAAAGGTTTTACATCTCTTTACTTTTCCACCCTCTCAACCAAACACAAATGAGAAAAACTAAAAACATTTCTATCCTCCCACTTTTCCATCTTCTCTCTATTTTCTATTCTCTCACTTTTCTATCCTTCCAACCAAACGGATCCTTAGAGACCTTAGTGGAAGATGCCGTATCATTTGTAGTTTTGTTCATCTTATTTTGTTGCCCTGCATTCAGGTTTCTTCCAAACTGATCATGAGAATGTACTGTATCCACTGAGCATTTGGGTTTAGTACGTATTGGTCCTCAGAATTTGATTGAAGTTACTAAAATTTTCACAACTTTAAGTATAGGTATTTAAATTTGGCAATCAATTGGCATTCGAGGTCATGATCATAGATAGGGTGTTTCACAAGATTCTGGAGAGGAACTGTCTTTCAGAAATACTACCAACAACCCATCTCGTTATATATATGGTATCTTGTAGCCTTCTATTTGGCTTTCCTAGAGGTCTAATAATGGCTTTACAAAGTTTCTCAGTATGGGACAAAGAACAATCAATGAAAGATGAGTAGTGGTTAAAAGAAGTATGCCAGAAAGGAGAGTTAGGAAAGAGAGAGCATGGAGAAAAGACTTTTAAGAGCCGAAAGAGATGACAACAAATCTCTATAAAGCAAAAAGATGATAATACAATGGAACATGTGGTAGTGTTGCTTTAAGATAAAAAAGAATAATATTGATAGACCGTGCAGTGCATGCACGGTATTGTGATAGTGAAAGCACAGACAATCTTTATGAATTATGACAGGCTTTCGTTGTTACAGGACCAATTAGAGGTTTGACAAAGGGCTTCATTGTATATAATCAATTTGATCCAATAAGACAGCCTGTTCTAACAGCAACAGCATTGATGTGAAGCACTCAAGAAGTATCAATACTGATGATAACCATTGTGACCAGAAACGAAACAAGAAAGAGCCTAGCTTCATCCGTTGTCATTCAAACAAAATAAAATATTCCTGCTCATGCGAAAGTGATTTCCATCCTAGAAATGTTTTTAAATTATCAAGATATCATAATTAACATGTTCTTATAACGGTGAGAATTGTAGTGGTTCACGTGGTTATTATCAAATTAACTGAAAGAAGAAACAAGGCCTAAAAGGTAGCTAGAAGAAAACGAAACTTTAAGAGGGAAAGAGACATCCATGGATATTCACCTTTTAATTAAATAAGATATATTCAAAGACAAAAAAGATAAAGATCATCTACAGCTGTATATATAGGGAAATAATTAATTGAATAATCAACATAGCTAACTAGGGGTTGATGTGCTTCCTTTTGTTGTCATGGAAACCAAAGAAATTAGCCAGCGTATTTGTCCTGCAAACTGGGACCTTTTTGAACTTGGCCCTGGCATCTCCTTTACCTTATTGCCTAAAGATTGTTACATGACACGTCCAACTTGCAGAGCTGTAAGGGTGAACATAAGATGTTACCCCCACAACGCTATTTGACTAACACATAAGGCAATCATGACATGCTTTTATGTTGCTTGAAATGGCAGAAACACAATGAGAGCCTTTTCTTTTTTAACCAAATGTGTGTATATATAAAAGATTGGTATGAAATTTTTTTGTTTGTTTGATATATCAATAATTGGGAGTGGGAGAATTTGAATCTTAAATGTCTCTGTTGAAAATGTGCTAATTAAGCTACAAATTAAGTTCTTGACAAGAATGATACAAGATAAATTCGTATTAATTTGCTCAATAATTAATTCCATTTGCTTCATTATATTACAATGTTCCCAATGAAATGATCTCCTATATATTAATAATTTTCTATCTGTACAAGGCTTATCAAAAGGTATGTGATGGCATTTAATTACAAATGATTTAGAACAAAATTAAGTATAATGAAAACTGAGATACATAAGCTAATAATAACCAAGTGTGTCAGTGAGTGTAACAATGATAGAGAGCAAGAGAAAGACAACAAAGTTAGCATAGTGGATAACAAGATGGCGATCAATCTAATGCCATGGACGTTATCTACTAGGGCCTTGATCTTAGGAGCCATGTTCAAGGCACCCCCTTAATATGCTATATGTATATCACATTTCTATATATAACTGTAAAAGCAAAGCTCTCCAAGTCCTCTTGTCAGCTACACCATTGTTTCTCTCTAAACTGCCTTTTTGTCCAAACCTCTCAAACTTGACAACATGGAAAATGTGACCATTTCAGCCCCCTCCCCAGTTCTCTCTTTCTTTCTTTTTTTTTTTCTTTTTTTTTTTTTTTAAATATGTATATATTGTTGACGTCTTTCATGTATATCTTGTGCATGCAGGGAGAGACTCTCATTCCATGGAGCAAAAGAAAAGGAGGATTCACTGCCTGCACATTTGTTTTTGGTAAGAATATATACCACTTAAAATAGCTAATTCATTCTTGTATATATGTGTTGCTATATTTATGCATTAATATCAAGATATGAAAGATGTCCATATTATATATCCCACTAAATTGTTTCACTCTCTCCCCTTCCTATATATAGCCATGGCAGCACTAGAGAACATGGGTTTTGTGGCCAACATGATGAGCTTGGTCCAGTACTTTTCCGCCGTAATGATTCTTGATATTCCCACCGCTGCCAACACTCTCACAAACTTCATGGGTTCAACTTTCTTGCCCACCCTTATCGGTGCCTATATATCAGACACATACTTAAGCAGACTTAATACAGCTTTGTTTTTTGGAGTACTTGAAGTACTGGTAAGCTAGAGAACAATTTCACAGACATAAAATTATGAGTCTCATCTTCAACCTATATTTGAGACAATTAGTAGTTATTTGTTGTGGAATATGCACTTGTAGGCTTTGGCATTGGTGCAATTCAAGCTGCTTCAAAACATTTGCACCCACAACCTTGTCATGAGTCAAACTGTCTCAAAGGTGGTATAACATTCATGTTCTACATATCATTGTGTATGTTAGCGTTGGGTTCAGGTGGTGTTAGGGGAGCTCTTCCTGAACTTGGTGGTGACCAATTTGATCAGAAGGATCTAAAGGAAGCAAAGGCTCTCGCAAGCTATTTCAACAGGCTTTTGCTCTGTATAACGATTGGTGCAGCCATAGGTGTCACAGGCATTGTGTGGGTTAGCACAAAGAATAACTGGTACTGGGGTTTTTTCATATCAAATGTGGCTGCCTTTGTCCGCTTTGGTTTTCTTGCCATTGGTAAGCCTTTCTATTGTCTCAGAACCCTTGGAGAGAGCCCTATCGTAAGGATTACTCAGGTCTCTCTCTCTCTCTCTCACACACACACACACACACGCCCATACACAAAAATTCACATCACCCCAACTAATAGGAAACCATTTGTTGGCTTTGATTTTTTGCAGGTTATTGTTATGGCAATAAAGAACCAGAAATTATCATTGCCAGAGAACCCGGGTGACTTGTATGAGATCAATGATAAAGAAACAATTTCCAATGAGGAACATATTGCTCATACTAATCAATTTAGGTGATGTTACATAATCATGCTCAAAATAGAGCAAAGCTAGCTGATCAATAATTTAAGACGTGTCATCTATTATTAAATTGAGTTTGCTAAATGGCAGTCAACATTCTTTTTCTTTTCTTTTCTTTTTCATGTTTGACAAAGCAATAGTATAAGCTCAATAAAGTACAAACCAAGGAAAAGTGCATTAGAAAACAATAAAATTTTACTAGAGGTTTATATAAAGTGAATGAGGACCGTGATCACTTTAGTTTGAGATGAAAATGATGTGCAAGGCTGCATAATCTTATAGTGAAAGCTCTGATTTGGATAGCATTTGGTGCAATACTCATGCTTTTCTCTTTATAGTCATGAGGTCATTTGTTAGGTTGCCTTTGTTAACATTTCAAGGCACATAATTATAATGTTTTGTATTTTAACAATCCTCTACCAATTGCACCAGGTTCCTAGACAAGGCCGCAATTTCTTGTGAAGTCTCAAACCCTGCACCAGGGACTGTTTGCATGGGGACACAAGTAGAGGAAGTCAAGATCCTAATTAGAATGATGCCTATTGTAGGCAGCACCATCCTAATGAATACTTGTTTAGCACAGCTCCAAACATTCTCGGTAATACAAGGGAACTTCATGGATCGCCAACTTGGCTCCATTATGGTTCCTGCACCGTCAATTCCCATAACCCCCTTAGTTTTCATGTCCATTCTCATTCCCATCTATGACTTGGTCTTTGTTCCTTTCGCACGAAAGATCACCCACCATCCATCAGGCATCACGCAACTTCAGCGTGTTGGAGTTGGCCTAGTTCTCTCTGCCATTTCAATGACTGTAGCTGGCTTTGTGGAAGTTAAGAGAAAGACCCAATTCCATAAAGACCCTTTAAAGCCTACAAGTCTCTTTTGGCTCTCCTTCCAATATGGCATTTTTGGAATTGTAGACATGTTCACTTTTATAGGATTATTGAAATTTTTCTACAAGGAAGCACCTGCAGGAATGAGATCACTCTTCACCTCATTAACAGGATTATCACCATCATTTGGTTACTTTTTGAGTAGTGTCCTTGTAGATGTCGTAAATGCTGCCACCAAAAGAAAAACTAAAAGCAAACAAGGATGGATATATGGGCTTAACTTAAACGACAACAATTTGGAATAATTTTACTGGTTCTTAGCAATCCTCAGCTGCATAAATTTCATAATCTACCTGTTGTCGGCTTCATGGTACAAGTACAAATCAGAAGATCCTGACAATAAGCCAAAACCAAATGCTTTACATGGAACACCGCTTATTAAAAACGAAGGCACTCAAGGAAATGAAGCAGCCTCCTGACCAAGCAGAGAATGGTAAAGAATAAGGGAGCAAGTTGCCGAAGTCCAGCTTACTCATCATTTCATAGACAAGTATACAGCTAGCTGTGTACGTATGATCAACATTAATTGGGTTTGGACTAAGCTTTCAAAGAAAGTTCGTAATATATATGTCCTACCTATCACCTTAAACAGGTGATACTTTTATCATGTATCATGTATGATGCTTTATAGTTATTGTGATTTATTGAGCTACATTTCAGCATAATCAGTGCCAGGATGTCCTATTGCAGAGCTAACCGTATGTGCAATTGTAACAATATGAAACTAATTTCTTTGTCTCTATTATTCATCTTACACCTTTCTCTCAACCCCATCCTTGATCCTTCCACTAAGTCAAAAGCCTAAGGCTGAAATGCCTTTTACTAAAATAATATTTTAGTCTATTATATATGGTTGAGTTCATTTAAGGCTTTACAATATCCTTTTCACCGTAAAAATAAGAGTAATGTTGAGCCATAAACTATTTTACAACATTTTTACAACCATCAGAGATTTTACCAGTTGAGCTAACTGAAACCCACATAGCATCACTATATTAATTGTGAATATTGTGTAAAATAGTAGATGAAAAGTAAGAGAACATTTTTCCTAAATAAGAGGTGATATATATATATATATATATATATATATATATATATATCTGTTTTTCCTAGTTCTGATTCAACGCAAGCCTTATACTCTCTTTTTTTTTTTTTTTTTTGTGGTGGGGGGGGGGGGTGTTTGTAACCCAAAGCCCGTACTAGTTGAGGTCCAAATGGGCCGCTTGCACACCAAAGAAATAAAAATAAATTTGCACACCAAATAGATAAAAATAAATAAACAGAAAAGGCTCTTATGTTTAAAACCATAAAATGGGAAGAGCTGCTTTTTGATGGCCATTTTCGCAAAGAAATTCAACAAACCCAGTACAAGCCAAGCCCAATTAAATTTGGATCCAATTACACTTATTTTGTAACATTTTTATTTTTAGTTTTGCATGACCCAATCTCAATGGAGGGTAGAAAAAGCTCTCAATGGGCCTTCATAGGCTTTTTCATTTTTCCAAAGTGGCTTGGGATCACTTGCCACTTTCAACTTGTCTATCATGCTTAATTTTATGTCGTTAGAAGTCCCGCCGGTTGAACTCATTTAAGTTCACATACATAAGATAAGATAAGCATGTTTCGTCATTAATTAAATTTCTAACTATATATTTGTCTCATTAAAAGTAGCGTCTTTCAGGGCCGAAATAGCTGAGAAATTAAAGTGCAGAGGCAATCAGGTTTTGTCAACATGCATTTTACATCTATTAGTATATAATGGAGGGTAGGGCCCCACACCCTCCTTCTAATTGTGTTGGATGATGTCCTCTGTCAATCAATTATGCTTTGCTATTTAGTCGTGCTTGTGCATTTATGGCTCTAATCTAATAAAAATGATCATACATATAAAATATTAAGAAATTTGAGTTATAAATAATGAGTGTGTGCACAGAGAGAGAGAGAGAGAGAGAGCTAGCAGGCCAGACCCAGATTTGCCTCTCGCGATCGATGTTTGTGAATGACAGCATATGCATGCTGCACTTAGTGCCAAACCCGTAAAAGATATTTGATGATCATGTGCATGTGATTATGGGACCAACACCTCTCTCCCTCACATGCAACCCCTTCTTATTTATTTTTGTGATTATGACCCCTATGCTATATATGGGCTTCCCCATTTATTCTTTGTGCGTTTTCCATGTGATTATCACACACTCATTCAAACATAAATCTCTACTTATTTTGTAGGAGGTGACCATTTTATTTATCAACAGTAACTATTTATCTATATCTATAAGGATGAAATATTAAAATATGTTTAAATCTCAAGGCTTACATTTTTTTTTTAAATTTTAAGTTGCATGTTTAGAAATTGAGTTCTTAGAAAAAATGAGATGTAAAGTAAGTAAATTTATATAAAGTATAAATTTTAAAACCATATGAAGCACGGATTAAAAACTAGTGTAATGAGTGTTAACAAATACACATTAATACAAATTCTTATGAAAATTTTTCACATGGCTAATTTTGGTTTTAAGAAACCTCTCGATCAAATATATCTTAAACAATCACACTATTAAAAAGCAGTCATGTCTAATTTCTTGGTCACAACATGTGCTTCAAAACCTTTAAGCATGACAATAATTTATGGTATATCAAGTGAGAGTTCAAATTTTAAAGATAATTTTATGAACTACTAATTTTAATAGTTAATAAACTAGTTGAGTTTGGAAATAATAAATAATATTATTAACGTATATTCTTCCCATTAATTACTTATGTCTTTTTGTAAAATAGTAGGTTAAGTTAAATAATATAATACAATACCCAACTAGCATAGCACATTCTCTTCGTAATTTCCTAGATTGAATCACGTGGTTCCCTCTCTTCCATGCCCATGCAATTAATGTTAAGTAAGAAAACAAGTAAACATCACACATATAACCATGCACAATTATATTAAAGAAACTAAACGATTATTATTAGATGATTAATTAATATTTGTTATGAATGTATGTCTTTGCGTGTAGTTTGTGGTGAGGACTGAGGAGGAGGTTGAGCACAAGTTGAACGCAAAGGAGTCATGCACTATAGTATAGACTACCGTGGAGTCAACAAGAAACCAAAGTAATTAAGTAAGTTCACTCAAACTCAAAGAAGCTGAATTCTTCACGCATGCATTACGTAGCTGCTGTCATTGTTGTTGCGGTTGGTGGTGGTACTCAAAAATCTCTATCTATGACTAATATTGGAGAAAATTAGTTTATTTGTTGATTCCTAAAATTCCAATCCCATTGGTCCAGAACTTGGATGCCGATAGATTAATGGAGAGTTTTACTCCTACACGCATCATTCAAGCTTCCTTTGTCGGCAGCTTATACCAAACATCCCCATTTAATTAATTAATTAATTAATTTGGTTTCAACAAAAGTATATTTATAATTTCGTTTTGTTTTCTATTTCTATTTATATATTGAATCGTTCAAACATAACATTCAGAATAAATCTATATAGATTCTCTATATGTTTCTCAAAAATAAAACGGATCTTCTATAATTTACCAAGAATTTTGTAATTTAATTGATACCTCATCATGCACAAACTACTTGGAGTGGATAAATGGTTTAACTTTGAAATTGAACTACGAAGTTAACAACATATTAAAACTATTTACAAAAAAAAAATCCTTTATAATTTTAAAGATTACTCTAGCATAAAACTATAAAAATATACCCTCATAAATTTTAAATTTTTTTTGAAGTCCCCCCATAATTAGATTAGATTGTTAACATCTAACCATTCCTTTTTGAGTGATTTTGATTCTTCCAGTTAATCAGCAATATTTAAATAAGTAATATTAAATATTTAATTAACTGTAAATTTTTTAATCTATCTAAGTTATTAATAATAATGTGATAAAATCTAAATCACTCAATTTATCCATGAATTGTTCAAATTTGTATGACACTAAGACATCATTACCTTAAAAACTCTCTAGAAAAAAGCTAAATCAATTATGAAAATATTTATGGTAAACAATATATATATTATTTCAAGAAATGGTAAACAAGTAGTACTAATTCTTTTCCCTCCAACACTGAAAATTTTTAATCGTCTGCGTCAGGATATATAATTTAAAAATGGCGAATCAGATCTAGCTATGACTAAATATGAAAACAAACATTCATAGTAACATATATGTAAACAAAAATGTATAAAAGATTGACTATGTTTGTAAGAGTTGGCGCATCATTATTTTAATTTTTGTGAGACAAAGGAAGAAAATATGACCCACAGGATCTCTTGCTGGATCCAATTACCTGATTAATTTGTGGAATCAATCATGGAGAAAAGGCATCTATGGTTCAGTGTCTCCAGTCCAATAACATTGATGTCATTTTCTTACACAGACAATGCAGTTTACATTTAGTAATATTAAAACTACTATTAATAAATAAAAATTCCATATTTAAATCACAAAAAATTAGATTTCTTTTTCTTTTTTTGAAAAAAAATGAGATTGATATCACTTAAACTGATCTTTTTTCTTTTTTCTTTTTTTCTTTCTTATACAATCCGAGATAAGAAGAAGTCTATTTTTTTTTTTTTTTTTTATAATAAATTTTTGGGTATGTTTCAATTACTATTTTATTAAGTGGAATTACTATTCTTAAGACATGAAAATTCCCTATTACATGTTGATAATAGTTAGGGACATGTCGTTTATCAAAATAGAAAAATAGTTAGGTACATGGCAGTTCTCAAATTCATATAGGAAATTGGACCGTTCCCAACAGTTATTACTGCGATTTTTTTTTAAGTCTTTCATTAAACTATGGTATTTTTTTTTTTTTTTTTTTAATTTTGAGAATGAACTATAGTATGGTTTTTTAACCTTAACGACCCCTATCTTTTATATACAAACTAGTAACAAAATATCAAACTATCTTTAAGAGCTAATGTCTATAATATTTTCAAAATTTTCGAAGTCTTTAAAGACACTAGAGAGCCAGTGTATTTTTTTTTAACTACAATCATTCTCTAAGCTCTCACTTAGGAAAAGGAAAAGAAATGAAATGAAAAATAATAATTTTAAAATATTTATTTATCTATCTTTTTTTTTTTATGTGATTTATTTATTTATCTTGTTTAAGAGTTTTAACAGAGAAAATTGAAGATTTATTTCTTTATTTGAAAAATTAAGAGAGAAAGAAATTGGTAGAATGGAGCACTCATTAATTCCTATATTTCCTCAAAATCTCAACTTTTCATTCCCCCAAAATTGTGAAGAATCTAAGGGAATGAAATGATGTTTAATGAAATTTTCACTAAGGTACCGTTTGGGTAATGATTATTGCGTTCACGTTTTGCGGCAAAATGCGTTTCAGGCCTTTTTTTTTTTTTTTTAAACCAACGCCTATGTCCCATGAACAGTGCAAATAGGCATATTTACAATAACCATTTGGTGAACAGTAACTTTTTTATTATTTTTAGTTTTCAGCAAAATAAGCGATATCCAAACAGACCTTAAGTGAATATTTGGATAGAACTGAAATAATTTTTCAGTTGAATCCAGAGTTTTTTAGTGGGTCCTGTGCACTGTTCATGGGACCCGCAAGTATTTTTTTCAACGAAAACAACTTTAAAACCGGGTCCCACGCACTATTCACACATTTAAAAATTATTTTATTACAATGTTTTCAGTTTTCAGCAATAAGTGGTATCTAAACAGACCCTAAAACTCTCAAAAGACTCTTATTTCTTTAGCTATTCATTTTGAAATGGGGTCTAATAGTAATATTATGATAAAATAATTCAATTTGTTTCCCTCTATATTACTTCCAAACATTGTTACTTAATTTCATTTAATACATTTTTTAAATTTCTATTCTTTTATTCTGTTATTAAAAAACCTTATATTATTTTATTTTAAAATTTCTAAACAAAGTTACTTAATTCTATTTGATACTTTTTTTTTTCATTCATTTCCATTACTTAAATGCATTTTATTCTATTCCATTCCATTTTATAATTTACTTATTTTATTTCTTTCCATTTATTTATGAATTCCCAAACAAACTATAATACGAAGCTAATGGAAGAGTCGCAATAAAATATCAACATGTTAGTGTGTTTGGCCAAAAGCTACAAGCTTTTGTTATATTTTGTCTTAGCTTTAATATAAATTTTCCCAGAACATTTTTTTTTAATTAAAATATATTTTATCTTTTTGTCTCACATTTAGGATTTAACAAATAAAAACGGTCAAACATAAAATACACGGTAAGTCGTGGGTTCTAGTTAGCTCAACTGGTAAAGTCTCTGATGGTTGTATAAAAGATCTGAGGTTCAATCCTCGCTTACACCAAAAACTGATTGGTGTCTTGATCTGATGATATAGAGTTATCATCAAGAGCAGACGTCATAGGTTAAAATTTTCTCAAAATACACGATATGCCTACAATTTGAGAAAATATCCTACCGAATCATTAGATGTCACTTTCCTCTTTGAGAGTTTCCTTTTTTGTCACATCATTATCATCTTATTCAACCCATATGACCAAGTCCTTTCATATCTTTGAGCATAAGATCTCTGTGTTAGTTTGGTATAACTTATTTTGACAGTTTATTTTGCTTAAAATAGTAAATTAGACAAAATGGGATATAACAATCAAGTGTTTAAATTTTTTAATTAATTTTAAAATAATATTTAATTTTAATTAGAAAACTTAATATATTAATGGGTAAACTATGTATTTAGATCTTATAATTTACATCATATTTCAATTAGATCTATAACTTTTAAATTATGTCAATTTAATCCCTAATATTTTAATGTCATGTCAATTTAGTCCTTACCATTATTTTTTAAATGAAAATTGCTGATGTAGCAAATGACCGAAGTAAAAGATTAGTTTTTGTTAATGTGACAATAAACTAATTTTTTTATTTTAACTGTTTGATAACGGTAAAGATTAAATTGACATGACATTAAAATATTAGAGACAAAATTGACACAACTGAAAAGTTAGAGACCAAATTAAAACATAATGTAAAGAAAGAGACCAAATACATAGTTTATTCTATATTAAACCTAAAAATTTGTAATTAGATTTTATCTATAAATAAATAAACAAAGTAAGCCTTGACATATATTTTCCTAAAAAAAAGAGTAGAAACTAAAAACAGACACGGGTTCCACCGCGACCCATAAAAGCCAACTACACACTATACATTGTTTAATATTAACATTTAACACAATAAAAAAGGTAATGCTAATCGATTCACATTCACTGCCGTTTCTCTTTAGATTCAATTCAATATCTCTATCTGTTATCAAAAAAATAAAAAATAAAAAAATCAATCAATATATCTATCAAAAATAAAATACTACTGATTACAATATTTTAGACATTTAATTCTTAAATACTCATTGAGTATGAAAAATACTTCCCCATCTCATATTCATAATATGATAATATCTACTGTAAATAAATGTGAGAATGAAAGAGCCTAAAAATTCTCCATTTTAGAGCCGTGAGTAAATAATGACCCTCTTTAAAGTCTTTAATTTCAAAGAGAAAAATAAGAGGAGCTTGACCGCTTTTTATACTATAATAATCATGGAGCCCACTTTTTTGTAATATCATTTTTTCATTCTAATCGAACGGTCTAAAATGGTTTGTGACATATAATAAGAGTAATGGTCCAACACTGTGGCTGTAGCTTTTCTCTTCTTTAAATCTTTGGGACATAAATTAGATTCCAAACGTGCCTCTAGTGTCGTAAAAACCTTAAAAAGCCCGGCAAACACTCTTCACTGCAAAAAAAAAAAAAAACAACACCACCACACTGTCTCACTCTCTGTCTCTCTCTCTTAAAGTGGTGTTCCATATTTTGCTTAGAAACAGGTAGATATACGGTTATAAATGTTAGCTCATATAGCCATATATAGCAAGTTTACAAATGCTGCTTCTGGGCCATTAGATACTACCAAACTCTGTAAAGCCTAGAGTGGCTAGGCTTATTTTTCTCTGAATACCCTCTGGTGTATACATCGTGTAATTTTTCTTTCTCTATATATACAATATTTTGGGTGTTGTATACATAGAGAGAAGACTATATATATGGCCATGGTGAAGGTATCAGTTTTGTTGATTGGGATTTTAACAGGACTTGTTTTTGGGAACTGGGTTGATGGGTTTGAGGAGATTCTTAATTTTAATGAAACAGCAGCGTCTTTCTTGGACTCAGAACATATGGAGGCTTTTGGAGCCTCCAAAGCTGCAAGAGCTACTGATGTTTTGATGGTGGGGCTTACCCTTATTCAAGGTGCTGATGCCAAAGGAGCAGGTACATTCTTTTTATTATATATTCTTTTTTTTCTTTCCTTGATTTCCTTTCCTGCTGTTTTTTGGTCCCTGGTTCACATTAATAGTTTGGTAGTATGCTTGAAATAGATGTGAGGGATTAATGCAGATAAACAGACAAAAGGTTTATGTTGTAATGTCCTTGTGTACCTGAGACTGAATTTTGTTTCTGTGTTCTGTACTTATTGGCAATCCTTATTAAAGCTTGTATTTTTCTTACTTGTTATTATTAATTCATTATTGTAATGATTCAGAAGAGCCTCCTCCACTCCCTTTCTTTTTTTCTTTTCTTTTTTGTATTCAATGTGTACTTTTTGATTCTGCAGCCAGGCATATTGATTACTTTGCCTTCAGTCTTTGTTGTTATTCTCTTAGTTTTTGTCAAATCAGTTTTACCAATGATATTTCTTCACTTCACTGAGAGAGACATCTGTTCCGTTGCCTGGCTTTGTTTTGAATATCTTTAATGCTATTACTATTGTTGCTTGTTTGGGTATATTAAGTCAATTTATGCTGTTCTATTATACTATTTGGTGAAATTGTTCAATCTCTCTGTCTTTGCTTTACTCTTTCTGTTTCTAATCATTGTTCGTGTTTCTCCCACATCTCCTTGTCTCTGTCTCTCTTTTTCTCTCACACACAATTATTTATTGTTAGATAGTTTTCTATTACAAGCAAGGCTATCCGTGTTGTAATTGTCATTCTTATCTTCTAAATTCATCTTGTAAAAGAGTGTTTTCTGATAAAAAAATTCTAGTCATGTATTTGTCTGGGTTTGGCCTAATTTGCCACAATGTGTTTTCACTATTACAGTCTGCATGGATGGAACATTACCCGGCTATAATTGGCATCGTGGGTATGGGTCAGGAGCAAATAGTTGGCTCATTCAATTGGAGGTTTGTGAGATTAGATTTGAAATGTCATAATTGAATACTTAATTTATAGTTGTTGTGTCATATTCTGTGCATAATTCATAAATACATGTGTTTGTATATGTTTCTCCTGTTGAATCTTTCACTGACATAATAAATTAAAATATCTCGTTCATCAAAAAGGAAAAAAAAAAGAAAACTAAAATGTCTGGCTAATGTAAGAATTTGGCCAATGTAACTACAATATCAAACTGGTGTTGTAACAATTCTTATCTGTGTTTCACTGTTTCTTGTTGATATTTGTGTCAATAGAATACTCTTGGCTATCAGGTGATTTTGGAAAAATACGATATTCTCGTCTTCAAAGCACATGGTGGTTACTTCTCTATTGAGTAATATTTCTATGATAATGAATATCAAATGTAAAGTTCTAAATATTTCAGCTCTTTTTGGTCCTCGGTATATCTCCAATATGGTTCAAGGCTTTTCAGGGACAGCTCTATGATACTCTAAAATTCTGTCTTGTTAATCGTGTAGTTATTATCATTATCACCATTATTATTAGATTATGCCACTTTCTGGTTAATGCTGGCTGCATACGGTCTCACCTTCAAATACTCTAATGGTATTCTTTATTGAGGACTTAAATTATTCAAATATCTTGTTCTTGTGGCAGGGAGGTGGATGGTGTAACAACCTTAGAAGTTGTGTTTACCGGAAAACAAGCCGGCATGGATCCACAGCATACATGGAAAAGGAAATAGCATTTACGGGAATACTGAGCGATAAAGCTGGATATAATCCTGGTTTCCTCCCAAACTTGAAAATATCTTGCGTTATTTCTGCCTTTTTCTTGCTTGAGCTTTCTTGACCATTGTGTTGTTTATATGGGCTTGCAGATTTTTACAACTGGAATAGAATAAAACTCCGTTACTGTGATGGTGCCTCTTTTAGCGGGGATAGTGAAAATAAGGTTTGTATTAGAGATGAAAGTTGTAACCTTAAAACTACCAGCCCATCCCAAATAGCTGCCTAGAAGGCATATTGCATGCTCTGAGAAAAATGCTGTAGATCTTGTTGCTCAATTTTTATGAACAAGCTCCAAAAATCTTATTAACATTTTCCCCATGATTTATGTGGTGTCTTCATCCTATGTCAGTGATAGCTGCAAATGAAAGAGAGAGTGAGAGAGAATGGTTTTCGTTCTTTTCTTTATCCATCCATTGAAGTGGCTAAGTTTATTGTATGTCTAAATGACTAGATTGGAAAATGCAAATGTGTATCTAAAAATGCAGGGTTGATTCGTAATTCTTATTTTTTGTTTGAGTTCACTATATGTTAACATATAGGATTCTGTTTCTTAGGCTGCACAGCTGCAATATAGGGGACAACGTATATGGTTGGCTGCAATGGAAGAATTTATGTCAAAGGGAATGCGCTCTGCTAAACAGGTTTATGCCATCATTATTTGGCTCTCTTTTCATCTCCTTTTCATTTATTATCTTATTTCACACATTATTAATTGTACTGCAGGCTCTTCTTTCTGGCTGCTCTGCTGGGGGACTAGCATCTATTTTACACTGTGATGAGTTTCGAGGTTTATTTTCTGGCAATACTAAAGTGAAGTGCCTAAGTGATGCTGGAATGTTTCTTGATGCGTAAATACTATCTCTTGATGCTCTTTTAGTTCCAGCAATATTAATATGCAGATTTTTTCCTTAGCTTAGTTATTAATGCTTACAATTTCCATTGATAATCCTACCTGGAATTGCAGGGTTGATGTATCTGGTGGGCGCACCCTCAGGAATTATTTTGGTGGTGTGGTAGGCTCGCAGGTACTATTGCTTTGCTTTTTTTCTATTTCCTATTTCTGGTTTCATTATATGAAGTCTGGCGTAGTGAATGATTGATGTCAATCATAATTATTGGGGAGATATTAATAAACGCATTAACATGACCTTGTGCACAGACTCAAATTCATGACATATATGCCAAGTTAGTGCTTTAATGTCATTAGTGTCAGTGGCTTAGGAAATGAGGATCGGATGTACAACTTGACCAAGAGTCATTGTGCCCATGCTTGCTAATTGAATTTTTTGTGTTTCGACTCCATTAATCTTTGTTGTACAAGCTTGGATCATTTGACATGATAGAAACACATACTGAATTTGTATAATTATTACAGGGACTGAAAAATACTCTGCCACGTGTTTGTACTGACCACCTAGATCCAACTTCGGTAACCTCTTTTCCTTGACTTATTTTGAATGAATCTGTAGAAACACAAAATTGTGTGGTCTGTCATTTACTATTAAACTGACTTCACTCTTTTGTCCTTTTTTTTTTCTTATCAGTGCTTCTTCCCTCAGAACTTAGTTGACAACATTAAAACCCCACTTTTTATTCTCAATACAGCCTATGATTCATGGCAGGTAATTCTTCTTTTTAATAGATTTCTCTTTTGATCCATCTTACAACACATAATATATAAATTATCTTGCATTATGAGTAACAATGGAATGCCTTGAGTGACAAAGTAGATGAATTAAGTGATAAATTTTCCACATGAAATCAGATCCAATCCAGCCTAGCTCCATCTTCAGCAGATCCCTCAGGCTATTGGCATGATTGTCGATTAAATCATTCAAAATGTTCCCCAGCCCAGATCCAATTTTTGCAAGGTGATTTCAAAATTAAGAACTTGCTAGCTTGAGCTTTTGGATTCATGTTGGCTTCAATACATGATAACTAAAATTAATCTACTTATTAAAAGGCATTTATTTGTTTGATGGAACAGGGTTCAGGAATGAAATGCTGAAAGCACTAAATCGCTTCTCATTGTCTAAACAAAATGGGCTGTTTATAAATTCATGTTTTGCTCACTGCCAAACAGAGAGGCAGGACACTTGGTTTGCTAATAATTCTCCTGTTATCGGAAACAAGGTATGCCTGACCTAATTGATTATGTTTGGCTTTGGCACATCATAGCCATAAACCACCAGAAACATATGTCCTCACAGTTAAATTTGTATACGTATGTATTTGTGCACTTGTACATTTGTGTGTTTCTTGGTTATATGAAGTGGCCCACATTGCTTGCTCTATAATACATTTGACTTCAAAATTTCCATCGATCTTTCCATCAGCATAGCCAAAGTCCTATCTTGGATGAATCACAATGCTCCATATGACATTGACCTCATTAAGATTCCCCAGATGTCTTGATGTTTATCCAAAAAAACTCGCCTTGACAAAAACTGGAGGACATGCCTTAAGCTAGTAGCCTTAAGACCAGTTTTCCTATAATCTTATATTGCTTATTAACAGATTTTAACCGAAGAAGATGTTGAAGTTATTATTATTATTATTATTTGTAAGTTTCAGAAATACCCATAGATTTTAAACCCACAACCTTACCCTCCGTTCGTTCTTATTACTTGCATTTTGAATCATATTCCTCTGTTCTATTTCATTTGTTTAGTAAAGATAAGAGGTTCAAAGTGCCTAAAATTATATAATTGCTGGTATTTAGGCCATTGCACAAGCTGTTGGAGACTGGTATTTCGACCGAACAAGCGTTAAAGCCATCGACTGTCCTTATCCTTGTGACAAGAGTTGCCACCATCTGGTTTTCAGACAGGCCTAGTTCTACCGATTGGTTTATTCACATGATACCTTACTGAGTAATATATTTAGTTCCATTAGATATTGAAACAACTAAGCAAGTCAGTTGAATTTGAAGATGACAATAAAAGATGAAGGTTGCTGAAAAGTGCAAATGTATCCAGCGCCTTTTGCATTGATTTTATAGCAATTTCATGTGTTTATGTCTTCAACTATGTTGTAATTGTGATAATTCATTTTTTACAATTAACCAATAAGACAAGTTGCATATACTTAATACTTATGCTACTGCTACTACCCATCCATGTCCTTAACTGAGTTGTTCACCAGAAATATTACATTTCTATTGTAAGTCATTTTCTCTGAAGCAGAACAAACTAAACTCTTATAGGCTTTGTTTGGTTGAGAGAGAGAGAGAGAATGATGGATGGTTATGATGTTTCTCAATATCTTGTGTAATGGTGGGCTTGAACGTGGAGTTTCTTTGCTGTGACACAAAGGTTCGTGGTGTGCTTATAACTTATAAGTTGTGGCTTTGCTTATGATCTCCACTTATATAAGTTCATGGTCTTGCCAATAATTGGCAACGCTCAATCTCATTACCTAATAGCCTTAGCTTTGTTACTGAGCAATGATTGGCTGGTCACTGGTGTAATTTAATTCAGTTTCAATCTGCACAAATATTGGGACAAAAGGTTAGCATCCCCAAATAATTCAGACGCTATCCCCAATCCTGCAAAGAAGTTAAATTATACTAGCCATCTATTGACAAGTTTGGCTTTTATGTTCTTACCTCCCTAGGAATTTGAGTGGTTCTCAGGAGACCCATGCATTGAGTTTTGCACCAAAAGCTTATTCCCATATGTAATTTTTCTGGATTGTTAGCTCTTTCCTAATAGTAGAAGTCTCATCTGGTTCTATGTTGTTATTAAAATATGTTTGCAACTGGACAAAGAGTTCATTTCTTTAATTTTGTATTGATGATGATCCTGTCATGTTACCTTTCATGATTTCCAGATTATTTTAATGTCATAATCTGTCTTACATGCTGGAAAAAAATTGTCTCGACTCACATTTAGGAGATTTGATGGTTGTAACAATGATTATTGCAAGAGTTAAGACTCATGGTTATTGGGTGTCCTGGAAACAATTTGTCTCAATTCACATTTAGGAGATTTGAAAGTTGTAACAATGATTGTTAAAAGAGTTGAGACTCATCTCTAATTATTGGGTAGGATTGTAGGATTCCTTTTCATTAACCCTATAATCATCTGTCTGATGAATAATTTGGAAATTAAAGTGTTGCTTTCTGGTGTCAAGTTGTTTTGATGTTTATTCTGCATCAATCACCATTAATGTGAGGTGAATATTAAGCACTAAGCAGGTTTGTTATTTTTGAAATATGATTCAAGTCAAAAGGAAGACAGCCAGATATGTTGTATCATGGGAAAACAACAAGAAAGCTATAAACCAAGTAATCATATTTTAAATTTTCTAATAGATTTGTATAGAGCTCATAGTAGCAGGAGTCTAAACCTAATGTTGACCTTAGTAGCCTGAAACCGGCTATTTGCAATCAAATAGCCTCGTTTTTGTATGCATAAATGTGTTAATATGGCTTTGGTGTCTCTGAAATATATAAAGTAGCCAAACAATGAATTTTGCTTTGACAGCCAACAATTCGAATTAAAAAAGCTTAATTACCATTAACACAACCTAAGTTCAGGTTACCATGTACTAACAATTATCATAGTAATGCAAGGCAAGGATGAGACCCAAGTGTAATTCCCAGGCTCACTCCAAAAAGAAGTATTGAGGTTGTTAAAATGTTCTATATCACTCTTTATATTTCCTACTCTTGGTTGTCATGACTAATACCATAGGGGAGTAGCAAATTATAAAGTTTTTACTTGTAAATGCTACTGATGAGTATGGTTTTTTTTTTTCCTATATATATCTTAAAGGTTCATACCTAGCCTATAAATCTTCCTCTTTTGCAAGGCCTACAAGGGATAATGGGTAGGTAATTATACCCCCAATTTTTTTGTTTTTGTTTTTTTGGGAGAGACTAATTCCCATCTACTTTCTATACTTTATTGATTGCTACATATCACCTATGTGGAAGAATTTTGCTTCTTTTGGTATACATAAAGTACTCCACCCCACCTTTCTCCGGCCACTCCCTCTCTAACAAAGCCTTCAATAAGCACTTTGAAATTGGTGTGTGTGTATTGTGTAGTCTTATTCACCTTGATTTCTACATCATGCATGTGTATCTTTCATCCAGAACATAATATTCTCATAATGTATGTATCATCATCGCTGCTGTCATCATTAGTACAATCATTGTCACATTCATATTCCTAATCAAGTTTTAAAATAATTTGATCTGTGCCGCCATATTATACTCAAAGAAAAGCTAAGATTCCAAAGTGTTTATATACAATTAAGGTTCAAAACTTGCCAACCACAATGCTGCCATCTCAAATAGGCTTTGCTGCAGCACAAAGCTTTTTGTTCTTTTCCTATGCAGATGATTGTAGGACCCCTACAGATGTACCCAATAATTTGGTTCACATGTGCTTGATAAATAAATAAATAAATATATATATATAAATGTGTATATATGTATTCATTCATGTGTGTGTATATATATGTACTTAAAAAATGTATCATTGCTTGCAAAGAAAGGAAGAGACATTGACATATTCTATTGAGGTTGAGGGAGATTACTTTAATGCTTGCGCATGGATGAACAAAGACACCGGTGCCTTTTGTGTACCTGAGAGATAAATGAAGGGTGACCTTCAATTGGCGGTCCTTGTACTTTCTTACTCCATAAATTAATGTCATTTCATGTCTTAATTATTTCTTTATGGCAGATATAATATTTTTATTCAGTAGTTTTTTTGTTTTTTTTTGTTTTATTCATGGTGAAACACTTTTTTGAGTCAACCTTCTTTGATGCCAAGGAACAAGAAAGAATAACCGGGAGATGATTTAAAGTGATTTTACGGACACAAAAAATTGTCACAATATTAAGATGTCAGTTCCCATAAGTCAAGGTAAAACTAAATAAAATATTAGTTCGGGACACACCACAAATGAAAATAAAAATGTTGTGAAAATGTTATAACATTTTGTTGTGTTCCTAGAGTTTCTCGATAAATTAACATGGCCAATTGCACTTTTATTAGGATTGTAATATTTGCACATATTTTTTCCAAACTTTTAGTACACACCTAATATCTGCATCAGTAATACTAATAATCACATATAATTATCACATATGTTGACTTCAATTCAAAATCATGAGCACAAATGAAAGGAGTGTGCACGAAAAATGTATATTTGTGATGTGCAAATAATGTTTTCCTTTGTATGATCACCCCTAAATTGCCTTGTCCATGAGTTTGATAATATTAACTTTATGAATATTATTTTTACCAATATCATCTCATGGGACTTGCTACTATACATTTTGTCCCCTTTAGCAAGATTTACCTATTTTTCTTTAAAAGAAAGAAGCTTCTTCAAGGTAAATTCACCTTAAAGGGACCCCTAGTTCCCTACTTAGTCCTTAAAAATCATTATCAGTGATTTCTATCATGTTCTACTGAGATATCAAACTCTCCTTTCTCTCTTGAAGTTTCTGCATCAATAGATGCCCTTTGAAAGGACCCCATTCTGTTGTTCCTAATAGCATTGTTAAAATTTTAGGCCCACATCACAGTAACCGTGCATTGGTATCCTCTTAAAATAAATGGCACAAAATGGATTAGTGGTACAGAAACTTGTCACCTTGCAATATACTGTACACTTAAATATCCTCATTTCCTTACACTGAAAAGTCTGAAATGGATTTTTTATTTTTTGCTTCACCTTGTCCTTAAGATAATTTAAGGTACTGCAAAAAAGCCTCGTAGACAAGGAATTTATGGTCTTTATTAGCTTGAAGGTCATTTCCAAAATTGTTCATGACTAGCTGGTTGATTGCTAAAGTTTTCTGTGGGGCTTTTGCGTCTCTTATTCATTTAGTTGGATTTTCCACCTATATATGCTTGGCAATATGAAATATATTGGCAACATCATTCTATAGTACTTATTTTTGGTTGAGGTAAACACTAAACCAAAGGAAAACTATTATTTCTTGTCTTAAGCCATTGAGTCTTGAAGGGGTATAAGTGACTTAAAGACTGTCAAAGAGTGAAAACCATCTCTATCTGTAGGGAGACAGTGATAGACACCCATTTATGAAAAATGGTCCATTGAATTTTGCATTAGAAAAGAACATACGGAATTTTTTTTGTTTATTTTTCAATGTGAAAAGGATCATGACAGAAAGAGATTGATTATATTAAAGTGAAAATAAATCCAGGAATGAAAAGATATGGATATGTAGTAGAGAGTCACAATCACATTGGACTTCGATTTAAGAAGGAGAGCGCACAACCTTCATGAGTTTTTTTTTTTTTTTTTTTTTTTTTGTGGGTACAAAATATATAAAGAGCTTTTTATTGTTGATAAATGAACTTACATCATGTGAATCCAAATTAAGGATATAAACAGAAGAGCCAACAACAAGCCTTATTCAGTATCTCTACTGTGTTTAATGGAAAAAGCATATAACATAAGCTCAAATAAATCACAAATATTTTTGTAAAACAAAAGGCTAGAAAGATTTGTATCAGACACATTTACAACTCAAAAGAAAATGTCTATAGCACACACCAGTAACCAGAAAACCGTCCTTCTCCAAGCTCCATCTCAAACTGAACTTTGTGACCCCTCTCCTCTCTTATATTAAGAGGGTGTCACAACTCGCATATTAAGTACATGCTAAAGGGTTTGTCCAAAAGCTACAGCAAGTCTCTGGAGATCCTTGGTATATATATCTGAAGCTGGCAAGGCCTGTTGATGCTGGTTATGATGCCAACTAGTACTTGACCCGTCTGTCATGAAGCCGGTTTCTGGTTTAATCTCACTGCACATAGGTTGAGAGATTTGATTCTGTAGTGCGGTTCCCATCAGAAATGGCGTATGGAGATATTCAGACCATTTGATGTCTTCAGTATCACCTTCTAAGGGATGAGCATGGTCTTTATCAGATTTTACATGATCTGTCAGTCCCCAAGAGAAAGCATGATTCTCAAAGAAGTTACTGCTGCTTTGCAATTCCATACTACTACTGCTTCCATTGCTGTTGCTGCAGTTGTTACTGAAAGTACTACTTTCCCAGTTGTGTATTCCATTGACATCACCAGAGCCTAAGGAAGGATTGTTGTCTGAGGGAAGGCTTACAGAAGGTTTTACAATTGAGCTTGACATGGAATGGAGCATTGAGGAAGTCATACTAGAATTATAGTCAGAAATCATTTCAGAAGACCTGGAATTAGGATTGAAGCATAGAGAAGTATTGGGGTGTACAGAAAGCCTTATATCAGGCCCATAATTCAAGTGCTGAAAAGAGAAATACCCCACCAAATCAGAAGGCCTGCAACTGGTGCTTGAGGTTTCATGGGAAGTACCACTACCACCAAACCTATCTAGGAAGAATTCCTGTGTAGCTGGAGTGGTTGTCAAACTATTGTTGCTGCCACTGCTGTTTTCAAACTTTGAGCTTGAAGAAGCATCAAGTGTGTATCTTTCTGCAGCCATTGGAGGTGGCTTTGGATTTTTTGCCTCGACGAGATTTTGTTCATTGGATCCTATAGAGGTTTTCTCATTGCTTTTGTTGGTTGTTGGTAGAATGTCTTTTTCATTCTCAAGCTCAGAAAGTGGTTTGTGAGTGTTGGGGTCAATGCCTCTTTGCCTAAGCTTCTTCTTAAGGCAAGAATTCCATAAGTTTTTAATCTCATTATCAGTTCTTCCTGGTAACTGAGCTGCAATCTGAGACCACCTGGTGATTTATAATACATTTATGACAACATGAGTGATAATTCAAAATGTTAACAGTGTGAATAAAGAAGAAGAGTAACAGTAGTATCTGAACTGAACAGTAAGGGAAAGAAAAAACCACCTGTTGCCAAGAACTGCATGGAGTTCAATGATCAGATTCTCTTCCTGCTGAGAGAATGCTCCTCGCTTTAAATCAGGCCTCAGGTAGTTAATCCACCTTAGCCTGCAGCTCTTGCCACACCTTTGCAAGCCTGACAATATATGCCACACAAAAGTAGAATGAGTTTTTTTAGTCCTTAAGATTCTTTGGTGTGCACCACATTGACAACCATATAAAGTATGTAACAAAGATAAACAGTACCTGCAAGTTTAGGGACAGAACTCCAACACCCATGTCCATGCTTGGTAATATAATTCAGAAGTTTCTCATCTTCCTCAGGAGACCACAGGCCTTTCCTTAGTTTCTGCTTGTAACAGCAAGATTGTCTCCCCATGTGGAGTCCAATCAATATCTTCAGTGCTGGAAAAAAACTTTTATAAAAGTGGAGCAAAGTTTTGTGCAGTGACAGTCCTTTCTGAATTGTCAGCAACAGGAGAGGAGGCTTAGAATATGAATTCTAGGAAATGGGAAGCTGGATTATGAGAAGAAAGAGAGAGAGAGAGAGATTAAGAAAATGAAATGGCAGGCTGGTAGGGAATCAAATTAATAGGAAGAGCCTCATAGAGAGAAGTCATACTCATATTCAAGAATCAAGAGGGTGATTGGAGATTTTAGTTTTGAATTTTATTATAAAGTCTATAAATAAAAGCTTTCCTGAGTTAGAATCCTCTCCATTTACTGCCTAGTATTACAAAGTGGGGTCCATCATGTATGGACGGTCCAGATGCCACTGGACACATCCAGTGGATTGAGAGGAGCATGGAGGAGAAGAAGAAGTTAGCTTAGCTCCAATAATTTGACTTGCGTATGTCTCATCAACGTTTGAGAATTTAAGACTTTGGCAGCACTGGTGGGGCATTTTCTTGACAGATATTTATTATTATTTTTGATTGGAAAAGATTTTATTTTATTTATTCATTTTAATAAAAAAAGGGACTTGAAATAGTTTTATATATGTATTGGAAGTGAACTTAACCAAGTCCAGACAAAAGAAGTTTGCTAAAACAATGAGGATTTTTATAACGGGAAACAATAAATTTGTAGTCTGTTTAAAGTTTTAAGCAATATACCCTTTTTCATCCTAGCTAGTCTATCCAGAGAATCCTAAAGTAAAAGTAGCCACAAGATTTTGACAAAGGAAAAATTTCTTGTACACAAGTAATAACCTTGTGACTAGATCAATTTGCAAATATAGTATACTGCATAAAATTGATGATAAGTTAAGGGCAACTATATTTTTTTTATTTAATTTATTTAAATGTGACAGAGAGTGGAATTTTCTGAACACTCCATTAGTAGTAGTATACTAGTACTCTCTGAATACTCCTTTCTTGACTAGCTTTTGTGTCAGGTTGCTTCTTCGGTTATATTGACCTTCTTTTACTTCAGCTTTTTCAGCAATTTCCCCAAAGCATGATCACTTTGAAAAGTTTCATAACTGGGTGCTATATATGAGCTATCCACATATAAATAAAAGGTTGTTCCTTTTTATTTAAACTCAAATACCACCAGCGCTCCAAATCATTCATGTTTTCCAATTTGAAATATTTCCCATTCTTTCTTTTTTAATGTCTATTTTTTTATATTGATTTTTTGACTTCATGAAAGTGGTATAGATAATTGTGTGAAATGCTAAAGCCAAAATAAATTAAAATGGTAAACTGGCATGCTCCTCTTATATCTACGTATATAGGCCATTCACCATAATGTAGTTGTCCTTTCTTCATTTTAAGTATGCATTCTGAAAGTTGAATGGAGACAAACTAGGATGAATTATCACAAGTTTAGTGGTATACTCAACATGACAATATTAATTGCACGATGCCATTGATGGCTCTTATGAAAGTCTGAATTCATTGAACACATTTGTAGGATGAATTTCTTTTTCATATTTTATTCAAATTAATTAAACTAAAAATGAAAATCCAAATCCTTTTCTTCAGATCAAATTCTTCCATCCAAATGAATCCTATTGTCACTATTGCTACATAATCACATTATTGCACCACCAAACGGGTCATCAGCAAAAGCTTGTTTAGAGTTTTTTTAATTATTATAAAAATCAGTTTTTTATTGCCTGACTTGCTTTTCAATTCCCTCTTGTATCATTAGAACCAGATACTATAGTCACCGACTCAACATGGAAGGCCAGGGTTACACTTCTGAAATAAATTAAGTGATCCTTTGGATATATTTTATTTCCTATTGATTGTCAACATAGAAAAAGCCAAAGGTGACAATTAGGGTATGTAATGTGTCTGACTCAAGAAAAAGTTGATAAACTTGAACTTAAAAAATAAACTAGCGAATTCTTTTTTATCGAATATCTTCTAGGTAAAGTTATATCAAAGTATTGTATTTACAAATTTATCATTTATTTATCTTCTTTTTTCCTTTAAATAAGTAAAATTACCATCTCTTTTTTCTTATGCTAGGTATAAGTGGTGCATGGCATACAAATATCCAAACTAGTAATGATTTCCTCAATATTTATTTATTTCCTTGAACACAATTAAACTCTAGAAAGAACCTTCACCTCCATAATAATACTAATTATCATTATTATAATAATAACAATAATTAAAAAAAAAAATCCTGGCTTTTGATGATAACCTGTCTCCTTGTTCTGACATTATTATGAAGCTTCGTCCTTGACCTTAGCAATATCCTAATTCAGCCATCCTATTGGAGTATTGAAACTTTAAAAAAAGAACTCAAGAGAAGATGCTTGTAATCTCCATACCTCATCATGTACTCGTAACCTTATCTTTATATATAGTACCATATATATGAGCTGTTCTGTGAAGTCAACCATTAATTGTTGAATGTTTATTCCTGTGTTCTTTGTTTCTTCATCTGTTACTAATATAATATGTTGGCATCAATATTTACTTTCAATCAATGGAGAAGTGGGTGTTTCAACAATTCATTTTAATGAAAAAAAAAAAAATACTAATATGCACCGGATAGGATGTTGTTTTTGATAATATTAATTTATTTGTATTTTTTATTAATCTGTATTTGATGTCTTGGTTATAGGGAATGAATCTCTGTCATCAAATGATTAGGAAGTGTGAATATATGAATAGTTTAAAGTTAACTTGGTCCAAACTCCAACGAAAGACACATTTTTTTCCTTTACTTTGGTCTGTACAGGTAGAGAATCCTGTCAAGGGGGTTTAGCGATGACCAAAATTACTCTATCTTCAAGACACACTAATCATGGACCGGGTCTATGATAAGCGAGAATATATAATTATCTTATAATATAATACAATTTATGAATTTATTTTTTGAATTTATTAAAAATAATATATTATAATTAACTGTTTTTAAAATAAATATACCCACTTAATAAATAGGTATTTTAACAATTAACAATTTTTACTTAAAAAATATAATAAAAAAATTGATAGAAAAAAGAATGACATGCGGTGGTGCAACATGAGTTTACAAAATTAAATGTAACGTTTCCATTATCATATATAGTATGAATATATAAATAGGGTTGGATAGTTATACTAGTAGTCATATGGCTCAATACCATTGTCCAATTCTCCCCATAAAGGAGAACCCACATTCCAATCCCCTTTATTGTAAAATATATATATATATATATATAATTATAGCCAAAGAATGGTAAGGACAAATCTAACCCAGAATCACTCATAGTTTTTGGTATGTATATGTCTCACAAATGGCTGAGCTGGATTCCTTTGAGGAGGCTTAATATTTCAGGAAATCCTTAACCGGAGGCCCCCCCCCCCCCACCAATTCCCCAAGTTTTTCTGTAGCAAGAAAGACACGTTGAATAGGATTTGCATAAGAAGGGCTGTGGGGTTTTGCCAATAAGAATATGTGATATTACTCCTTGTAGGTCCATGCCCTTGTAGCTCTTGGCTATTATTTAGATGATTAGATCCAAAGTACACTGACAAAAAGGAGGGAACCATTTGAGAGTAGAATAGAAAGGCTAAACTAAACGAAATGTGAGAGGTTTCCAAATTCATCTATTCCTAGGCTGTAATGACAATGTGACCTTTGTACACTGTAGGAGGTTTTCCCTTTGGATACATGCTGCATATTAGTGTCATTTGAGCCACAATAAACAGTTTTTGTTGGCTACTTCTAGGTTGAAATTTAAGATACAATCTGAACCCTGCCTAAAAGAAAAAAGTATAAGCAAGAAGATCACTTGTATGACTCTTTGGCATAGGACTGTATGCATCAAGTTTTGGTTATGATTTGATTTCATAGAAATCTTCCATTAGGGGATTTTCCTTCAATTGCTGCCAACACATATACTCTGCAGAAAGAAGCCTATGTTTCTGATTAAGTTTTTTATACCTTGTGCGAATTGTGAGCCATCTAGTGGCAGTTTTTGCTCACAGCTAGCACTACTATGGAAATTTTCATCATTCAAACAAGAGGGAATGATGACATCTAAGTAAAGTGAAGCCATGATTTGCAGCTTACAAAATGCTTATAAATATGTTGTTGATGGGAATTTGTGAATTGAAATTCATGAAGAGAAAGATTTGGAAGATATGATCAAAAAGTCATTTGAAAGGAAGGGAGACATAATCCATATGCCCTTGAAAAATGGAGATACCTCTTTCCATTATCCTTAAAGCCATTTTTTTTTCCTAAGCTTATTCAAATATAGTCAACTAATTGACAAGAAAGAGCAACTGTTCCTTCATTTAACCGGAAAACACTTATTGCTTAGTCCTTTTTACTTAAATTATCTATTACTAAGAAATTTACCATTTTGCAGGTTATTGGAATAGGTCTTACCAGCAATATGTAGTTCCTGTGTACAAACTTTGTGAATGGTTCTCTCAACCTACACTATCAGCTTTTGGCCTTGCCTAGTATAATTATGTCATCGTTTAAAAAACCACATATTCCTCATTAAAGGATCATGGTTATTGCAACTTGCAAAAGCAAAGTATTGTTATGTGATCAATACAATGAAGACTTAATCTTAGTTAAATTTTTTTTCATCTCCTTTAAGCTCATGAAAGAGAATCTTCCTTAAGTAATTGTCTTAGTTTTGATGACTACGAAGTTCCATTACAACTATAAAAAAAGAGAACTTTTGGGAAACATCCCACATTGTTTTGCCTAGACAACTGAAACTAATAGGGTTCAAAAAAGTTTCATTTGAGATGACCCTAAATGTATCCTACTCAATTGGCCCATTAACACTAGTCAAAAACATAAGCACATGGATATTTCATAAGTTTTTGCTAATCACAACTAAGCTTAATTATCTTTGTCTTGTCAAAGCAATGAATGATGATGAAAGAAACATGAGTGTCACTATCATGACTTTGCTTACCATATATGGAAGCTTAAGATCTCAATAACAATCATTATAAGTTAAAAAACCACTATTGATTCCCCCATTAACCCCCAGGGTTATTAATATATTAGGTTTGAAGCATCTGAGCATCTTAAAAAGAGTTCTAGCCTTGTGATGTTTGTAAAGTTGAAAATGAGAGGAAGGTCCAAATAACAGTGGAAATTGACTTCAAGAAGAAGGCAACATAATAAGAAGTTTTTTTTAAAAAAAAAAAAAAAAAAAAACCAATTAAGTCCCTCAGCAAAAGCCTTAAAACCTTTAAACCCCATCAATTATCAAAAGCTTTGTCTGGTTGAAATGCTCCCCTTGTACCCCATCCTTGCATAATTACTTTTCTGCTTTTGCTTTATAGTGGGAAATGATAGTCAACTTTATTGCCACACTTACATCATTACTTTTAATTTTGGGAGAGAGTTTATGCCCCTAAATGGACTGTTTGAGATTCTAATGGGGGTTGCTGTCAGGGTTGAGCCTTCTCAATCAGTGTGAATTTAGAAGTAATGTCAAGCTCTCATTGGCTCATGCTTAACAGATTTCGATTAAGGGTGTCTAATCAAATCCACAAAGGGAGAACATGCAAGAAAACTGGTGCTAACACTTTAATATCTAATCCATCACCCTTGGGCCAAGTAGATGGTCACTCTATAATTCAATTCCTTCGCACACAACAACCCAAAATTTTGTGTCCCAAAACTACCCTTGACATACCATTTCCCATCATCATCTTCTAGTGTTGACTTAGTTATTGACCTTAATCAGAGGGCTTATTGGTCATGCCATTGTTTCCTTTTTCTATACTATTTACATGCTAGTTTTTTAGATATTTTCTTTCCAACAAAGCCACAAGTTTGTTCTTGTACTCAACACTCGATTAAAAACTTAATTCTAGCAATGCCATCATTAGTACTGACAAAAAGTTTGCCCTGTTAAATGAACTTAAGGTGAGTGATAGAGATACAAACTACACAATTTCTCAAACAGATTCCTTATTGTACGTTAGAATTGTGGAAAAAGATTTAGCATATTGCTCAATGAATACTACTGTACAGAAGAGGCCTGTCCTATATATAGACAGGACAATTTACCTAGTAGTACTAGTAGTAAAATTTAGTACAGTAGGAGTATAGTACTAGTAGTAAAATTTGGTACAGTAGTACAGTGGGCCTACGAGTGGACTTGGCCTGATACAATGCACTAACATATGTGTTTCATGCCAATACTGCAATCTGAATTATTTGCAATGCCTTACAGGCCCTCTTGTTTTCCTTTTGTTTCCTGCTACAGTGCTTACTGCTAAGCATAGAAGAAGGACCGTGACAAGGGTTGATTCATTGATTTTAAATTTCATCATCATCAAACTGACATAAGTATTGGCTTATGTACTCAAGTCAGCAGGACTAAAGTTTTGAATCTTTATCTAAAAAAATTAATGTTTTATTGATTCCATCAAAAGAAAGAACTGAAAAATAATATCTAGAACCCTGTGGAATAGTACATCATTCAGAGGTGTAGATCTCTCAAATCTGACAATGGAAAGCCTGTAGATCTCCCAACACTAGTCCTTCTTCTATATCAAAATTCCAGCTCATGCAGGCCTAAGTAATTAATGAACTTTGCAAGCTTTAGAAATAGTTTTTCTGTCACTAGCTAGAATGGTTGTAACATTTTCTCCTTGCAAAATTCTTTCTATAGTTCTAGTTTCATCATACAATGTGATCTCTTGAGTTGCCTTTATAGTGTTCATCGCGTCTTGATGTACCAAGAGTGTGTTCCAGAATCCTGATTAAGGCATAAATTCCATTTCCTGTACCTAATCGGATGTTATATGATCTATAGCAAACCCAACGCTTATAGCTGTTAAATTCTTTATACCCGGTTTTATATAGTAGAAGATTCAGAAACATTGACTCATTTATGCTAAAATTAAAGCAAGGAGCTGCCTTTATAGGTGACTAAGTTGGGCTTTTGTGACATTGACACAGGGCAGCTTAATGTATTTGGAGGCCTAAGGCAAAAACTGAAATTGAGGCCTTTTATATATTTAAATATGATTTTTAAAAATTTAAATTCAACTATCTTATTTTAGATGTAAAATTACTACTAATTAACATGAACCATGTAGATTTTTTTTTGAAAGTTTATAGATAAAAAATTTGACAAAACTTTTCACACCTATTAATGTGACATATTGATAATTTGATAGTGATAAGTAAAAAAGTAATGTTAGTGGTAGACTTAGATAAAAACTAGTAAAAGTTTGTCAACTCAATTTGTGAAAAATGTTGTATTTTTTTTTTTTTTAGAAGTGCTATATTCATAATATTTTCATAACAAATCTTAGGAGTTAATTTGTTATTGGTTCTAATTTGAACTCATCACTGAAATTAATTTTTTATCATTAATAATACCATGTAACAACTTGTCTCTTAGGATTTATTTTGAAAGTGTTGTAAAAAATGACGTGGACGTAACATTTTTTTTTCTTTTGATAAAAAAATATTATTTTATTCATTGGCTAATACTTGGACTTAATTAATACTATTATAATATTTTTTTTAAACCCTAATGATTAAAATTTGGGGGCATTTTTTCTACTTGGGACCTTAAGCGACCGCATCAGTTGCTTTATATATAGAGCCGGCACTGCATTGACATGAAGTAGGTTAGAGTTCCTAGTGTATAAACATTCTTTTCTTACAAACTGCATGTGAATGGAGAAATCCAGTTTAAGCGTGCATGTACATTCCCTTTGGTCTCTCTTTCTTTTCTTTTTTTCTTTTTTTTTAAGAATGCCTTTGGTCTCTCTTAGTTGTAAATACCATGCCATAATTCATAGGTAATTACTCTTTTGGTCTTTCTTGCATAAGTTATTACTCTTTTGGTGCCGAAAAAATGTTGAACAAAAGAAATTAGAACTTTTTTCTATTTTAAGTTCATTACTTAGTCATGAAAGGTACAAGTTTGATTCAATTTCTGCACCCAAAAAAAAAACTTGTCCACATGCACATAACTCAAGCAGTGAAGGAAAAAACCCATAAAAGTTTGATTCCACATTTCATAATAAAACCAGGTTGTATTTTGTAAGAACAAAGGTAGCACAATTGTGATTAGTCTCATATGTATTCAAAAAAACTTACCAAGTACCCACAAATGTGAAAATGGGTCAATTTTTCCTATATCACTTTACTTGTTTTGATATAAAATATTTTCACATTTTATAATATTTACTATTTTGCAATAAAATAATTGGTCAAATGTAAAATTATTTCGGTCAAAGGAAAAACCACAGGCAAAAAACTGTAAAATGTTTTGCACATGAAAAATGGGTAAAAACATTATTTTACACTTTCTTCCGTCAACCAAATAGGATTCAAAATAATTTCAACTAGTCGCATACCCGCGTGTTGCGCGTGATAATTTTTTTAGGATAGTCTCATTAAATATTTTATTAATACTATAATTTTAGTTATTAACCATTTGTCTTTCATTGGTTTTAAGTTAATAAAAATCTTAAATATACCTTTCTTTACCTTTACAAACACACACACATATATATAGTGAATCTTTACACATACCTTTAAGAAAACTCTATATATTCCACTTTTTTGGATGCGTAAAATTATAAACTACTACTCTATAATGATAGTGGCTAATTAATTTTATATTTTTTTTTTAGTGATCTCATTTGTAACATTTCTTACCATTATCATATATTTACTAACCGATGATTTGCATAACAAAGACGATAAATGAGAGGTAGCATTGTTCATTAGATTTTTTTAAGTAATAGTGTATGAAAATTATATATATATATATATATATATATATTATAAATAAGGTTAAATGAAATGTCAAAAAATGGATTTTTAAATTTTCTAACTTTATTTCTTATGTAATTTCTACTACTATCAGAGAATATTTCTTTTTTAGTTATGATTAATATGGTTTCCATAGTTAGAGTTTGATTAGTTTTAAATTTAAATTTAGTACTATGATTGTATTTAATTGTTGATTGTTGATTTAATTTTTTAAGTGAATTTAACAGTTTATGTTACTACACTGTAAAGTTTTTAATGTTCTCCACAAGGTAATCTCTATTTTATTTTTTACTTCTTCTTACAACCTCTTTGTTTTCCAATCAACGATTACTAATTGACGTTTGGGTTCTTTTTTTATATTTTTTTATCTACTCTTTATTACTTTGTATTGGTTTTTTTATACTCTCTCTCTCTCTCTCTCTCTCTCTCTCTCTCTCTCTCTCTCTCTATATATATATATATATATATATATATATTGGCAACCTATCGTTTTCCAAAATTTGATGATGATTCTATGACATTAAATATGCATTATTAGTTTTTTTTTTTTTTAATTTAGTGTTTCTAACTTGATTTGTTTTGTATTTCATTCTTCCTTTGATGCATTGGGTATGAGAATGAGTGTTTCCCTAGCATTACTTCACTTAATGTGGACAATTGTATTTATTTAATTTAGGCAAAATATTATATTTAAAATTTTTTAAAATAAAAAAAGGAGTGGAAATATAAATAATTTAACGATATATATATGGGGGATGTGGCTGAATTTAAATGTTAAATAAAATTATATGAGAAAAAAATAAAAATAAAATACATACCAATAAACACTAACTTATCCAAATAATTCTATGTAATATAATAATAGTACATTCTTATGTACTATTTTTTGTTATTTATAATGCAATATGATAATATTTAACAATCAAAGTCATAAAAAAAATTTAAAAATAAAAACTTAAAACACAAAACTAAATCCCATCAACCAAAATAGAGTTCTAAAGAATACAAAAATTTATCAAACTAAAATAGAGATGCAAGAAAAATAAAAATAAAAATCCACCCAAAAATTGAGAGAGAAAGAGTGGGAAATAACCACTTTTTTGTGAGAGAAAATTATGTAAAGAATGGAAGAGTGAATGACAAATTTATACTAAGAGGACGATAATAAAAACAAACAAAATAAAGGAAGATAAAAGGAAAGAGGAAAAGTGATATCAAGGTAGAATTTTTGGGGAGATGAAAGGTAAAGAGAAGGAGAAAAGTTGGAGAAAGTGTAAATGTTCAAAAAAATGAGTACAATTTGATGAATACAATTTTCTTTTATTTGAATTTAAGTAAAACATTACATTTTTTTATTTTTTTTTAAACAAAAAGAGAGAGAAAATATACATAATTTAATGATAAGGAGGATGTGGTTGAATTTCAATATTGAGTAAAATAGAAGAGCAGAAAAAAAAAATTAAAAGATATAACAATAAACACTAAATTATCCAAATAATGCTATGTAATGGAATACTATTTTATTTTTATCTGCTATCTTTAATTTTTTATAATGTAATCGGATAAAATTTAACAATCAAAGAGCAGAATAATAATAATAATAACTATAACGCAAAACTGAATCGTATTAAGCTAAATTAGAGTTCTTAAAAACAAAAAAATTTATCAACCTAAAGCGGAGATGCAATAAAAAATAAAAATCCACCAAAACATTGAGAGAGAGAGAGAGAGAGAGAGAGAGAGAGAGAGAGAGAGAGAACCTTTTTGTGAGAGAAAACTATGCAAAAAATGAAAAAGAGTGGCAAATTTATAATAAGAGGGAAGGGATAAGAAGAGACAAATAAAGGAAGATGAATAGCAATATTAAAGTAGAGAGTAGTAGGGAGATGAAAATGTAAAGGAATAAGAAAGGTTGAAGAAAGTGTAAATATTTAAAAAATAAGTGAATGTAAAAAAAAATTATAGGAAAATTGGAAATAAAAAAAGAAATATATATAGATATTAAAATCGACAAAGATGAATATGTAAAGTCAATAATCTATTTATATATTTTTTTTTGTAAAAAAAAAGGAATAAATAATAAATAATAATTATGTGGCGAATGACATGGTGATGAGATGGCGTAACAGGAGCTTAGTAGCAATAAATGTCATGCTTCAACTTTTAGTAATATATAGATATAGATATAGATATAGATTGGAAAATATATATATATATATATATATATATATATATATTGTATGGCACCGAGATCCCAAAGCCCATACTGGCCTTGGGCCCAGGCCCATATAGGCCCCGGGCCCAAGCCCATACCGGCTTTAGGCGCAGGCCCAGCAAAAAGGTCCAGTTACCTTATGCCCTTCTTGAAACTACCTTAGTGTAAAAACAAGTTTTGGGTATTGAGTTCCAAGAGGTGACCGGTTAAGCTTTCCCGGGCAAGCGTATGAGCCGTGTCCTGGAAAATCATGATATGCACGGGAAACTGAGTTGCCGAACATAATCAGTCAAAACGGAACCAAGTTCCAAGATCATAAATGCTGCACCGCCCTCTCACCTAAACATCCACTTTAACCAGATAATATTGGACCTTCAGTAGCACTAACGGTGACTGTAATCATAATCTCCCCACTAACCTTGGCTATAAATAGAAGAAAGTTGGGAGAAGAAGGGGTTCAGAAAAATTGAGAGAAAACAGCCAAGTGAGTAAGTATCAACTGAGTGTTGCTTTAAGTCTCTCTGCCGAGAACGACCCATAGTAGGAAATCCTCAAGCCCACTACAAATAAATTGTGAGCCCAAGTGATTTACGGCCCAGAAGTCTTATACTTGGTTCCTACAATTGGTGCCCACCGTGGAGCTCTCCTACGAAACTGTGGCTTGACTGAGACTCAAACAAGGGGAATGTCTGAGGAGCGTTCAGGAGAGCGTGCACCGAGCGGCTCCATAGGATCTTCTCGGGGATCAACGTGGAGGGAGAGAA
The DNA here is from genome assembly GCF_001633185.2 of Quercus lobata. NCBI lineage: Eukaryota > Viridiplantae > Streptophyta > Magnoliopsida > Fagales > Fagaceae > Quercus > Quercus lobata. The sequence goes on along the minus strand of NC_044906.1, from coordinate 11,207,900 downwards.
GGCAGAAACGGCGGGAAGATAGGGAGCACCCAAGAGGGGAGGAAAGGTCCAGACTAGGAGAAGGGTCGGCCCAGACATACCGGACGGTTTCAGGCGTCTTGGCGCATCGGCAGTATAATGATAGAGACCGAGAGCTGGAGCGGTTGCGTAGACTGGTAATGGATTTAGAGTTGGAAGCAAGGCGTCGGCGACATGAAAGGAATCGCAACCCCCAGCAAAGGAGAAATCAGGGCGAGGGCTCCAGCCGATCTAGTACGCAACGATCCCGAGACCGATCACGTTCCCAAGAGTCACACCGGCAACCACGGGAACCACGTCATCGGCGGAACCGCTCACGATCGCATGGTTATGATGACCAAGGATCAGAATCGTCGGAGGAATGACTGCACCACAATGCCGCCATGGACGCCATGAGCCGAGCCTTGCGGATGGCGACCCGGTCTCCATTCTCGGATGAAATTGAACGGGCCCCAATGCCGAGCAGATTCATGCGACCGTCGTTCAATTCGTATGAGGGGAGGACAGACCCCGTGGAGCATGTTAGCCATTACATCCACATGATGTCTTTGCATGCACACAACGATGCATTGATGTGTAAAGTATTCCCCTCTAGTCTCGGCTCTATTGCATTGAGATGGTTCAATGGGTTGCGGAAAGGTTCTATACACAGCTTCGCCGAGCTGATTCAAGAATTCGGCAGCAGGTTCGTGACATGCAGCCGAGTGCAACAGCCGGTTGACGCATTACTTTCCATGAAAATGAGGGTCGGGGAAACCCTTCGGAGTTATGTCAGCCGATACTGGGAATTCTACAACGAGATTGGTGGAGGAAACGAGAAAATTGCAGTAAGCACCTTCAAGATAGGGCTCCCCGAAGATTCTGAATTACGGGAGTCGTTGACGAGAAGTCCCCCCGAGGATATGAGGCAACTGATGAGACGCATAGAGGAGTACAAACGCCTGGAGGATGACCAGCTGCAAAGCAAGGGGAAAGCTCCTTTAGTGGGGAGATCTTGGCAAAGCATTTTGTCGACGAAACCGAAAAGAGACTTCAGAATGCAGGAACCAGAGGTGCAAATCGAAGGGGTTAATATGCTGTTTAAAGAGCCCGTACACAAAATCTTGGAACGGATCAAGAACGAGCCATTCTTCAGGTGGCCGAACAAAATGGTGGGCGACCCATCTCGGAAGAACCAAAACCTATACTGCACCTATCACAGAGACAAGGGACACACCACCGAGCAGTGTCGGGTATTAAAAGATCATCTCGGACAGCTAGTGAAGGCAGGGTACCTGAAAGAGTTTGTAGTAGATTCCATTGACCGAGAATCCGGGCAGGGCGCCCAACAGAAAAGGAACCCCCTTCCACCACCCCTGGGGGTAATCGAAGTCATCCATGCCGTACCAAGAAGAACGGCAGCAGCAAAAAGGGTATTGACAGTGGCTTGCGCGGGGGAAGAATCATCCAAGAAGAAAAAGAAAGTTAGACGGCTAGCCATCTCGTTTGGAGAAGATGATTTGGAAGGAACGGTCCAACCTCACGACGATGCTTTGGTGGTGACAGCTGGATAGGCGGATTCCTGGTGAAGAGGGTGATGATTGATCAAGGGAGCGGGGCTGATGTCATGTACCCGGACCTCTTTGAGGGGCTCGGGTTAAAGACCCAGGATTTGGCAAAGTATGACACGTCGTTGGTCTCGTTTGACGGGAGAGTTGTAATTCCCGAGGGGCAAATCTCTCTCCCAGTGGACATGGAAAGCAAGGGAGTTATAGTTACATTCATAGTAGTCCGATCATTCGCACCGTACACCGCAATCCTGGGAAGGCCGTGGATTCACGCCATGGAGGCTGTTCCGTCCACCCTCCACGTGAAAGTAAAGTTTCCTACTAAGTATGGAGTTGCCGAGGTAAGGGGGAACCAACAAATGGCGAGGCAGTGCCTTGTAGCCGCGGTCAGATGGGAAAAGGAACAGCTCGGTCAAGCCGAGCATGCCGAGAAAGAGACTTCATAGCAATTACAGAAACCCTAGGGGGAAACTGGGGCGGACGTTGCCGAGGAGGTGTTGAAGGTAAGGATTCTTCCAGATGCTGACAGATATTTCCAGATAGGTACAAGCATGAATAACCGGGAAAGGGTAGAAATGTTGTTGTTCATTTTGCAGAACGTAGATGTTTTCGCATGGAACCCGTATGAAGTGCCCGGTGTAGATCCCGAGTTCATTGTCCACAAACTCAACGTGGACCCATTATTCCCCCCGAAGAAGCAGAAACCGAGAAGAGCGTCAAAAGAACACGTCGATGCAGTAAACCTGGAGGTCCAGCAGCTGAAGGAGGCCGGAGTCATCAAGGAGATATTCTTCCAGAAATGGTTGGCAAACACTGTCGTAGTGAAGAAGAAGAACGGCAAATGGAGAGTTTGTGTGGACTTCACAGACTTGAACAAGGCATGTCCCAAGGACCCATTCCCAATGCCCAAGATTGATCAGCTAGTAGATGCAACATATGGGCACCCGAGGATGAGCTTCCTAGATGCCTTCGAAGGCTACCACCAGAATGCCTTCCAAGGCTACCACCAGATTGCCTTGGCACTCGAGGACCGAGAAAAGATAGCATTTATTTCCCCGAATGCAAACTATCACTACAAGGTCATGCCGTTTGGATTGAAGAACGCCGGAGCCACGTATCAGCGAATGATGACGAGAATGTTCCGAGAAAAAATTGGGTGCACGGTTGAAGTTTATATTGACGACATGGTGGTAAAAAGCATAATGGAGTCATAGCACACCGAAGACCTCCGGGGAGTATTCGAGATACTACGGCGGCACAAATTACGCCTGAATGCCGAGAAGTGCACTTTCGGAGTGGAGGCTGGTAAGTTCCTGGGATATCTAATCTCTACTCGGGGAATAGAAGCTAACCCCTACCAAATAGAGGCCGTGAACCGCCTCAAACCACCAAGCAATCCTAAAGAGGTGCAAGTACTCACTGGAATGTTGATGCCCTGAACCGATTTATCTCCAAGTTTGCCGATCGCTGCCGACCGTTTTATCAGCTTCTGAAAAAGTGGAAGGGGTTTCGATGGGACGAGAGATGTGATGAGGCTTTTCGAGAGCTAAAGGAATACTTGGCAAAGGCGCTGAGGTTGACGGCCCCGGAGCCCGAGGAGGATTTGTTAATGTACCTCGCTGTCACCGAACAGGCCGTAAGTGCTATGTTGCTGAGGGACCAGGGAGTACAAATGCCAGTGTATTACGTAAGCAAAACCTTAGTAGATGCCGAGACAAGGTACCTGCCCCTTGAGAAGTTAGTTTTAGCCCTAGTGCACGCCACGAGGAAGTTGCCACATTACTTCCAGGCACACACGGTGTTCGTCCTCACCGAGTATCCATTGCAGTCACTGTTAAAGAGATTTGACTTCACAGGACGGATTGCCAAATGGGGGACTCGGTTGGGATCGTTTGATATAAGATACCGACCTAGAAGCTCGGTGAAGGGACAGGTTCTCGCTGATTTCATCGCAGAATTCACACCCAAGAACGAAGGCAAGGTAATCTGTAGTGCAGAAATTCGCCCGTGGAGGGTATTTGTGGACAGCGCATCGAATGCTATGGGGGCCGGGGCTGGTATTGTCGTAATCACCCCTGAGGGTATATGACTGGAACACTCCTTCAGATTAGGATTCAAAGCCTTAAACAATGAAGCCGAGTATGAGGCCCTACTGGCCGGGTTGAGGGCCGTATTGCATCTGGGCGCAAAGGATGTAGAGATTTACTCGGACTCTCGGCTGGTTGTTTATCAGATCACTGGGGACTTCGAGGCTCGGGACCCTCGAATGAAAGCTTATCTAAGTACGGCAAAGCAGATTATTGGTCAGTTTGGAACAGTAAAGATATCCCAGGTAGCCCGGTCACAAAACAAGCACGCTAACTCCCTTGCCACGTTAGCCTCATCGGCCACCGAGGACACGCCGCGGCTTGTCATGATAGAACTTATAAGGGAGCCAAGCATCTATGTGAAGAGTGTTCCCGACCAAGCTGGGGTAGAGGTCGCGCAGGTAGCAGTGGCTGGTCCATGTTGGATGAACCCAATCATAGACTTCCTTGCTGAAGATAAAGTTCCAGAGGATGAAGCCGAGGCCAACAAGATTCGCCGGACGGCTCCCCGGTACTGGTTGTCTTCAGACCGAAAATTGTACAGAAGGTCTTTCGCAGACCCTTACCTCTTGTGCCTACATCCCGAAAAAGTCAAAGAGCTTCTGATCGAGCTGCACGAGGGAGTGTGTGGCGGACATGCTGGGGGACGGTCTTTAGCACACAAAGCGATGACCCAGGGGTTTTGGTGGCCACAGATGCAGAAGCATGCCGCTAAATACGTTCGGAGCTATGAATAGTGTCAAAAGCACGCCCCAATGATCCATCAGCCTGCAGGACGTCTAAATCCTGTCAGCAGCCCGTGGCCGTTCGCACAGTGAGGGCTTGACATCCTCGGGCCATTCCCCCGAGCAACGGGAAACCGTCGTTTTATGTTGGTGGCTATAGATTACTTCACCAAGTGGGCTGAAGCTGAAGCCTTGGCTAATATCCGGGATACTGACGTGAAAAAGTTTGTATGAAAAAATATAGTTACAAGGTTTGGGGTGCCAAATTCGCTAGTAACAGACAATGGGCTACAATTCGACAGCAACGCTTTTCGGACCTTCTGCAGCGAGCTCGGCATTAGGAACAAGTATTCAACCCCGGCTTACCCACAAAGCAACGGCCAAGCTGAAGCAGTAAACAAGACTATCTTGAACGGGCTCAAGAGAAGGTTGGATGGGGCGAAAGGAAGATGGGCAGAAGAGCTACCCAGTGTATTGTGGGCTTACCGCACGACCCCCAGGAGATCCACGGGGGAAACCCCGTTTCTCTAACATACGGAGCAGAGGCAGTGATACCAACCGAGGTGAGCTTATGCAGTGCACGGGTCGCCGGGTTTGACCCCATCCAGAATACCGACCTGATGATGGAGCATTTGGATTGGTTAGAAGAATGCAGGGAGGCCACGACCATACGGCTCGCCGAGTATCAGCAGAAGCTGGCCCAAAGATACAACCGAAATGTAAAGAGGAGGGAATTCATTTCCGGGGAACTAGTGTTAAGGAAGGTTGTGGGGAACATGCGAGACATGGCTGCAGGGAAGCTTGCTCAAACCTGGGAGGGGCCATACAAAGTCACAGCCATCGCGGGTGCAGGGGCCTACTACTTAGAAGACCTTGACGAGAGGCCGCTCCCCCGACCATGGAACGCCAACAACTTGAAGAAATTCTACGCATGATCATCCGTGTAGGCCAGAACTTGTATTTCATTGAAATTAAGAGCATGGTGAACTTTTTTTTTTTTTTTTTTTTTTTTTTTGTATATGCTGTTTTTTACTTCGTAACCGCACACAAAGAAAATTGTAAATAAAGTTCTAAGGACAGAAACCTGACCCTCAGCTCGATCAAAATCGCCGAGCAGGTGGAAACCTTACAAATAAATCTCTAAGGACAGAAACCTGACCCTCGGCTCGATCAAAATCGCCGAGCAGGTGGAAACCTTACAAATAAATCTCTAAGGACAGAAACCTAACTCTCGGCTCGATCAAAATCGCCGAGCAGGTGGAAACTTTACAAATAAATCTCTAAGGACAGAAACCTGACTCTCGGCTCGATCAAAATCGCCGAGCAGGTGGAAACCTTACAAATAAATCTCTAAGGACAGAAACCTGACCCTCGGCTCGATCAAAATCGCCGAGCAGGTGGAAACCTTACAAGTAAATGCTCTAAGGACGAAAACCTGATTCTCGGTTAAACTAAAATCACCGAACGGGTTTAAATCTTGTAATTAAATACTCTAAGGACGAAAACCTGATTCTCGGTTAAACTAAAATCACCGAACGGGTTTAAATCTTGTAATTAAATACTCTAAGGACGAAAACCTGATTCTCGGTTAAACTAAATCACCGAACAGGTTTAAATCTTATAATTAAATGCTCTAAGGACGAAAACATGATTCTCGGTTAAACTAAAGCATGATGAAAACCTAACCCTTTTACAAATGCTAAGTCCATTAGCGCTCTCGAATTCCCCAAAGCACCGCACAACAGGTTTTGGGGGTATCATTCCATTAAGCGGCCATAACACTGGCATGATTCAAGCAAAACATACAAATAGATATAAATTCATTCAACAGATTGAAACGGAAAAAGAAAACGGTCTACTAATTAAACAAATAAAGGCAATTGTTCAGTCACCACATCCCGGTGACGTAGGCAAATAAAACCAACAAATTAAAAATAAGATAGTAAATAAAAGTAAAATCAGTTGGGAGGTTGGGTCGGCGGGGTCACTTCCTGTTGGACGGTCAGGGGGAAAGGCGGGTCCTCACCGAGAAGCTCCTGCACAGTCGGGATGCTGGTGGCTTCCATTTCCTCGGGCTCGGCGTGAGCATCAATTTGTTCAACCAGCTTCCTCATACTGGCCGTCTCCTCCTCGTCAATAGCAACCGGGGCTTCCTGGGCGGTAGGTACAGGGCTCGGATATGGAATTTGGCCGGGGTCTCTCAGATGCGAATCTTCAGGAACTCCCATTGCTTGGAGAGCGGCAAACCACCCGGCCTCAAAACCCATATTCCGAGCCCGATCCACCACCGGCTCTGCAGAATTTTCGGCATCAGCGAAACCTACGTCGTACCACTTTTGCTTCGCGGCCGCCAAGCCTGCCCTGAGGTCGGCTATCTCCTCGGCGTTGGAAGTGTTAAGGCTGATGGCTTTAGCTAACTTGACCTCCGTCTCATTCTGTTTTTCCAGGAGGTCCGCACACCTTTTTTCGGCCAATGCCCGGTTCTTCTCCGCGGCAGCAGCCTTTTTCTCGGCCGACTCAACAGCCTTCAGTTTTTCCTTCGCCGTTTTAGCTGCCGACTCCCCCGCTCCCTTTTTGCGCTCGACCTCCTCGGCGAGATCCCGTGTCCAACTGGCTACTATATGAGCCAGTTGGGCAGCCTAGCAAGCACAAAAATTAATAAAGAACCAGAGATGAAGGTATGGAAAGAAAACAAATAAACAAAGTAATTACCGCAATGGCGTGCCACTCTAACCGGTGCCCCACAGACTTCTCGGATCCCTCCTCAAAGGCATGCACCTCCTCGGGAAGAAGAAGACCTTCAGCCAAAGTTTGGGCAATACGGCCGCCCTCGCCCTTCTCCCACATTCGAACGCAGGCGGTTGAGGGCAATGGCTTGCCGTCCAACAGGAACTTTGGCTTCCACGCTGGAGCCACTTGGGAGGAGGACGCGACCCCCGTGCCAGCTTCGGTTGGCGGCTCACGGATAACGATTCCTCCTGTTGGTCGGGGAGGAGTCTGGACAGCGGCATCTCCCGGGCCCGTGGAAGGTTGATCGGTAACTTTCTGTTTCTTACGGACCCGTCCGGCCTGCGAAGAGGGTGGAGGCTGAGGCACTGGACCCCGACCCTGGGAAGGTGGGGGCTGATTGGGTTGCCGGGCACCGGGCACGAACCGGTCTATGGTTATGACCTTTCTTGATACCATCCTTCCACTAGGTTGGATAGCTTCAGCTAGCAAGGCAGCCGCTTCTATCACTTGTTGTTGAGGCTCGGCGGCTGGATTCTCGGGAATGGGCTGCTCTTGTACTTGGTCTTCTTGCTGTATGGGTTCATGGGCTATCTCTCTGAGGCGCCGAGATACCCGTTCCGCGGACTCGTTTCACAAAGGAGCTAGTTTGTCTGAGTAAGTGAACCGCTGACCAAATTCCCTTGCCTCCATGGTGGTAAGTGTCAGCGGCAAAATTTTTACGTACCGAACGTCTATATATGATAACAGGGGGCTGTCAACTAGTAGTGCCTGCTTGAAGGGCTGCCAGGTAAAATAAACCGGCTCCACTCCGGGGATCAAGTGCGAGGCCCGAAATTGTCCGTCCCAATGCACGTATATCTCGGAACGGAGGATGAAGTTTAAATCCTTGGCATGGACAGCTCTGAGGTCCTGAACGAACACTTTGCCGTCTGCAAAAGAGCAAGTAACGCATTAGTCTCTAACAATAAAAATTTACTTCAATGAGAAGAAAAGAAGAAGTGGAGGAAAGCAATTATAGCAAGGGGATGGTACGAACCCACTTCACGTTTTGAAAGGGGGCAAGGGACGTCCCCGGCAAACCAGTTGCCGCGCACCCTAACGAACTCCCTGGCGGAGTTCCTGTTCGAATCAGGTAGGCATGATATCAACCGTACCCGGGTATCTCTTGTCTTTAGGTAATAGTTGGCTGTTTTGTTCCCACAGAGGCTATACATTTGGTTAATGTCATGGTGGTCTAACTGTAAGTTAAAGATGTGGTTCAACTTACTGACACAGCTAACTACCCAGTAAAAGTTGGGGGGAAGCTGGTCAGGACACAACCCGTAGTAAGTGGGTGTGTTTAACAAGAGGGGATCCACGGGAAACCTGACCCCACCTTCTAAAATTGACATCAAAGGAAAAAATGCTGTACCTCGCCCTCGGTGGGATTCAATATCACTCTCATGGCAGTAAGCCACATCCACATCATCGGGAACATTAAATTTACTCCTAAAGGTGGCCAAAGCAGCCGAGGATTCTAGAAGGTAAGAGTAACCCATCTGTAACGCCTAAAACTACAAAAGGGAACTTAAAGAAATAAAGCTGAAGGAACAGGAAGGGGAAGAAAGACTTACTTTAGGTTCTAAGGAGGAAAATAACACTGGGCAAGCGAGTAGGCCCATATAGGCCCCGGGCCCAAGCCCATACCGGCTTTGGGCGCAGGCCCAACAAAAAGGTTCAGTTACCTTATGCCCTTCTTGAAATTGCCTTAGTGTAAAAACAAGTTTTGGGTATTGAGTTCCAAGAGGTGACCGGTTAAGCTTTCTCGGGCAAGCGTATGAGCCGTGTCCTGGAAAATCATGATATGCACGGGAAACTGAGTTGCCGAACATAATCGGTCAAAACGGAACCAAGTTCCAAGATCATAAATGCTGCACCGCCCTCTCACCTAAACATCCACTTTAACCAGATAATATTAGACCTTCAGTAGCACTAACGGTGACTGTAGTCATAATCTCCCCACTAACCTTGGCTATAAATAGAAGAAAGTTGGGAGAAGAAGGGGTTTAGAAAAATTGAGAGAAAACAGCCAAGTGAGTAAGTATCAACTGAGTGTTGTTTTGAGTCTCTCTGCCGAGAACGACCCATAGTAGGAAATCCTCAAGCCCACTACAAATAAATTGTGAGCCCAAGTGATTTAAGGCCCAGAAGTCTTATACTTGGTTCCTACATATATATATATATATATATATAGATTTTAAAATTGACAAAGATGAATATATAATGTCAATAATTTTTTTTTTTTTTTTTGTAAAAAAATTGGAATAAATAATAAATAAAAATTATGTGGCGAATGACGTGGCACAACAGGAGCTCAACAACAATAAATACCACGCTTCAGCTTTTACTAATAACTAGTCGCGGACCCACATGTTGCGTGTGAATTTTTTTTTTTTTTAAGGGAGGTCTCATTGTTATCATTATTTTGTAATTTGAACTAACTTAATGAAGAGAAATGCATTTCATAATCATGTTCATCAAAAAATAATTTTTTTATTATTGTAGATTTATTTTATTTAAATTTTGAAACCTTAATTTTACCATAGTTGGTTGACTAATTTGTACATCTCTAAGTCAATTATACACATTTTGCATCCTACATGTAAACCCTATTTTCCATAAGGTTGAATAATGTGGGAAACATTTGATTCTATGGAAGTTAAAAACTAAAATTCTTATATCTCGTCTTAATGTTGCCTAAATAATGTTAAACGAAATGTCAAAAATGGGATTTTGAAAATTTTCATCTTTATTTTTTATATATTTCTATTATTATTGAAGAATATCTTCTTTTTAGTTTTGATAAGAAATATGGTTTTCCATATTAGAGTTTGATTAGTTTTAAATTTAAATTTTGTATGATTGTATTTAATTTTATCTGTAGGGTCACGTTTTTCAACCCAGGCCCAAGGTGTATGGGACCTTAGACCAGTAAACCCGGTACAATGAATTTGTAGAGAGTGGGTCAAAGAGTTAGGCTTTAGTGTATAGACAACAGTTAATATGGTGTTCTTCATGATCAAGCGGAGATAAGCTGAGTTTACCAAAGAAGATTAGTCCTCGGCACGCTCCGAGGAGCTTTTTCTAGAGCTTCTGGTATGATAGGGGTTTCCGCCACCCCTTCTTGTCTCCTTCCAGCCCCTTTTTATAGTAGTTTCCTTTTTCCTAAGTTGGGTTCCTAGAGCAGGTACTTGTCCCATCAGCCCTTCCCTCCAGTTGTTGGGAGTGGTTGTATAGGCAAAAAAGCATAGCTATGTCAGGTTCTAGGCACTTAATGCAATAATGGCAGCCTTTTTCTCAGACATTTCCCTTTTCTTTATTGTCCTTTTCTGTTTTGGTACTTTTCCTGTTCCGTGAAATGATTTGGAGTGTCACTACCAGTAGCAGGTTGCTCCCTTTGTCCTCGACAACATCTATGGCCGAAAAGGGTCCTTCCCATGGCCGAGGAGAGGTTTTTCCTTGGACTGGGCCCTTGGGCCAACATAGATATTGACGTGGGCTTCCCGATCTTGTACCCCCCATAATAGCCCCTCTAAATCCTGTTGTCCGGCTCCTCGGATAGAGAGGAGGGTTTTGGTGACATCGGGCCTCTGTCATGGCTTGCCAAATCTTGTCCCCCATCAATGCCAAAGCCTCTTCGCTTGCCTGAGGCACGTTCCTGGCTGTGAGACATTCTTTTAGTTTATCCAAGCCGCATTCCTGCCGTTTCGATACACAAGGCGCGCTTTTATTAAGGTCTTTTCACGAGGTGAAGCAAATCCAACGGCTAAAGACTGCTTTGGAAATTGAGCGAGATTTATCTCGCTTGTAATTCCTTCTTAGAGATTTGGGCGAATTGATTGCCACCAGGTTTGCCCCCTATATAAGACACATAAGGGGAGAACATTCCCTTTTATTCGCAGACCCTTAAGTTTTTCAAGTTTTTAACTCTCCAAATGTTCCCAAAGTCCCCACCAAGGTAGTGATTGAGATTTAGGGAGTGAAATGGTCAAGGATAAGGGTGAGGGTGAAGGAACCAACCCTCTTCAGAAGCCACGGATGTCTCCGAGATTCAGAATGACGCAGTTAGGGCAAGGGAGACAGAGGCCAAAGATATTTCTCCCCTTCGACTGGACAAACAAGAAGTCTCCCTTCCTTCAGCCAAAATCCGAAGCAGGGGAAGGTTGCATCAAATTTTTGGTGTGACAAAACTTAGATTTTCATCCGGCACCGTATGTCACGCGTGTGCGGGTTTGGATTTCTCATCGCCAGTACCATCCATACTTGCTCGATTGCTGCTAGAGCAATACTTGCTCGATTGCTGCTAGAGCAAGTACGTGGATTTGGTGCTCCTGCTTCTTATTCTCTTCCACCGCCGGTGCCATCCATACTTGCTCGATTGCTGCTAGAGCAAGTACGTGGATTTGGTGCTCCTGCTTCTTATTCTCTTCCACCGCCGGTGCCATCCATACTTGCTCGATTGCTGCTGGAGCAAGATTGAGGATTTATCGTTCCCGTGGACTGCTTTTTTATAGTTAGTTTCTGACATAGGCTTGTCTAAGCCCTTTTATGTACACTGTACTTCTTCTTTATCTAATAAAAAGACGATTTTATTTCATTTTGCATACCTTTTCTTTTCTGCAATAATTATTTTATGAATGGGTGTGCTGGTGTCTTTTCTTTTGAATAGTACTTAAGACTAATGTCGTTGATGGCTAAGAGTTGTCACCCTGAACTTATCAAAACTGACGGGCACAACAATGCCGACTTTGAGTAAGTTAACTATATAAGACTAACCAGGAAAACATCCGCATATTCTGCATTGCGAATAGGGTGACCGCCCAAGGACGTGTAACCTAAAGTAAACAGTCCGAGGGGATCGCCGAGTACTAGGATTCACTTCCACATTTACGATGATGTTTATAGCTTTAACTTGCTTTAGGCATCCGGTCAAAGGACCGAGGCATGATTGAATTTAGCTTAAACACTTAGAAAGGTGCCAGCGCCTGTTAGTTTCCACAAAGCAGGAGGTCCGAGGACCACGCAAGACCTTTGTTCTGTCTAGTACATAGGTTCTTCTTTGAAGTAACTAGTTTCCCCATAGGTTTGAGTCCGAGAACCATGCAAGACCTTGGTTCTGTCTAGCACTTAGGCTCTTCTTTGAAGTAACTAGTTTCCCCATAGGTTTGAGTTCGAGACCATGCAAGACCTTTGTTATGTCTAGCACTTAGGCTCTTATTTGAAGTAACTAGTTTCCCCATAGGTTTGAGTCCGAGGACCATGCAAGACCTTGATTTAATCTAGCACTTAGATTCTTCTTTGAAGTAACTAGTTTTCCCATAGGTTTGAGTTCGAGGACCATGCAAGACCTTAGCTCTGTCTAGCATTTAGCTTCTTTGAAGTAACTAGTTTCCCCATAGGTTTGAGTCCGAGGACCATGTAAGACCTTAGTTCTGTCTAGCACTTAACTTCTTCTTTAAAGTAACTAGTTTCCCCATAGGTTTGAGTCTGAGAACCATGCAAGACCTTGGTTCTGTCTAGCACTTAGCTTCTTCTTTGAAGTAACTAGTTTCCCTATAGGTTTGAGTCCGAAGACCATGCAAGACCTTGGTTCTGTCTAGTACTTAGGTTCTTCTTGAAATAACTAGTTTCCCCATAGGTTTGAGTCCAAGAACCATGCAAGACCTTGGTTCTGTCTAGTACTTAGATTTTCTTGAAGTAACTAGTTTCCCCATAGGTTTGAGTCCGAGGACCATGCAAGACCTTGGTTCTGTCTAGCACTTAGGCTCTTCTTTGAAGTAATTAGTTTCCCCATATGTTTGAGTATGAGGACCATGTAAGACCTTGGTTCCGTCTAGCACTTAGACTCTTCTTTGAAGTAACTAGTTTCCCCATAGGTTTGAGTCCGAGGACCATGCAAGACCTTAGTTCTGTCTAACACTTAGCTTCTTTGAAGTAACTAGTTTCCCCATAGGTTTTAGTCCGAGGACCATGCAAGACCTTGGTTCTGTCTAGCACTTAACTTCTTTGGAATAACTAGTTTCCCTATAGGTTTGAGTCCGAGGACCATGCAAGACCTTGGTTTTGTCTAACACTTAGCTTCTTTGAAGTAACTAGTTTCCCCATAGGTTTGAGTCCAAGGACCATGCAAGATCTTAGTTCTATCTAGTACTTAGGTTTTTCTTGAAATAACTAGTTTCCCCATAGGTTTGAGTCCGAAGACCATGCAAGACATTGGTTCTGTCTAGCACTTAACTTCTTTGGAATAACTAGTTTCCCTATAGGTTTGAGTCCGAGGACCATGCAAGACCTTGGTTTTGTCTAACACTTAGCTTCTTTGAAGTAACTAGTTTCCCCATAGGTTTGAGTCCAAGGACCATGCAAGATCTTAGTTCTATCTAGTACTTAGGTTTTTCTTGAAATAACTAGTTTCCCCATAGGTTTGAGTCCAAGGACCATGCAAGACCTTGGTTCTGTCTAGTACTTAGATTTTCTTGAAGTAACTAGTTTCCCCAAAGGTTTGAGTCCGAGGACCATGCAAGACCTTGATTCAGTCTAGCACTTAGATTCTTCTTTAAAGTAACTAGTTTCCTCATAGGTTTGAGTTCGAGGACCATGCAAGACCTTGGCTCTGTCTAGCACTTAGCTTCTTTGAAGTAACTAGTTTCCCCATAGGTTTAAGTCTGAGGACCATGCAAGACCTTGGTTCTGTCTAGCACTTAGACTCTTCTTTGAAGTAACTAATTTCCCCATAGGTTTGAGTCCGAGGGCCATGCAAGATCTTAGTTCTGTCTAGCACTTAGCTTCTTTAAAGTAACTAGTTTCCCCATAGGTTTGAGTTTGAGTACCATGCAAGACCTTGGTTCTGTCTAACACTTAGCTTCTTCTTTAAAGTAACTAGTTTCCCTATAGGTTTAAGTCCGAGGACCATGCAAGACCTTGGTTTTGTCTAACACTTAGGCTCTTCTTTGAAGTAATTAGTTTCCCCATAGGTTTGAGTCTGAGGACCATGTAAGACCTTGGTTTCATTTAGCACTTAGACTCTTCTTTGAAGTAACTAGTTTCCCCATAGGTTTGAGTCCGAGGACCATGCAAGACCTTAGTTCTGTCTAGCACTTAGCTTCTTTGAAGTAACTAGTTTCCCCATAGGTTTTAGTCCGAGGACCATGCATGACCTTGGTTCTGTCTAGTACTTAGATTTTCTTGAAGTAACTAGTTTCCCCATAGGTTTGAGTCCGAGGACCATGCAAGACCTTGGTTCTGTTTAGTACTTAGGTTCTTCTTTGAATTAACTAGTTTCCTCATAGGTTTGAGTTTGAGGACCATGCAAGACCTTGGTTCTGTCTAGCACTTAGTCATTTAGAAAGTTGTCAGTGCGCGTTAATTTCCCAAAAACCGAAGGTCCGAGGACCTGACAAAGCTAAGGTTCTGTTTAACCGTTTCAAAAGATTCTGGTTTGGCCCTCGGCTTCTTTCTCCGAAGGGAATTCAGCGAACCGGACTACTAGACCCGCAAGAATTAGCCCCTTGACAAGTGCCCGGGGAGTACACCTGACGTTAGAAGCCCCTAGAACCACACTCCATTTAGCAATCTTTCCCGCATAATCAACACTTCAAAGTGTAGACCTAAGCGGAAGCTGAGTTATGACAATGATGGTGTGTTCTTGGAAATAATTGCAGAGGGGGGGGGGGGCTTCCGTGTAGCTTGCACCACCGCCAAAATGGTCCTCTTGAGGGACTCTTGTTGATAGGAGCTTGATCCCACTGTGATTAACCGTTGCATTCACCAACGCACAAGCTCTTCCCACAGATGGCGTCAATTGTAGGGTCACGTTTTTCAGCTCAGGTCCAAGATGTATGAGATCTTAGACCAGTGAACCCAGTACAATGAATTTGTAGAGAGTGGGTCAAAAAGTAGACTTTAATGTATGGACAACAGTTAACATGGTGTCCTTCATGATCAAGCAGAGATGAGCTGAGTTTACCAAAGAAGATTGGTACTCGGCACACTCTGAGGTGCTTTTTCTGGAGCCTCTAGTATGATAGGGGTTTCTGCCCCCCCTTCCTGTCTCCCTTCACCCCCTTTTTATAGTAGTTTCCTCTTTCCTGAGTTGGGTTCCCAAGATAGGTACTTGTCCCATCAGCCCTTCCCTCAAGTTGTTGGGAGTGGTTATATAGGTAGAAAAGCATGGCTATGTCAGGTTCTAGGCACTGAATGCAATAATGACAGTCTTTTTCTCAGACATTTCCCTTTTCTTTATTGTCCTTTTCTGTTTTGGTACTTTTCCTGTTCTGTGAAATGATCTGGAGTGTCACTACCAGTCGCAGGTTGCTCCTTTCGTCCTCGACAACATCTATGGCCGAGAAGGGTCCTTCCTATAGCCGAGGAGGGGTTTTTTTTGGACTGGGCCCTTGGCCCAACGTAGACATTGACGTGGGCTTCCCGGTCTTTTACCCCCCACAATATCATTTAATTAAGTGAATGTAACAATTGATTTTATTGACATTCGTAAGATCATCTTTAATTAATTTTTTACTCCTTCTATCAAGCTCTTTGTTTTCCAAGTAACAGTTACTAATTGACGTTTGATTTCTTGATTATAATTCTAATGTACTAAATATGCATTGTAACGTTTATTTTTATTTTATTTTTTTCATTCCAATCTACTACCATTAACTTAGCTATTAGTTTGTTTATGATATGTTTGGTATGATATTCTGTTGTTGTTGTTGTTGTTGTTATTATTATTATTATTATTATTGTTGTTGGGTCTTGATTTACAGTCCAAGCCCAAAACGTATGGGATATTGGCCGAATGAGCTTAATACAATAAATTTGTAGAGAGTGAGTCGAAAAACTAGGCTCTATTGAATTGAACAACAGGTAGGTATGATTTGAATGACAGTCAAATACAAATAAGAGATTTTGATCTTAATATACTTTCAGTCAGAGGAGGTCCCCCTTTGTATAAATTAACCACAAATGGATACAAAGATAATTTAGATTGCTACAGTGTTTTATCTCTATTTTTCCGATCCTTTCTCCATGGAGGGTCTTTCACATTATATATCTCCCTTTAAACCATCTTCATCCTACATTTGTTGATTTTCCGAGCCCTTACTTGAGTACTTGTCCTATCAGACACCCTCTCTGGTTTTCTGTGGGTTGTGGTAGCCAAGGTAGTACTGTTCAAAGGTCTTTTCTACATAAATGCGGTTAGAAAAGTTGTTGCAGTGCATTTAATGCGGTGGTGACAGTTTTCTTTTAGATATTTTAGGTTTCCTTCATTCTTGTATGTTCATGAGGCATGTTCTTGTCATTGGAGTTTCTTGAAGGATCACTCTAATTGCAGGAGTACATACTTGAACTGTATTCATCATATCTGAGGAGGAGTTTCTCCTCGGACCACCTTTCGTTCGTTCCCTACTTACAAGACTTTAACTAGGAACATCTAACAACTATTTGCTCCTCCTCGGACCTATCAATATCCACGGATAAAGTCCAAGACTGAATATATGGTTTTGGGCCCTTATCCCTACAATTATTATTATAAATTTAGTGTTTCTAAAATAGCATGTGTTTTGTATTCCATTCTTCTATTGATGCATTGTAGCATTTTATGGGAAGACTTTCTAAGAACAATTTTTATTTATTTGAATTTAAGAAAAATATTTTATGTTTAATTTTTTAAATAAAAAAATGATAGAAAATATAAATAATTTAATAATATGAAGGATATGGCTGAATTTAAATTTTGAAATAAATAAGATGAAAAGAAAAATAGTAAAAATGAAATGTATATCAATAAACACCAAATTATTCTGAAGAATACAAACAAAGATAACAACTTGAAACACAAAAATAAATTGTATCAACCCCTTAGAATTCTGAAGAATACAAAAATTCATTAACCTAAAGTAGAGATGCAAGAAAAAAAAAATCCACAAAAACTCAAAAAAAAAAAAAATATATATATATATATATATGTGTGTGTGTGTGTGTGTGTGTGTGAGAGAGAGAGAGAGAGAGAGAGAGAGAGAATTACGCATAGAATGGGAGAGGGAATAAAAAAAAGGCATAATAAATGTAGATAAATGGCAAGATGAATAGTGATATTAAGGTAGAAAATAGTGAAGAGATGAAAAGGTAAAAGGAATGAGAAAGGTTAGAGAAAGTGTAAAAATAAGTTGAGAATTTAATAATAAGAAGAATAGTTTAAAAAATGAAAAATATGATATTTTGATTGTAATATAATAGATTTTTTAATTCACTTTAAACATTAAAAAAATTATAGGAAAATTTCGAAAGAAAAAGGATAATAACATGGTCGCTGACATAACTACAATGGAGCATAGTAAAAATAAATACTACAATTGATTTTATTACACTATAAAGTTTTTAATGTCCTCCGTAAGGTCATCTCTATTTTATTTTATTTTTACTCCTCCTGTCACATACTCGTCGACCTCTTTATTTTCTAAATAACAGTTACAAATTGATGTTTAATTTCTTTTAATTTTCTTTCTCTCTCTACACTTTATTACCCATAAATCTCTCTATTTTTGTTTATTCGTTGGCATCCTATTGTTTTTCCAAATTTGATAATAATTCTTGTTGAAGGTCATTTTTGAGAATCCAAGTAGAAAGAAGAAAGCCCGACAACATGGGCAGCAAAGAATTGGTAAACAGATGGCAAAACCATTAGGCCCAAGCGGTAGGAATAATGGATCACAAACCCATGAAATAAACAAATGGGCCTTGAAGAGGTAAATGAGTTTAAAGGAGCTCGGAAAGAAAGAAATAGCACACCCATTGGCAGTATATGATATAGAAAAGTGAGAAAGGGCCACCGCAAGCCCAAAGTAATGCAAACAAAGAAAGTAAGAGGTTAATGGCAAGCCCATGAACCCCAAGGATGAGAATAAGATAATTGGGCCAGGGAATCCTAATGAAGTTAATAAAAGCCCATGGGAATGCAAAGTTAGTAAAAAGGCTAAAGAAGCCCAAAGAAAGCTAATGGGCTAAGGATGCCCAAGAGAAAGACAAAAGGGACACAAGAGCCTATAAGTAGGAAAACAAATGGACATGCCAAGCCACTGGGGGAAAGAGTAAATGGCTGGCCTAAAGTAGCCCAGTAGGATTGAGTCATTACAGTAGGAATGACAGAGTAATATTGCAGGAAATGAGGGTAATCAAGAAATGGGCCGAAAGAAATGTAAGGCCCAGTATCAAATAAAGCCCAGCTTCTAAGGGGAGCGGGGAATCGAAAAGCAGCTCATATAAAAGGTCAAAGAGAATGGACGACAGACTATGCAAGCAAGCCTCCAAACCACGGCAGGCGAATGACCAGCAGGTAGATTTTGGACACACATAGAAGGGAAGCACGCACAAGGCCCAGACACCACCAGCCTGTACCCAGCCAATACAGGGCATGGTGAGGTTGTGGGTCAAAGGTAAGAGGGTATGGTTTGGTGGTGGAGAGAGGGGAAAATTTTATTTTTAAGGTTCCGGCTCAGGCTCTTTTGGAGGAAGTGTCCTGCTGGGATGACTTACTACCTAAAAGAAGCAAGCTGAGTTGGAACCGCTAGGTGCATGCCATGAGGGATAGGGAGAGAGAAAGAACCCAAACCGTAGTAGGAAAGGATGCCACAGCAGAAAAACAAACAAAACACCCTTCTTTGTTTGGTGAT
Source organism: Quercus lobata (assembly GCF_001633185.2). NCBI lineage: Eukaryota > Viridiplantae > Streptophyta > Magnoliopsida > Fagales > Fagaceae > Quercus > Quercus lobata. Next base: position 11,189,085 of record NC_044906.1, on the reverse strand, counting down.
GGGGGGTGGCACACAGACGGACCAGTGGTGATTGGCCAGTACACCCAGACCAGACAAAGGGGGTTAAGGGCTAAAACAGTAAAATCTGGTCTCGACAGGCAGTATAAAAAGAGAACCTTGCCGTGAACAAAAAACAGAGCAACAACGGGAACCACAACTAAGGAATAGGAAATTCGAAAAGATATACTAGGAAATAGAAAATAAACGAGTGTGAGGGAAAGAAAGAAAAGAAAACAACCAAAAAGAAAATAGATGGAGAGTTAGAACGACAGGCATGCACCAATAGATTGATTCCCTCTCTCTCTCACAAAGTCCTGCTCTCTGTCAAAATCGAAAGGAGTTATTTGTGCATCAACCATTCAAGTCTGTTTCCCTCAAGGTAGTTAATTTCCACGGCAGGACTTTCCTAGGAGATTAATTGCGTTGAGAAGAAATGTTCTTTCCTCTATGGTTTTAGTCCTGCAGACCAGATTTAATCGGGCATCTTTATCTTTTGATTCACCCATATATATATTACCATTTGTTCCCTTTGTTCTTTTCTAAAAGTAACTATTATTACTGTGATTATGCTTCTTGAATACGGATCATTTGGTCATTTTTCTATTAAGTAGCCAGGATATTTTTATTTTGTTATTATTATGTCTGTCTGCCACAACTTATCTGAAATAGCTCTGATTGCCGCTAGCATGTTCCTGGCAAACAAGACATAGTTTGCGCGCAAGCCGGACCAAATTGAGTTGCAATTGGACCGGTCCCAACTTCGTATCCAGAAAACTTGGGCCTAGTGCAGCAGGAAGCAGCCCAACACTATTAGCAAAACCCACCACCTTACAATTCTAATGTACTAAATATGCATTGTAATGTTTATTTATTTATTTATTTTTTCATTCCATTTGGCTGCCATTAAATTAGTATAGCCATCACCATTAGTTTTTTCATGTTATGTTTGGTTTGATATTCTATTATTATTATTATTTTAATTTAGCGTTTCTAAATTGGTATTAGTTTTGTATTTCATTTTTCCATTGTAAGATTTCATGGGAAGACTTTATAAGAACAATTTTTATTTATTTGAATTTAAGTAAAATATTATGTGTATAATTTTTTTTTTAAATGAGACAAAATATAAATAATTTAATGATATGGATTATGGAGGATGTTGCTGAATTTAAATGTTGAATAAAATAAAATTAAAGAGATAATGACTCTTTATCTCCACTATCTCTCTCTCCTAGTTTGATTGTACTGGGTTTTAAACTTTCAATTTGGATAATAATTTGTTGCTCATGATATGAATGGATTCACTATAATCTATGAATTAAAAAATTATACCAAGAAAATCACATGGCAATATCAACAAAAGAATTGTCGTGTAATACCGTGTTAGGAATATCTGTGGTTGCATTCTATTGGAAGCCAGAGATGAAATGGAGTATTCAATAATACATAATAAGCAGCCAAAATGGCCAAATACCATCTATTTTTGAAATTTTTAGCAACAGAACACTGTTTCAGAAATTATTGGGGATCTACCACTTTTTCTGATACTCGAGCTTGGTGAGCTCGAGTACCATATTTTTTAATCCACTGTGGCACGATGACATGGAAATCTGGAATTAAAATATTCCGCTTGGTACTCGAGCACCTGAAGCTCGAGTACTGGTTGAACAGTACTCGAGTCCTACATACTCGAGTACCATCTGTTCATTTGTGCACCACTTACTGACAGGTGTAGTACATGCACGACAAGTTTTGCATTTACCAAAATCCTGACAGGTGTAGTGCATGTACTACACCAGGTTGTGTAGTACTACATCAGGTTTAAGAGAAGCCCATGCGAACTGATATTATGTTGTTGGTATAAAAAACAAACAAACAACAAGACAAACAAACAACCTTTCAATCTAATCAATTCTTTTTTTCAAACAATTATGTTTTATTTTTATTTGCCTCTTCATTTTTTTTTTTTTTAAAGAATAGGTATTACAAGAGAGAATATGGGATCCACGAATGTAAAATATTTATTTTGTGATAAGATTTTTTTTTTTAAATTAAATTTAGGGCAAAGATGAAAAAAAAAATGGTAGAATAGAAAATAATGAGAAAAATAAAAAAGTGAAAAAATAGAAAATGTTTTAGTTTTCTTTGTGTGTATTTAGTTGATGGTAGAAAAATAGAGAGATTAAAAACTCTTTTTTTAGTAAACTATAATATTTATCAAAACACACAAAAATAATAATATTTATGTTTTAAACCGGATTTATAATAGTGACTTATTAGACATCAATAAAAAAAAGTTAAAAAAAAAGTATTAAACTTTTTTTTAATCACCACGAATACCTTTGAAAAGTCCACGTATTTCTCAAAGTTTAATATCAATCCATATCAATTTTATTTGTGTTTTGGTGCATATGTAATTTCCGCTTTCAGCTTTCAGGTTTCTTGTGATTGCGTAGTGTTTTGGTACATATGGTTGTGCAATAAATGTTTTGCATGTATAATATCAGGTTTTGCTACACAAGTGGGTGTGCAATAAATGAACTACACCTGTTAGTAAGTGGTAAATGCAAAACCTGATGCAAAACCAGGTGTAACCTGATGTAGTACTACACAACCTGGTGTAGTACATGCACTACACCTGTCAGTAAGGGGTGTGCAATAAATGAACAGATGGTACTCGAGTATGTAGGACTCGAGTACTGTTCCAGTACTCGAGCTTTAGGTGCTCGAGTACCAAGCGGAATATTTTATTTCCAGCTTTCCATGTCATCGTGCCACGGTGGATTAAAAAATATGGTACTCGAGCTCACTAAGCTCGAGTACTAGAAAAAGTGGAGATCTCCAATAATTTCCGAAACAGTGTTCTGTTGCTAAAAATTTCAAAAATAGATGGTATATGGCCATTTTGGCCCATAATAAGCTGTGGTTTCCAAGTGAAGAAGTTTGGGGTCAACCTGATTTATGACAATGATGAAAAGAATTACTTATCCTGTTTTGAACCAATAATTGAAAATGCATGTCTTCCTTGCAATGATGATTATATACTATTTTTATATTACAATAAGATAATATTTTACAATCAAATAAGAATTAAAAAAGATAACAACAGAAAACACAAAACTAAATCATATAAATTCAAAGTAGGATTGTAAAGAATACAAAAGTTCAAAATTAAAAAATACACCAAAAATTGAGAGAGAGAACTTTTTGTGTGTGGAAATACAGAAAATTATGCATGGAATGATTGAAAGAACAACAAATTTATAGCAAGAGATTAAGAATAAGAAGAGTCAAAAATAAAAGAAGATAAAGGAGTAGGGGAATAGTGATATTAAGTTAGAGAGTAGTGGTATATCAAAAAAGTTAGAGAGTAGTGGGGATATGAAAAATTAAAATGGAATGAGAAAAGTTGAAGAAAGTATAATAATAAATAAGAATAATTAAAAATAAGATTAATATGATATTTTGATTTTAATATAATGGAGTTATTAATTCACTTTAAATGTTAAACAATTATAGGAAAAACTGAAAAGAAAAAAGATGATAATATGGCTGTTAATGTGGCTCAAGGGGAACCTAGTAACATTAAATTCTATACTTCCGCTTTTAGTAATAAAAATATATAGATATAGATATAGATATATAGAATATAGATATTGATTTTCGATTTTCAGAGAAGAGCTGGGCTTTGAACGGTGTAATAAATAAGTGAATGGGGTTGGGCCTGATGAGTGTTCTGGTTTAGCGGCAAATGACTTAGAAAACAGGCTGACGCTTTTCTCATTTTTGTACTCTTTCCCTGTTCGCTGTTCGCGTGCTATTGCCTAATGCCTATGCCTTTGCAGCTCTTTGGGTCTCATTCTTCATTCATTATTCTCTCTGGGTAAGCTTTCTATCTCTCTCTCTCTCTCTCTCTCTCTCTTTCACTTTGTTTTGCCATTAGGTTTTTATCTTATTATAGATTCAATAACCTAATCTCATTTCCTTGGAATTTTATATTTTTTAATGTAACTCTTTTGGTTGAGTTGCCAATGCACACCACCTGTTCGACTCAATGCCTCACCGATACCTGGGCTAATGGGAACTCCATTTTTTTATTTTTTTTTTTTCTGGGTACCTTCCAAAACTCTCTGTTACACTAAGAACAAACACTCTTTATTGCGTTTCACAGCAATAAAGAATGTGAGGTGAGAACCTGGATAGCAAAAACACAATTTTTTCTAGACAGTAATGTTAATAGGCTTAATACTTCAAGTTCATTTGCATTAGTTGAAATGTACACTCGCATTTGTGTGTGTTTGTATGCTTCAAAGAACTGACCTTTTTATTGTTTAGGCCCTTAAAAAACTCAGCCCCAAAATGGAGGTTGAGCTACTCAATATAGGTCTAAAAGTGGAACTTCAAGTAGTCCACAAGGTGAAACCAAACAATCAGAGACACATTCATAGCTATAATTTTTTAGTTATAAAAAAAAAAAAAAACCAGCTTCATAAGTTCAGAATCAAGAACCCAATCACAGTAACACTAATTTCTCTGTTTCTTTTGTGTGAAGCTGCATGAATCCTTTTTCCTTTCTAGTCAATGAGTTAGGATCATTGGGAAGCAAAATATCAATATGATAACAAGTCTTTTGAACAATTATATTTTAAGAAGAATAAAGAAAAGACATTACATTTTCTCCTTCACAACTTAGTGAAGTGCAGTTCCTACATTCCACCAATTCATGGATGTGATTTATTTTAATATAATTCTTTTTAATGGGTTTTTTTATTATATATTTACGAACATACTGTAAGAAGGATTTATACTATTTCTCTCTTTCATGGTTAGGTTTATGCTTTTGGGAGGAAGTGTTTGAGCCTATTATAGTACTATGTGTATGCCTTCTCTTTGATTGGGGAAAATGTATGCCCCTTGGGCGTTCAAGGTGCAGTAGTGGTCTTCCTCGGAAAACAAAAGAGTGAAGCATGATAACCACTTCAAGGCACCTCAAGCACTACATTTTCCTATGCAACCCAACAAAATCTTCTTTGCCGATTCCCCAGTTTTCCATCATTCAAAGCAGGCTTCACATTTACTATGTAAGTGAATGAAACTATCAAGTTCCCATTCTCGAATTTGCTTTACATGGTTTTGATTTTTCTATGGTGTGGGACCATTAGGGTGAAATTAATGTACGTAAAATTCTACTGGTGCAAATAAAATGCAAGTGTGTTTTGGATCGTTTGGGATATGTCATTGCTCATAACATTCAAACTAAGACTGTATTCATTGGTTTTAGTTAGAGTTCATTCTCATTTTAAAGTATGAAAGAAACCCACAAAGAAAGTGTAGAATTTGATTCAATGAGAAACATACCTATATCTGAAAAGTAAAGAACAGTTTTAAGAATTTAATAAAGTGATACATGAAAATATATTGACATAAAAAAATGCATAGTAGAAGTGTTATATCATTTTGAAGAATATTATAAACAAAAATTATAGTGGAATTAGAAAATGTTATGTTACTAGTTAGGTGTATACAAAGCCAAGGATCTAAACTCTTAAGATAGATATGTTATAGAGAAATGACAAACAGAAAGAACTGTCTGCAAATATTGAAATCAACTCCAAAACTATTATGTCTATTTATAGATGCTCAATGTCCCATTGGCCTTTTACAACTGCAACTTTTAACGGCCATTGGAAGCTCTGTTACATGCAAATCTGTATCTTGCCGTATATCCAATATTTTAGCAAAAAATATTTATGCTCAAGTAATCCTTCTTTTTTCTTTTTTTCTTCTTTTTTTATTTTATTTTATTTATATATATATTTTAAATTTTTGTTTCCCTCTTTTGTAATAGTTTACTCTGCTTCTAATACAGAACTGTATCGCATCCATCACAGTAGGTTTCCCTTTGCCATTCTTCACCATTATAAGGAATTTCATAGGCAAGTGTCAGTTTCCTGCAACACAGGCCTCTCCTAATAAAGAGGAAGTGACAGATGAAGTCTTTAATCAAATTCTTACTTCTGTAGAAAATGCTTCAAGGCCCAATACGAAAATTTGTACTGCTTATGTTGACAAGTTTTGTAGAGCTGGAAATCTTTCTGCTGCTGCTAGATTACTTCAATCATTACATCATAAACACATCTTCCTTAACCCTAAAGCATATAATCTCTTATTGAGGGCAGCAAGTGAAAAGCATGACATTGACCTTTTGTGTCAAGTTTTCAAAGATTTATTAATATCTAATGGAGTCTTGAGTTCGACGTGTTATGCTGATGTTGCCAAGGCTTTTACAAAAACAAATGATGGTGTACAGCTACTCAGATTCGTCAAAAAAGTGTCAGCATTGACCTCTCCTAGCGCAACAGTTGTAAACAGAATCATCTTTGCCTTTGCCAAATGTGGGCAGGTTGATAAGGCCCTTTTGATATATGATCAGTTTAAGAGTCTAAGTTGTAAACCCGATTTATTCACATATAATACCATTTTGGATATCTTGGGTCGTGCTGGACGCACAGATGAAATGCTTCACGAATTTGCCTCCATGAAAGAAGCTGGTATTGCCCCAGACATTGTTTCTTATAATACATTATTAAATAACTTGAAGAAGGTAGGGAGACTAGATTTATGCCTAGTATATTTCAGAGAAATGGGTGAGAATGGGATTGAACCAGATTTGCTTACTTATACTGCATTGATTGAGAGCTTTGGTAGATCAGGTAACATTGAGGAATCTATAAGACTCTTCAATGAGATGAAGATGAGGCAGATCCGTCCTTCAATCTATATTTATCGATCACTAGTCAGTCAGTTAAAGAAGATGGGGAAGGTGGATTTGGCATTGAAATATTTGGAGGAATTGAATTCAAGTCATTCAGATCTTGCTGGTCCAAATGATTTCAAAAGAAAAAAAAGGTAGTTGGACACTCAAAGGGCTTCAAGGTCTCTGTGTTCATTGTTTGGTTTTGCTGAGACATGTTGTGGAGGATTCTTGTGTTGCAGTTGATATTGGTATGTAATACTGCTCTCTCTGTTTCTTTTCAAAATGGTGCTAAGTTGGTCCTTTAACCAATTATGCTTTTCATTTCTCTTGGGTTTGTTCCAAGACCTGGAACCCCAAACTTAGATGCTTAGGCATTTCTCTGTTCTGAGTACATTTGAATCATTCTCATTAGCACCATCTTAATGATGAAATACATGTGAACAGACCAAGAGCCTTGTTGCTCAATTGGCACTTCTTGGTGTTTCCAACGGAGACGTCTAGGGTCAAATCTCCTTTGCCCCAACTATTAATTTTTTTTTCTTTAAAAAATAAAAATTGACGAAATACATGTGAATAGTTCAACTGTAAAATAGGCACTTATCATTCAGAGTGGACTTGTTTAAATGAAATGCAAAATAAGGTGATTAAAAGTTTAACAAATAACACTATATTAATGATTCAGTATTTCCCTGTTGTGATAGGCACCCTGAAAAATGTTTAGAGATGCACATGTGCAGCTTGCTTGTTCATCTGACTAGCTTGTGTGGAACTTTTGTGTAAACTGAGGTTGCTAATTTGAAGTCTTGTTGCAACTTCTTGGCATGCTGCTAAATGTTTGATAGCATCTGGAGAGGATTAGTTACCACCTTTGATTCAAGGTTTAAGGGCAGAGCATGTGCTGTATGAGGATCTGGTTACAAAGTTATTGCCTTTGCAAAGACTTTCTCAGATGAACAGTTGTGGATGAAATCATTTTCAAGGTTTTGAAGCTAGGTGCTCATTGAATAAATGGCCATTTAACAGGTAATTGGCCACTAGTGTGTTGGCTTGGTGGTCATTGTCATCAGAGTGGGTTCTGTGCTACAACTTGTACCATCTAAACTAAGAAAGCTGTAGCAGGCAACACTTAAAGCTGTAGTGACTGTTCCAACTGTTGGTCTGATAGCCTTGTTCAAGTATCTGATGAACTTTGAGTTTGAGCCATGACGAAGTGTATAATGGGTAGCATCTAGATTGGCTTGTTCAATTGAAAACCTAGTGTAATGCTATAACTTCCCTTTCTTTGTGTTATAGAATTTCCTCAAGCTATTATACTGGTTGTTGTAGGCCTTATAAAAGGCTTGTAAGTCACCGACATGGAGATATGGAACTTCAGGCTCCCACTACCTAGCTATTGACTTCCATGTGAATTGTAATAGGCCTCATAACTGCCTTTGTTACAAGAGAGTGATCCTAGAAGACGTAAGTTCTATTTTATTCTCTTGGTTATTCAATTAAATTTCACTGGTTATTGAAAGTGTTACTTTTTATTGTGTAGTATCGGTTTGAATTTGTAATGCTAAAGCAAAGTTGGGCCTGAAAAGAATCAATCCATAGTGGGACAAGTCTAGTGCAAGAGGCATGTTAGAAAATGTTAGATATTAGGGCCGAATCCATTTGAGCCCAATACCTGTTGTACAGACTACAGATCATTGCATTTCTGTCTATTTTACAATAAAAATCAACTTTTTTTTTTTTTTACACAACTTTTTTTCCAAAACACTTTATCTATTCTATATTTCAATTAAATATTCATTCTTTATTCATTTTTTATTGTTTTCTCTAATGGTCAGTGTGCTAAAGTGATGTGTGAGTTAATATAAAAATATATAGGATAACAATTAAATAATAGAATAGAAAGTTACATAAGAGCATTTATATCAGTTCGTGTATAATAAAAAAAATGTAGAATTTACATAGTTTTGCCTAAAAATAACTCATATTAGTCTATTTATAATTGTGTAAATTTTCAAGTTTGCTACAGTAATCATGTAAAAATTTTCACTGACACTATTCACTTTCTGCATAATATTCAGTATTTTCTGTCTTCTAACAAGCTAGGCAAACCTATTCCTTGGGGATGTGCGTCTTGTTCAACTTTGGTCTCTGTTTAAGAAAACATCCTAGAAACATATACGGTATACAAAGTATTAGCAAATTAAGAAACATGAAACTAACTAGCTAGTGCCTATAAAGTAGAGTCACAATTTGGTGGTCCTCTGGCTCTGTTATTTGAAAGTGACTTTACTTGGAACCTCTTAGTGGTGTAAAAAGGAACCAGCTAGATTTTCGGCAAAAACAGTCTTAAAATTGCTACTAACATGCTTGGCTACTTTCTAAGAACTTTTTTACCAATGGCCCCTTGTGGGGATAAATGATTCATTTTTGTGAAAATGATTATAACTTTTGCAGCTAGAAATAAAAATGAACTATACACAGGGATGAAATTTCCATTTTCATATACGAGAGAGGGGGATTTGACTTCAAATTCTCGTCATTAGAAAAATCAAATTATACCATTAAGCTACAAGGACTTAACATTTTCAAACAACTGGCATGATATATTATGAGAAAATTCAAAGGACCACTATTCAATTACAATGTACCAATTAGAATTGAAAAAAAAAATTATAGGAAGAAAAGGCTGTTCTAAGAAACTTTATCACAATGTTATGGAGTGTACTTTTATTACATGAAAGAGCATAATGAAAAGGCCATTGTAATAGTTCTCCTACTTTTAGAATTCTTCAAAAATGAAAAGATAATTTCATGCCTTAGGTATGAGTCTATTGATACATTAATAGATAACCTGCATGAAATGTGTGAATTATTTAGAAACTACACAAATCTGAACCATTCATATACATGAACCTGGCTCAAATTAGTAGGGGAAAGGAAGAAGAAGAAATAAAAAGTAGTCCAGCACATAATAACTTTGACAAGAGGTCCCAATGGATTAAGACCGTTAAATTTAGAGGTTTCTGGGTCCCAACCTCCATTTAAAGTTTGTCACTTTGCCACAAATTAAACGGTCATTGGTCACTTTAGTTATTTATAAATAAAATATATGTACATAATGGAATCCTAATCCTAATAATTCATACTATATCATCCATGTGACATAGTCTGTCAGGGACACCCTGTTGTCTCTATTTTTGCAGCTCTTTTCCAAAAGTTTAATTGTGCTTTTTTTAAGTTGTTGCCAACCATATCATTCCTTTCCTTTTTCCTCATCTTTAACCATTTCAATCTCTAAACAACTTTGAAACTGTCACCTTCCTGTAGAATTCCTATGGCTACTGAGACTGCTTCATCAGATTATACTTCTGCTACTGATCATGAGGTAAGTTCGTTCTTGTGGTTTTTGTATATTTTTAAATTCTTGTGATGTTTTTATGATTCAAATGATGAACTAAGTCTATTATTTTCTGGGGTGTTAGAGTTCAACTAATCTAAACTTCATATGTTTCTTAAGATTAATTGTATGTTTTCTCTGCTTATAGCAAATCCTACTAGTGCTATTCATTTAAAGAAGAAAAAAAATATACTTGTGCCTTAAGTTTTGCTTATATCTTTGTAATCACTAGATGTGATCATGTGAATCAACCTTGGTCATGATTATGGATTTCTTATTAAGATCTAGTTTGAATATGTTAATTGAGTATCTCCTATATATTTTCTAATAGATAAGAATATACCTTTTATCAAGAGTCAAGTAACCACTTGGAGAAGGATGTATTTGGCAATTTGCTGTCTACTATGTGTGATATTGGGAAAGTATCATTTTTTAGTATCTATTCCATCCATGGTCATGCAAATCATGACGTCTGAGGAAACATAATCTGCTCATAAGGTTGCCAGGACATGATCCAACACAAATTCTACTATATTTTAATAAATTATATTTTTCATCAAAAGAATCTGGGTTAAACCGATTAGCTTTAACCATGGACCGCAAGTTGGCAAGGATTTTTTCCAAGTAACCACGAGGACTTGGCAATGGTTTTCCTTGACTCTTACAGATCATCTGAACTGGCTTTCCAAATTTCTTTTGATTGGATCATCATACACTTATTTTCTAATTCTATCTTGAAATTTCAATTCAATTGAGATGCTAGAAGTAATTATAAAACAATTCTTTTAGTGCTTTATTATGGTCTTTCAGGACTGCCTAATTGTAAAAGTTGCACTTCTGTTTAAATTTTCTTCTTTGTGCTCATTCATTTTATTGCAGCAAACTGAGAAGAAGGTGAATGAAGGAGTAAAAGCTATTGAGCAAGACAAAGTCTCTTTTTCCAAGGAAAGTGTAGAAGAAGAACCCAAAGTCGATGAGTCACCAAGTCCAGCAACCCCATTATCTAAACTTGAAGAAGTGTCAGAGAATAAGCACATCGAGCCTCTTATACCTGGGGTTGAGAAGACTGACGATGCTCCTATTTCAGATCTTCCAGTTGAAGAGGATACAAAGGAGGAAAAACACTCCATTCCTGATTCACACACTCCCAGCATACCATTGCCAGCGCCAGTGGAAGACACTGGTAATACCCAACCAGAAGAGCAACCAGCTGTGGAGTCTGCAGTAAAAGAAGCACCAGAGCAAGTAGCAAATTCATCTCTTGAGAAAGAGCAAGACGAGAAACCTAAAGTTGTTGATGCCCATGAATTAATAGCTGAAGCTACTGAGAAACTAGAGGAGCCCCTGGATGTGCTTCCTCCAAAAGAATCAGAAGCCATAGGGATAAATGAGATTAAAGATTCAAATGTGGAGTCCATAGAAGTGGAGAAAGTGGAAGCTGCAGCTAATGAAACCGACGAAAAGCTAGGAGAACAATCTGAACTTACTAAACAAGTTGAGAAAACATATGAGGAGGTTCAACCAGAAGTTGCAGTCATGGAAACCAAGGAAAAGCCAGCAGAACAATCTGAACTTACTAAACAAGTTGAGAAAACATACGTGGAGGTTCAACCAGAAGCTGCAGCTATTGAAACCGAGGAGAAGCCAGTAGAGCAATCTGAACTGATTAAACAAGTTGAGAAAACATATGAGGAGGTTCAACCAGAAGTTGCAGTCATGGAAACCAAGGAAAAGCCAGCAGAACAATCTGAACTTATTAAACAAGTTGAGAAAACATATGTGGAGGTTCAACCAGAAGCTGCAGCTATTGAAACCGAGGAGAAGCCATTAGAGCAATCTGAACTGATTAAAAAAGTTGAGAAAACATATGAAGAGGTTGAGACAAAGGGAAGTGTGGAGGTTGATTCAGCCACAAACACATGGACTTCGGCTGAAAAGGATGAGAATACCCAATTTTTCAAGAAAGAGCAAACTGATAAAGCGGAAGAACCTATTGTAATCACAAATTCCAAACAAGTCCTGACTGATCAAGAAGCTCAGACTGATCTGAAAGAAGATGGAGGAGAATTTTGTCCACCAAGTACTGTCTCACAGAAGGTTGATACAGAAGACAAAAAGGGGTTCAGTGGGGCTGATGTGGTTGAAGAGCTATCAAAGAAGGCAGTGGTGGAGACAGAAAAAGTTGCAGAAGAGAATGAGGCAAAGACTGTGGAAACTGAAAAAGAGAATGAACAGAGAAATTCGATACCTGAGGAATCAAGTCCAATTAAAGAAGGGGATATCAATAGTTCTATTTCCACAGCTGAAGTTACTGAAAAATCATATGAGGGAGAGAATACTGGCAGAGATGTTGAAGCGATTGAGGAGAACAAAGGAGAGCAGAATGTAGAAGACAAGATACCAGCTTTAGCCGAGACTGATAAAGACAAGCACTTGGAAGAAAAGCAGGCTGAAGTATCAACTGAGAGAGAGAATACTGGTGGCAGAGATATTGAAGTGGTTGAGGAGAACAAAGAAGAGCAGAATGTAGAAGACAAGATGCCAGCTTTAGCCGAGACTGATAAAGACAAGCACTTGGAAGAAAAGCAGGCTGAAGTATCAACTGAGAGAGAGAATACTGGCAGAGATGTTGAAGTGGTTGAGGAGAACAAAGAAGAGCAGAATGTAGAAGACAAGTCACCAGCTTTAGCCAAAACCAACAAAGATGAGCACTTGGAGGAAAAGCAGGCTGAAGTCACTACAGTCATTAGTGAAACACTAAAGGAATCCCAGGAAAAGCAAGCTGAAGTCACTACAATTTTTAGTGAACCACTTAAGGAATCCCACGAAAAGCAGGCTGAAGTCACAACAGTTGTTAGTGAATCACTTAAGGAATCCCAGGAAAACACTACAGTTGTTAGTGAACCACTTAAAGAACCCCAGGAATCTGAGTTGCATTTAAGAAGTGAAAAAACTGTAGAAACTGGTGAAGATGAGTTTGAGAAAGAAAAAGTTGACGAGGTTGCAAAATCTGAGGTTCAGAATCTGGAGCCACCTGTCAATATTGGTGATGAGATTAAAACATCTCAGGACCAGCCAAAAGAACTACCAGCCAAGTCCACTCAAAAGCAATCAAATAACATTATATCCAAGGTAAAACAGTCACTTGTGAAGGCAAAGAAAGCCATCATTGGGAAATCTCCAAGCTCAAAAACCCTCTCCTCTGATACCAAGGGTGACATTAAAGTCAAATAATTGACAGACTATGAGGCATTGTATAATTTTATGCAGACGTGATATCTTTTCCAAATTGTTGTGTGTGACATATATAGCGGTAGCTGCTCGGTTCATCTGTGTTGCTGTTCTCTCTTGCTTGCTTGCTTGCTTGCCTGTTTGATATGTAAAGGGTGTATATAGAAGGTATAGTTTTTGTCATTCTCAATATTGTAAAAATTACAAAGACATTGTTTTCTGTTTCTATTCAATTCTTTGCAGTTGTATGTATTGTTTGGGTTTGTAATTGATTGATTGCCAATAATGATCAGGAGATGAGAACTGTGTGCTTGTGAAGAAAAATTATTGTTGATATCTATTTTGTAATCGTTATAGTCACGTCATAATGTTTTATTATTACTATTGTTAAATATGTATTTCAATAGTGCAATAATTTTAGTTTCTTACCACAATATTTCAACAGTGCAATATTGTAAGATTTACAATATCAACACTTCCAAGTATGGGAAAGGTAAGCAGGAAAGCTTACAACTAGGTTTCTGGTTTATCATCATCCAAACATATATATATATATATATATATATTTCTTTCTTTCTTTCTTTTTGACTTAATGTAGTGCACCTAACTAAATAGAACTGCAATTCAACAATCACTCACATATTCATTACGAATATCTTGTCTTTCTTATCCTGATATGATTATATTATAATGAACTTGGTGGAAATACGGGCAGGGTCAATTTCCTCAATCATATCTGCAGATCCAAACGTGGAAATGGTTCAAGGATATCCATGATCAGACAGCTAGAAAACAACCTGGAAACTTTAATATGTTCAAAATACACCGAATGAAGCAAGGATGAGCACATCCAATATGAAGTAAAAGCCAACAATTCAAAGGAGTGTGACATGTAAGGCAACCGAGTCCTAAAAAAATGTAGACACTACTGATCAGGCTCTTTAACTTTCATGAAGAAAAGAAAGGTACAATAATAGGCTAATGAATCACATCCACGTATGAAAAAGCTTACAAGAAGAGGCTGATTCCTTTATAGTGTCATCACATGTGATGACTATGCTATTAGGCCAAGCATAAAACTCGGTTCATGCATGCTGAGCTTGCAGATTCTTTCATGCTTTTTATCGCCTATGTTAAGCTGCAGATCTGTAAAGTTATACTCTCCATTTATGATTCATAGCGGAAAACTTTTAACAAAGAAATTGATAAATAAATGGAATCACATTCGAAATTATGTTCATTGCAATTTGTGGTCAGATAATTCTTACAAGTTCAATGCAGCCTAGAGACTGAGGGAATGGAAGAAACATAGAGATAAATCTTCAGCCAACAGTTGATATTTTCTTTCCATGTGATTCTGATCAAGGGAATACTAAAGAAGTGGAATTTAATGCCCACTAAATCAATTAAGAAATGAGGCCTTTTTTTTGTAAAAGAAACTTCCCAAAAATGGGTTTGGTGTCCGTACTCAAATACCAAATGCTCTCCCAACCACAGAACCCAAATAGCCATACAGAAAATTCTATCAGATGAATAAGACCCACTTAAAACCCTTTCACAAAATTTATTATCTTGTCTAACAGTTGTTGCATACAACTCCCCTCTCACGCCCATGTGTGAGAGGTATTGTATGCAACCATGACACAAGATACCAGCTCCCTTCACATGCCAATTATCTGAATTTAAGATGCAAAAAGGAACCAGACTAGCCATCAGAACACCCAGCTTCTTTTCTGCATACATTCACACAATATTGCATCACCAAGAGAGAGAGAGTCTATTGGAATATAATTATCATTTAATTCAAAGAATTGTTATGAGAGGTCTAAAAAACGTTTTGAATACATATTTCCGAGATAGTTAACTCCTAGACATTGCATTGACTGCGTGTGCCACTATTTTAATGTACAAGCTCAAGAAAAAGATTCTGAGTCTCCCCAAGGTACCAAAATCTGTGCAATTTTAATTGTACTGTCCTGAAATTAGAATATTGATGGTTATACCCCTTCTAGTCCAACTGAAATTGCTGAGATCCTGAAGAAACATGAAACAAAAGGATCAATCTCAAAGGGCCATGACAGATTTCTCTTCAATCACAAAGATCATAAGAACTGGTTGTCAATCATAGCCTGTAAAGACAATCAGTCCTTACCTCTTCAAGCCTCTAATAATTAATGTAATATAAAAATTGAAGCGCGATTTCCAGTATCCACTTACAAGCTGGTTTACTAGGCACAAGGTCATTTCCATTTGCAGAGTTAACAGCTGTGTTGCCGACAACATCTGAGACTTGACCATTATTTTGCACCAATGAAGATGGTTCAAATCTTGCATTTGTTGCTGGACACTGACATTACAAAAACATTAAAACATTAGGTGATTCTGGGAGACCAGTGACACTGGCAGAAGGCAAGTAGACAATGGGAAACTGTGTGATAAAGAGTTGAATTGATACAAGATAGAAATGTGTTGGACTCAAGTCACTCAACTAACCATCCAAAACTTTCAACTCTTCATGACACAAAGTTGAAGAGAAGATTGCTTGTCCAACTTTTTTTGGCTCATCCAAATTCTTAAAGAAAATGAAATACAATTACCCATCAGCATTTCTATGACGTTGTCTGCCTATCTAACTAAGGTTCATAATCTTATTAGGTTTCTTTCATTACCTTCTCAGCCTTTTGGCTATTAATGCATAAATATAACATTAGGGTTTTAACTACATCTATAATGCCATCTTATCTTTACCTATCAAAAAATTAAAAATGCCATCTTGCAAGACTCTTCTTTCCTAACAAAGAACCCCAACAATCATGCAAAAGAGTAAATGAACTAAATTCCACAGCTGTTAGAGAAAAGGAAAATGAGTCATTATTTCCTCTCAAGCATCTGCTTTGGAAATAGATAGTTAATCCATACAAGTCAGTATGAGAATTTAGTGGCTAAGGTATTCATGATTTGAGAGATAGTTAGCAGCTTAAAGGCCAAAAAAGAAGCATAGATAGGAAAAACCAGCTTGTTTGCACTTCTTGCTTTTGCTAGAAATAAAGAGAGGGGGGTCTGGCCTCACTAAAGAGAAAACTTGCTAGTGAAATATATAATCTGATAACCACACATTAGTGTCTCCTTCCACGTCTGTTGTCATAATTTTCTTTAGTGATATGTTCTCATTAATTTATGCTGAGTCTACCTTTTAATAAAACAGAAATCCCACTTTTCCAAATATTGTAGGTTTCTCGTTATTCATTCAGCATAGCAACTCCAAATAAATGCACAAACCTGACTAGATGTCTGAGTCATTGAGCTACTAGCACCAGTGATTTGCATCGCTTGAGAATTAACATTCTGCATTGGATCCTTTGACCTAGAGGCTGGAGCTGAATCCACATTTTCCACAGGACCTACAACCCCACAGGCATTAAGTCCTGTGGCAGACTTCATAACAGGCCCTCCCGACAAAGGAATTAATGGTGCACGAGGCATTGGCATTGGAAGTCCTTGACCAGGAAGCCCAAACATCTGAAGGTTAGATCCGGCCATTCCATGCATAGCAGTGTGTCCTGATATAGGTGGGCCAGGGAAATGTGCTCCTTGCATGGGGGGCACTTGAATCATAGGGTAACCCGAAGGTCCAACATTCATGTCTGGCATACCCATCCCATAGCCCATTCCCATTCCCATTCCCATTCCAACGCCCATAGGAGAGAAATGAGCCATATGAGGTGCACTCATGTGTTGCATTCCAGTTGGTAACATCATTGGAGGCATATAAAAACCAGCTCCCATTGACATAATCTGCACAACGAGGGAAAGATGCTACGTTTCAATTGGATTATCCAATTCCTGTAAATAGAAAACTAAAAAATGATTTGTTGGAGAAAGAGAAAAGAATGTTTACTTGCACTTGAAGTTGAAGTGTCTTCAGATACTCTATGGCCTCATCAAGCATTGAAGCTTTGTCCACCTTATTATGCCAAAATGTGCAAGTCAGCAGAACCGAAAATGGAGAAAATATCAATCTTTTTTAGTTGGTTATGTTCAAGGTAACATACTTTATTAAGACCCATCACTGTCAAAAACTATTGAATTTGTTAATCAACTAGACTTTAGAATAGAGTCAAAGTCCGAAACCTTTCATACACAGACTTGAGCTTTTAGCTTTAGACCTTCATACGCAAGGATACACTTCCACAAACAATAAATTTAAAAGAATACATGAAGTTCATCAAACAAATAATCAAGCAAAACTGTAATTCAAAACATCAACCTTATTGCAGTTTGGAATAAGTTCTTGCAATGCACGCATCTTCTCATTGATCCTATCTCTTCGCCTCTGTTTGTAGAATTCCAAAATGAGCACCAGTTAAAACCTTATAATTCAGAAACAAAACATTGCAGAACTATACAAGAAACAAAGATGTTCTTAATGGTAGATGCTAATCTTGAATGGTGTTGCTTACCCTTTCGGATAAATTATGTACTTCTGCTGCCCGGCTTCTCTTTGAACCTGTACCCGCTCGGCCAGGAGCTGCTTTTTTTGCCCCAATTGATTCCTCTTCAATGTCCTGCACATGACAGTGTTTTCTTGGTAAATGGAGGAAAGAGACACACTAAGGGAAGCTGAACAAAAATTGAAAAGATATCAAACCAAGACTGAACTCACTTCACTATGGCATTCGGACTCTTCAGTGTCACGAAATTTTCTCTTCAAATTATGTGTTGGATCATCGGAAGCTCTCTCGACGCTATTGCCTGAGCAAACAGAAGAAGAAGCAACAACAGGCTCTGTAGTCTTCTCACCATCTGGCAGTCCCTTTGTCACACTTTCACCGAAGACTTGATTGGAGATATTGTCATTCCTAGAGGCCTCATCCGGACAGACAGCCTCAGATTGTTTACTGGCAACTTTTTCCTCAACAGGCTTATCCTCTGATGGTTTTAAATCAACCTTGGATGGCGCAGGCTCAGCAAGAGGTTTACAATGGGAACTTGATTCTTTTTGTAAACCACTAATGGAATTGATATGTGTTGATTCAGGAGGATGTTTAATACTTGCAGCAGAACCTTTGTCCTTACTTGTTATCCTTTCCATGCTTGATAAATCCGAACCAGCCATGAGGCCCATGTTCTGAAGATTAGCCTTCACAAGAGCAGCAGGACGTGAGAAATGAGAGAAATTCATCAGATTGGAGTTATTGTTAGATGACATTTGATCTTTCTTCTGCATCTTTATAGTAGGAAATCCACCTGCAGCAGATGCAACCTGTGTTGAATCCCCACATACAGCACGATGCATGATACTGCTCGTATTATTGCCAGCGCCATCTGTAACCTTTGATCTAAGAGATGATTGACATTGTTGTGATGATGATGATGGGTATAAAGGAGTAGTTCTAGGTCTTGTGGCCTCACCTACTCCTACTGAAGAAACTTTTGACGCATTCCCCTGTCCTAAACTCACAACATCATTTACTGGATTAGTATGGCAATCCCTATATACCAGATTACAACTACTTCTTTTGTCGATAGATGCCAAATTATTCTGGTTGGATAGTTCATTTACAGTGACCCCAGATAATTCAGGCAAGAACTCAGAACAATATTCATGTTGTAAAGAATCATCAATTGGATAATTCAACCAAGGCATCATGTCATCATCTTGACTCAAATCCATCTCATCTGATGGCACTGACATTGGGATTTCATTCAATACAGACATCATTCCCCCAAACTTTCCCATCTTTGAATTGCTGCCATTCCCTATATCTTTATCTCTTATCTTAGAGGTGTAAGATGGTAAACAGTGAGATTGAAAGTTGTTCCTAGTTGGGCTCTTTCTAGCTCTACTGGACTGACCTTGCTTCAAAATCTGACCATTTTCCCATACCAGCTCAAAAAGATCATTCTCTGGTCTGCATTATAACCCACAACAAAGAAGAATAACAACACCAAAAATACCCAAAAGATCAAATAGGATAACAAAACGAAACGAAATTTTAAAGCATGAACCAAAAGAGCAAAGAGCATAAAGGTTATAAAAAAAAATGAAGTGAAACTGAACTTACAGAAAAGACAGATCATTTGAACAAGTGGTGTTCTTTTCCCTAGTAGACTCAAGCTTTCCTTTAGCCATTCGATACAGCTCAGACAAAGGCATGTTGTGAGAGGTGGAAATACAGTTTGTTCCTCAGAAACGCTTCAGATTCAAGCACTTGGCCATCGTTGATGGTAACATCCACATCCACACCCTACTATTTTTAACTCTCAATGCATGGTTCAAAGAACCCAAAAAAATATAGAAACCAAACGAGGTTTTAAGAAACAAGCCTGTCCAAAACCCACTATAAGACAATCCCAGTTGAACTTATAAGGGAACCCCAAACAAAAAAAAAAAAAAAAAAAAAAAAAAAAAAAAAAAAAAAAAATGGCACTTCTTTTACAGTTAAAATTTGCAGAATAAAATCTTTCTTTTAATACTAAAGTCCTTGTCAGTGAAGTATATAATATATGTATATAAAAGTTAACACTTCTTTTACAGTTAAAATTTGCAGAATAAAATCTTTCTTTTAATACTAAAGTCCTTGTCAGTGAAGTATATAATATATGTATATAAAAGTTAACAAAAATTTAATTAAGGATAAAGTACCAGTCAAACCAATTCTTTAATGGCTTCCAATGATACAAAAACCCTCCAAATTAAAGCTCTTTAAGTTTAAAAATACTCTGTTTTCCACTTTTTAAATCACTAAACAGCAACCCCAGAAAAAACCCAGATCATTAAAACCAAAAACCTCAAACAAACACCACTTAAAATCATGGGAAAGTCATGTTAAGCTGGAAACCAGCTCAAAATACTCAATACCCAATTCCCAACTTGGAAAAAAGTCTCACATGATTCATTGAAAAAGAAGTATTTGGAAAATCTGGGTTCCTCGAACCAGCCAAAGTTTGCTAATCCATATGCATTAAAAATGTGGAATTTGGTTGTAAATCAGGGTAAGTGTTCCCAAAAGTTTGAGCTTTTAAGAGTTTGTAGCTCAGCTCAATGTGTGTGTGTGTGAGAGAGAGAGAAAGAGAGAGGATCCAAGTGGACGTAGAAGACGGCGAAAGGCTTGCAGAGTTGCAGGGGACCAAGGCACAGTACAGTATCAGAGAGAGAGAGAGAGAGAACTGAGCTTAACCACAGTTAAATGTTGAAATCTTGGTTTAGACTCTTTTTCTTAAGAGTGTGTGGCTCATGATTTTGGCTAAATACTGAGGGGCCCATCTTCATGAGTTTTTTTTTTTTTTGAGGAAACAAACATTTTTTGAGGAAACTTTTTGAGGAAACAAACATTTTTTGAGGAAACAAACATCTCCAAAGAGTTTCAATCATAATTATATGATTAAATTACAATTTTGACTCTTAAAGGTTGTATCTTTTTTCAATTCTACTTGCTTAAATCTGAGATTTTCTCTTTTTCATTTGAACCATCAATTTTGATTCCATTTTTATAATAGTCTTTTTGTCCACCTTACATGATTAATTTATGTGTCAACAAAACCACAACAGAATGACCATTTTATAAAGCAAATCAAATTTAATAAACCAAAATAATGTAAAAAAAAAATCTCAAATCTATGAGACTTATAAGGGTCAATGAGTGAATAACTCAATATTATTCCATTTTTAATCCAACGGTTACTTGAGGAGTGTGTGATCTGCTGCTTATCAAGCTCAATAGGCCCACCATGTTTATACTTCTAGATGGTTCTTGTAGTTCACGCGCAAATATGGAAGGGGGGAGGGGGCAAGGCAAGTCATAAGTCATGAGTGTCCCATTTTGTTGGTGTGGTTGTTCGGCTGAGATTGATGCACTGTCCCTGTTCTCTGTATTGGAATACAACATATTATCTTTTTCCAATTATATATGTTATCTTCACATGAGATTATTTGGCCACGGATTGGACTTTATATTTTGTGAGTTGTATGGATGCTTTCATAATGGAACACAACAAGATATATGTGTTGGAGCGGTCTCTCTAGTCTCTGTAATCTATCCTTCTCAACTAATTCGTTTCTCAAAAAAAAAACCAGTACAATTTACTTTGGTTTTAAAATTGTGGGGTAAGGGATTTATATAGCCATTGACTTGCTCTCAGTCGATTTTTTTATTGTTTACTTACGCTTTTGAAGTAAAGTATTTTACAATTTTGTCCATAAATTTCTTTACAAAAAGTTGTAGAATGTTTTACTTTTAAAATTTTAGTAAAACATTTTATAAAACACACACAACTGACTTCCTCTCACCAATTAGGTCACCAGTCTAGTGGGTTACATAGCTAGAGTCGCTGTTTAGACAACAGATATTAATGATTCAATAACCGGAACCACCCTTTTGGCCACCTATGTTGGTGGTCCATCCACCATAGACATTGCTTTGACGGCAGTCGCTAGAGCCACCGTTTCAACTATTGACTCCAACGATTTGGTCATCGAACCTTCGGCACTAGTTGCTCTAGTGGCTGAGCTACTGATTTGATAGTTATTTGAAATTTTTTATTTGTCATAGCAAACATTTAAAAAAAAATTTACTGAAAATTTTTTATATGTAAAAAATTTTACATTTGAATATACTTTGTTTTAAAACAAATAGAGTATTATTCTACATTTGTTTATGAATAAAATTCGAAATTTATAGCATTTGTTTCATCAATCATAATACTAATAAATTTCTTTTTAGTTTTGGAGGAATTTAAACCTAGGTCTCTGTCCAACAACAAAAATTGTCACCAATTAAGCTAATTGGAAATATACTTTTGGATGAATTTATTTTTATCAATTTATCTAACTTTATTGTGAAAAATACGTTTGCCCTTTAAAAAAAAATGATATTTTAAAATTTGAAAATTCTATTTTAGGATGAAAATAAGTTGAACCAAATAGATTCAAACAAAAAATAAATAAATCTTCTTGTCCATCAGTTTTGGATAGACTTTTTGTAAAATTAAGTGGAGGAGTGTAGTATTGGCATTTTAATGATTTAAAGAATGGTCCTTTTGCAATGTTTCCCTTTTGTCATGAACTTGGATTTTTGATAAGAAGCTTTGAAATCACTAATTTGAATTTAGTTAAATATACAGGCTTACACGAACCTCAAAGTTGCTAGATGAAGCTTTTTTGTAATCCCTTTTTTGAGCTAAAGAAATATAAGTTATTCAAAACCATTAGTCACAATCGATTCTGTAATTGATGATTCTTTCTCATGGATTAGAATCCATGACATTATCACACATTTTATAATCAGCTTAGTTAGCGCTTCCTTTGATTTAGGTAAACAAAATGTCACCATTGCTCATCATTTTAAGCACTTTGATATGATATATCAAGGTCAGAATTGCCTTTATATAGTACAAATTATTATAATCTGGGACTTTAAGGACTTTTCATACTCTAACCACTGAGTCACTGATTTTACTTTGATAAGATATATGTAGGACCCTCATAAAAAAATAGTAAGGAAAATGTTGTTTGAGATAAAACAGCAATATGTGTAAAGTTAGGAAAGTCATAATATAGTGGGAAGATAATTCAATAAAGGAACAATGGGATTAGATTTGGTTCAAGTGGATTATCAGCAGCGAGTGGATGCCTTTCTGTCTTTTATGAAGAGGACATAATAGTTTTAATTTTGCTTTTGTTGCAGAGATGGACAATGGGAAGCTATCTTAATCTATAGTAGCATTCCACAAAGTTTAATGTGAGAAGCTAATCCTTACTATATAAGTCTAAGAACACAATTTCTTTTGTTACCTAACTTTTTTCTGTAATTAGTTGAAACTTTTTTTTTTGTAATTAGTTTTTCTGTTTTTTTTTTGGGTTGTGTAGGGTGAAATAAAAATAGTGTTAGAAACAAATCTATGTAAAAGCGACTCTTTGCTACTTATAATTTACCATCTTAGCAATTATGAAAAATATTATAAAAATGTTGCATCCTAAACTTATTGATAAGTTGGGCCAAAACGGGAAATTAACCTTAAATTTCAAACATTATAATTAGTAGGCTAAGTTTTCAAACTATATTTTTTACTAGCATCTCGAGTCTAAGAGACTCGATTTAGGACCTATAAATCGAGTCTCAAAGACTCGATTTTCATGGATTGATCACGTCTAATGTGGCATTTTTTCCACGTGGCGACCACCTGAAAATCGAGTCTCTGAGACTCGATTTATATAATGTTTTCTCATTTCCCATTCCCAGCACGTGTCTAATGGGTTCCATTCCTTATTATTATTATCTTCATCATCTCACATTTTCTTACCCAGCAAAACATTTCTTGGTGGTACTATCAGAGTAGGAGCCGCCTTCCAGGAACATCAAGCCTTGGACAACGAGGTCTGGCCTGAACATCAAGCCTTCAAAGAGCAGCGCGACCCAGGTCTTTCTCTCTCTGATTTGATGGGTTGTTTCTCTCTCTGAATTAATGGGATTTTTTTTTTTTTAATAATCTGGATTTTAGGTGGTTGTTGGGGGTAGATTTGGTTGGATGTTTTGGTTGATCTGTGTTTGTGTTTTGTACTCCAACACTTGCTGAAATTTCATGAAAT
Organism: Quercus lobata; assembly: GCF_001633185.2. Taxonomy (NCBI): domain Eukaryota; kingdom Viridiplantae; phylum Streptophyta; class Magnoliopsida; order Fagales; family Fagaceae; genus Quercus; species Quercus lobata. Next base: position 11,165,115 of record NC_044906.1, on the reverse strand, counting down.
TTCAAGAACAAATCGAGCCTTTGAGCATCGATATATAAATTGAGTTTCTAACACTTGATTTTCACGTGGACGAACTGCCATCTCGGACCCAATCAAAATATGAAAATCGACTTTCAAAGACTTGATTTATAGTCCAAAATCGAGCCTCTTAGCCTCGAGATGCTAGTAAAAAATATAATTTAAAAACTTAACCTACTAATTATAATGTTTGAAAATTAATGTTAATTTTCCGTTTTGGCCGATAAGTTGTGTTGAGAGCAAAGTTAAATTCTTAGTTGTCCCAATTTTTAAAGGGGAGTTGGGATTCCAAGTAGACCCCCACAGTTGAAAGATGAAGGAATGGGCATTGTCCACGTGGAACCTTAGTGACCCAGTAAGGGATTTGGCACCATACACGTGGGTCCCCAAATCCTTAGAGCATCTTTTATCTTTCCCATAGGGTGTGCAATGTACAATTTTTTTTTTTTTTTTTTTTTTTTGAGAAATTATATTGAGGGTGAATGTGATATGGTTTTACTCTAGACTCTAGAGGTGGAAATATTGAGAGGATCCATAAAATTGACCAAACTTTTGAGTGGATGCTAGATTCTCAAATGTGAGTGTGTGAAATTCACGTGCATGTGTGAACCTCACACGTGACTCTTTGATTTTGTGTCCATGTTATAAATACCAACTACTCATTCTTAGCCAAAATTGAGCCCACCATGCTGGTCTGGTGATTGCATGACATGGTTTGCAAGTTAGCGCAACACGTGTCGCCTATGCAAAAGGATGATTGCAACTTTGGTTACAAGTACATTGTACACTGCTGCCTGCAAAAATAATGCGTTGCTCCTATTAACATGCATGTCAAGTCAGTTTCATCTCCTTTTGAGGTACTATGTACCACATTGCAGTCATATAACAGGCTAATCATAACCATTTTCATCATTTCATGGTGTCTTATGCTCCCGAGTATGGAGCGCGCCTCTTACAGACATATGGGTGAATAAGATAATTATCCTTTCAAAAGATACTAGTGAAGAATCAGACTGCAAGCAATCAAAGTATTGTTGCATCTACCCTATTTCAAAGTCATAAATCACAAAACATATTAGAATATGATACTAATGATAGAGAAGAATACATGCAGTCAATCCTAATTAATTTGTTTGTTGAGAATCCATATTCAACCCCAAAATTTTGGGAGAAATACTTGATTTTTTTTGCTGTAATATAATAGGATACCATTATAAAGTCATCTTTGTAACTATTTTAGGAGGCAGAGGTTTGCATATTTACACTGTTTTTATTCCTTGTCTTTGATCTGCAATCTTCTAAGCTCCCACTGCTATCAATTTCTTGAACTTGCTGTCCAAAACCTGCAGCCACCACCTTTTTTAAGCAGCCAGTCATTTCCTCCTCTGCAATAAGAGCATAGAACCAACATAAATATTCTTTGATGTAATGAATTTTTTATGGTTCCAAATTGTAATAAGCTAAGTAAACAAACTTAAAACCTTGTGAGTGGAACCGTTATTATTATTATTAAACAGCATATCATGCAGATAACAAAGCAGTGTGTCTAGGAATATAAATAAAGAAATAATTTGCTAAAGCATGCTGGTAAGGACCTGAAGATCCCAAGTAAATATATCAGACACAATGAGATACCAGAATAAAGAAAATACAGTGTCTGTTACACAGAAATGGGAAGAACAGAGGATAATAAAAATTAATCAAGTGACATATTTCATGGGATAAGAGAGCTGGGATGGACCTTCTATAAAATAATACTGTCTTTGCTGTGGAGCCTTGTAGGTTGTTCCAAAACCTGAATAATGCTCTCCCAGTGCTAACTGCTTCTTCAGGCCATTGTCTTTACTTCCTTGCAATCTGCACATGAGCCCTAGAAGCATCTAACACGCACAGATATTTTTATGACCATGAATCTTAAACTTTCAGTGTTAAACAACAACAACTAGAATGCTTCTATCTTTTTTCTTCTCTATAAATGCTACCCATATCAAGTATCCATAAACAATTGGATAATGTTTCCACCACGTTAAACATGCACCTTTTACATCATGCTCATTCATAAACAAGTAAATAGAATATCATTGGTGTTTTTTTTTTTTTTTTTTTTCAAATTAAAATAATAAGACACTCATTACTATTACTTTTTTGCTACATTTTGTAAAATTTAAGAATGTCACCACTTAATCGCATTCTTTTTTCATTCCCTTTTATTTTCTAATTTTGTTTTTGTGTGCAAAAAGCATGTATTCAGAAGGCTAAGGTAGAGAACCTGCAAATGGGAGTAGAAGGCAGACAGAGGCAGCCATCACATTTAAGATACGATAAAAACAAACCATTTGTTCAAGTTTCTGAACGGACCACCTGACTTTATTATATTAACTCTGCCCATGATGTTCTGATGTTAAGTACTAAAAAATAATTTAACTCAAATGACATATCTGCCAGGACTACTGTAGAAATATCAATCAGTTCATGGAAGGTAGAACCTCTTCCAATTTTATATTTCTTGGGAGAGGGTGGAGTATGGAAGGTACTTCATCACCTGACTATTATTTGAAGTAGCAAAGATAAATGAGGTGCAGTGGTGGTTGTTCCAATGCTTTCTTAGGAAATAAATTCTTTTATTTACTAGAAAGGTTTTATATTTGTCACGCTTATGTGTGAGGACTATGTATAGCTATATTCTTGATGACATGACTCTTATAAGTACTGACATTTTTGTCACTAATACCAAAGATATTCCAGATATTACGATATCATTTTCAAAGATATGAGTTAATGGAGTATATGAGGCATCATTACAGATATGCTAGAATAGTATTTTGGTGCAACTTGATCACATGATGTTATCTCAGATACAATCTCAAGAGCATCAAATCAGGAAATACTCTAGTTTCCAGATTTGCTAATGCAACTTCTTGTTAAAGCAGAATTCATTCATCATTGAAAGTGTGTATTCATGCCTCCAAGTATGTGCTTTAAATGTGCATGTAGGGTAGAAAATTGATGAACTTCGGTAACAATAACGTGTAAATTGTCTCCCAAGTTCTTAGAAATATAACAATAGACAATGGTGACCTCCTATCATCTGCAACTTTTCTCCAACAAACAGCCAACGGTTTCTTGAATGGTAATCCATAGTTTTCTAGCACCATCTGAGCAGATTAAAAATAAAATAAAGACAAAAAGGAAAAATGAAGATAAGTAAGAAACAACTTTGCATAGATTCTAAAGTTATTGTTGCTGGATAGCCATATAATTACAAGCAGAGAGGATTCTTTTTGCACATCCATCCATTAAGAACCTATGTCCAATATTAGTACAGTCCCTTGTGCAACTAAAACCCTCCAATCAGAACCTACGTCACTATCAATTACAGTGCAGAAGGGTTTCCTAGCCTTTATACTGCAAGCAGATAATTATTGAACTTGTCACATAATGTGTAATGTGGAATTTTATACTTAAGCTTCAATACTTGTCACACAATGTTCTGCAAAGGCCTTTCTTGTCCTCTAGAAAAGCTAGGTATTTACCATGCAGACACATCTTTAAACATTTTTCATATTTTTTTAATTTTTTTGAGAAACACATCTTTAAACATTGAGATGATGAAATCATGGCGAAATATCTCAACCCCACATTAATAATAATAATAATATAAAATATCACATATGCCAAATTGGTTGTTATTTTTTACAGGTTTTCTTTTCCCTTTTTAAATGATAATTGCTTATTAAGCATCCACCAAAGCATTGCACAACACGTGGATAAAATGGTTTTAAAGGTGTGAATATAAATTTACTCAAGTAAACAGCATCAACATTAACAAGCCTTAATTCCAAATTTTGGGGGTTGACTATGGATCCTCAATAGAGAATAATTGGCATTAACTTCACTTCTAGTTTCATCAACTAATTAAATCATATCATCTGCAAAAAGCACCAAGAGACTTTCTCTTGAATCGATTTAGTGAGCTCATCCATCACTAGTACTAAGAGATATGACTTAATGCTAATCTTGGTGCAAACTCAATTAAGTAAAATATATATATTTCAGGTGAAACACCATAAAGAATTTATACAACGTTATTGAGGCTGCTTTTGCACTGTAATATAAGAAAGAAAGTGACAATCAAAATAATTTATGAGTATTTGCTGCATATCCAAGATGTAAATTACATACTTTTAATCAGTATAGCCTTTAATCCTGATGAACCCTTGACATCATGACTCAAATTCGTATAATTGTTACTTATTTTGAAAACCCCCAGCTGAGGTGAAGATTCTAAGCTCAATATATACTGTATATACAGGCAATCCTCAGGTACATGAAGGTGGCAGGCTGACAGCTTTAGTTCTCATCGTTGAAAGATGATTAAATACGTACACTGAAGTGGCAATCACTTATTCTTCTCAACAAATCTCCTAATGTGATGAATGTAAAACTCCCACATCTTAATAATACCAAATATCACACATGACCTCTTGGATAGAATTCAAGCAACTTTGAATCAACATATTTTTTTGAAAGAAAAAATGGAGGGCAAAAGGAGGAAAGAAAAAGCCCCCAAGAGATGATGTTTCTATTCCTTCAAACTCAAACTCCAGTCACCAGTAATCACCGCAGGAACACAAACCATTAGCGAACTGGTGAAATCTATTGATATCTCTTACAATAATCTCTCTCTCAAATATCTCTGATGCTAACTTCATGACTGCATGACAATCTCCACAAGTCCTCAGATTCTTCTTTATCCTAATTGGGGCCCCAACTGGTAGGGCCAGTAGCCCAAATGCAAGGGCTAGTTTCTCACTGTGATGCCATAAGTTATGCTCTTTGTACCCTTCTACACTGTTAATTGCAAACTGTGTCTCAGGTTCATAACCTTTCTTCTTCACCAACTCCTCCAACTTCTTCAACATCCCATATATCTCATCTGTCCTAGGATGTGACCTGTCATGCACTGTAAACACAAAGGTAGTGTTCTTAACATCAATCCAGCTACATCCAGGTTCCTTTCTTACCCCATTGACCCTCATCATCCTTCTAACCTCATCTGCTTCCTTCAACATCCCATTACGTGCATACATATTAGATAGCAGCACGTAATTCCCTGGATTTTCTGGTTCCAACTCAAAAAGAATCTCTGCAACCTCTCTTCCCATTTTAACATTGCCATAATTCCTACAAGCCCCAAGCAAAGTTCCCCAAACTGATGAGTCTGGTTTGATTGGCATTGACTCAATAAACCTCTTAGCTTCATCCAATCGACCGGCACGACCAAGCAAGTCAGCCATGCAAGCATAGTGTTCAGGCCCAGGATTCATGCCATGCACCTTAGTCATGGAATCAAAGTACCCAAACCCATCTTCAACATGCCCAGCATAGCTACAAGCTGATAGAACAGACACAAATGTAATGTAATCAGGTTTAACCCCTTCCCCAAGCATTTCCTCAAACAATTCAATCACTTGGTTTGCACAGCCATGTTGTTGGCAAGCTGCAATCATAGCCGTCCAACAAACCACATTACGATCTTCAATCTCTTCAAACACACGACTAGCATCTCCCAAGCACCCACATTTTGCATACATTGTAACCAATGAACTTGCAATACACTCATTCTTAATAAAACCTGTTTTTATAATCTGATCATGAATCAAAGTGCCTTGATCAAGTGCCGCAAGACTTGCAGAAGCATGAAGAACAGAAGAGTACGATGCTTCATCAGGTGAAATACATTTCCTCCTCATAACCCAAAAATAATTGCAAGCTTCTTCAAAGTTGTCATTACAGACGCACCCCACTATCATAACATTCCAAGTAACAACATCACTATCTCCTATGGTCTGAAACAACTCGATAGCATCACTAAGCAACCCACATTTACAGTACATGTCCATTAATGAGTTCTTAACATAAGCTAATGTTACCAAACCATACTTTACAGCAACTCCATGAACTTGCCTCCCAAATTCCAAACCACCCATATTGGCACAAGCACTCAACACACTCGAACAACTCACTTGATCAGGACCATCTGAACTCTCCCTAAGAAGCACCCTGAAAACCTCAACTGCCCGATCATAAAACTTATTCTGCAAGAACCCCACAATCATTGAATTCCAAGAAATAAGGCTTCTCTCAGGCATTTCATCAAACACTCTGTCTGCAGAGGTCAGGTCATCACACTTAGCATACATATCAACCAATGCAGTACCAACAAACACATCTGTTTTGAACCCATGTTTCCAAATCAAACAATGCATTTGTTCACCATGAGTAACTATCATTGTATGTGCACAAGCAGGTAAAATAGCAGAGAAAGTAAAGTGGTTTGGATAAATACCAGTGCTTCTCATAATGTTAAAAAATGTCAAGGCTTTAAAGGGTTTGTTAAAGTGTGATAATTGGGTAATAAGCGAGGTCCAAGTGAAAATATTCTTAAACCCATGATGGGTATTTGAGAAAAGGTGTAAACTTTGGTTGATATGGCCACATTTAGCATACAAGTTGAGTAGGTTGTTGAAGAGGAAAGGGAGACAAGTGTAGTTGTTTGTGATGAGTTGGGCGTGAATTTGGATAACATGTTTGAGGTTTTTGGTATGGAGAGTAGTGTTGAGGAGATTGTTGAGATGTGTGGGAGTATGAGGTGATGATGTTTGGTGAAGGAGTTTGATAAGAAGAGTTGAAGTGGAGTGAAACTGAGAGGTTGTTAACGTGTCACTTTTGTGAGATTTTAGAGCGAAGAGAAGTTTCATAATCTAGTTAAACTAACATATAAAAAAACCTCTGACTTTTTCTGGTTTTGCTTCTTCTTCTTTATAGACATGCATCAACCTCAATAGTCAATACTACATCACCAATTCAATCAAATATTATTTCCTCCCATTCACGTCTTTAATCCCAAATTCCACTACCAACTGCACACCCAAAACCCAGAAAATGTCAAAATCCAGTGAACTTTCTCAACTTCCACACAGAACCCAAATCACAAAACCATCAAAATCAAAATAAAAATACCGAACAAGAAGAAGAAGCTGACTCCCACAGACAATGAGTCACCAACAGCAGCAACTCTCCTCGTCTTGAGCCCAAGCGCCTTCTTTACACAGACCCAGATCGCTGATTTGGTGTCGCAGTGGTGAGGCGGAGGTCAAATGTTCTCAAGAGAGAGATTTGAGAGCTGAAGTCAGCGTCAAAAGATTGAATTCAAAACTAATAAACTTTGGTGTAGCGATAAATAGTGCGTCGCTACTTGCCGCCAGTTGAGGGTTTTATGTAAAGTCCTTTTTTTCTTTTTTTGTTGGGGGGGGGGGGGTGACAAACGAGGCATGGAGAACTCTTCAGTTTCTGAGTTTTTTTTTGGGACAAATATAGTTCTCCCATCTCACGGGCACCGGATTATTTTAAGAAGGAATTCCATAGGGATGATCTTAATTAGACGATGGCAAGAAATTTCATACCCAAGATCACATAAATATCATGAGGTCTTAAGAACCACCAAGCTAACTCCTTATGGTTATATTAAATTTGTTGAGGTTGATGCATTGGTTATCATAATTTGAGGTTTAAGGGTATGTTTGATTATATTATGCATTTGAGAACTATTGATACAGTCAGGAGTGTCATGAGGCTAGCCACCAAAAAAAATAAACGCTGAGAAAACATTGAAATCATATGTTCGTGTGTGAATGAGTTCACTTTTTGGAACTAGCCTAATGACACTCTTATGGCCAAAATTGGAAATTAACGTTGTTTGCCAAACAATATAATTAGTAGGCATTGTTTTTAAACTATATATATTACTAATATCTCAAGTCTTAAAAACTTGATTTAAGCCTATAAATTGAGTCTCAAAGACTCGGTTTCTATGGTCTGATCACGTCTAATATGGCGTTTTTTTCCATGTGGCGTCTTACTTGGAAATCAAGTCTTAAAGACTCGATTTATAAGCCGACCCTTTAAAACAAATAAAACAAAACACTTTACATTTAATATTATTCAAACATTATCAGTGCTGCTGTTGTTGCTATTGTTGTTGTAACCCATGGAAGAAGCTGTCACTGAAGGAGTTCTACCCAGTTGTCCTTTCATCCACTGACCCAAACCCAACCCGCTTCTCTTCGACTCTCAGATTTCTACTCCGTCTTGGTTCAGACTCTCTATCAGCGGCGTTAGTGTTTCCCCCAACGACCTCAGGCTACCGAATCTCGCTATCAACGCCGCCTCATGTTGGGCCGTGTGGTGGCTCTTCTTTCGTCGGAGTAAACTGAACATTATCGTGGGTGCTTGCTCACTCCCAAGTGCAGGAGATCATAGCAATATAATTATCGGAGTACCGAGATCGAACCATAAGGAGCAGGGTAAATTCAAAGACAAAGTAAAAAAAAAAAAAAACACTTTTAGTGAAGATGAAGAATAATTTTTTTCTGGTGATTGTAAACAAGAATAACAATGATAACTTATTTAAATCAATAATGTATAAATACTAAGACATCGAGGTGTTTCCCTATATCGATATGAAATTCTTTGTCATCTAAGAAAATATATATTTCATAGTTGATTGTTCTTATACAATTAAACATTTATGATTTGATTGAATTGAGACAATTCAAGAATGCATGATAATCTAGATTAATAACGCGATTAGAAAAGTTTTCAAAAAAACTCATTCACTTTAAGACCTGATTTCTATTTGAAACTATTAAAAATTCATCTACACAATAAGAAAAACATGATTGAACTTATTGAAAGCATGGAAGAACTAATACATCAAAAGAAATATAATTGAACAATCAAATATGTTGTTGATAAAATCTTAAAAAGAATCACATTGAATATTCATACCGTATAGAAGAAACATAACCCCTAGCCCTAGCAAAGAGTCTAGGCTGCCATTAGAGAAAAAAAAAATACAAGGTTTTCTCTGCCAAATTCATTCTACCCAGCCTCCCTTCAAAACCCTAACGTAAAAAGTGTCCAAAGAAAATAAAACTTTTACTATTTTTAATTTCCGTCTAGGTTTACAGCAGTAACTTGTGAGTTAATTTTGGCCTTCAAAAATTGAGAATTTCGAAAAACTCAAAACTGAAAAGTTGTAGATATTTAAGTTATGGTTCCAACCCATCTGGCTTTGTGTCAATTGGATTTTTGAGGAGGGAGATACACCCAAAATACTGATCAGTGCTCAAATCAGATTTTTCCTTTTCAGATTTTGCCTCTTTGATTTCTTTCCTTATTTGAAACTTCCAATCATGGTAGACGATCCAAGCACTCCAACTACACCTCCTTAGAAATTTAAGCATAGTCCTTTGGCTCCACTTTAATTCTAGTTTGGCCTCCATTCTCTCATAAATTCCTGTAAACTCATCTTTCTCACATGATTTCCTGAAAGTAGAAAATTACACACAATGAATAGCATCTTATTTAAGAAATTATATAAATATAAATAATAGGGACTAATACAAATCATGGCTTAATTATATAAATTAAGCATAATAATAAGGAGATAAAACCCTCATAAATATAAAACAAGTATACATTTGAAGGCGTTATCAGTGGGTGACCCAATTCGAGCTGGGCTATTGTCACGTGACTTGGACGGTGATAGTCCTTGGACTACTTCTTCTTTTAGTGCCGAGAAGAAGCCTTGCTTTCTCTCCATTGTTAATGGAACCAAAAAATAAAAGCTTAGAATGAAAACGTTGTTGTTGTTTTTTGTGTTTGTGTTTGTTTGGTGGTGGTGGGGTTGTTTTGGAGGTGGGGCGATTGATTTTGGTTGCTGATTAGTCAGTTGTGGGTTCATGACTATGGGTTTGCGAGTTGGGTTTTTTGGGTCAACGGTATATATGGGTGTTTGGGCTGTGTGCGGTGGTTACAATGGGTTGGATTTTGGGGTTCGTCTGTCATGGCGGTTGTTGGTGTTTTGGCGGTGAATGGATTTTCATGGGTTACGATCAGTGAGTTTGTGGGTTGCTTTTGGTAGCATTGAGATCGGTGGTTGTTTTGTTTTGTGTGGATGCGGTGGTTGTTGGTGTTTTTGCGATGGTTGTGGTCACCATTGGTTGTTAATGTGAGAGAAGTAGAGGGACGAGGGAAGAGAAAGGCTGAGAGATGTTTTTAATCTTATCTTTAATTTTTTTAATTTTTTTTTCCTAAACATAAATCGAGTCTTAAAGACTCAATTTCCAAGTGGACGCCACCTGGAAAAAACGCTATATCAGACGTGATCAGATCATAGAAACTGAGTTTTTAAGACTCGATTTATAGGCCCTAAATCGAGTCTTTTAAACTCGAGATGTTAGTAATATATATATAGTTTAAAAACAGTGCTTACTAATTATATTGTTTGACAAACAGTGTTAATTTCCAATTTTGGCCCACTCCTAGCTTTATTAGTAGTTCTCAAATGCACAATATAATCAAACATTCATTTAAACCTTAAATTGTGATGAATAAAAAATTATGACATTAAACTAAAAAAAAGAGCATTAGTATATTGTTAAGTGGGAGTGTAAAATAAATATTTTTTTTTGTAAAGGACACTTATTTTAATGGAGTCTTTTTTTTTTCTTTTTAACAATTGGGTCTATTTAATTGTTCACTTAGTTGCACTATATTTGTTAATAATATTTGTTAGTAGGCCAGTTAAATAGGATTCTTCATGTCCATTTTTCCTTAATTTCAGCTATTATTAGTATCATTAATTAATTAAGATATATTGTAAAAAAAATTAAGGAAAAAAACATATTTTTAAAATATCTAATGTGTGCCAATATTATCTTGTGCCAAAAAAGATTTGGCATAACTTTTGCACATGATCTTATCTTCTGCACAAGTACCTCTTAGAACAATGGTTTATTTTCCTCTTTCCTAATCCATATAGCTCTTTTCGAGTTTGCAAGTATGCTACAACAATCTCTTTTGATACTTCTCTATCTCTCTCTCTCTCTTTTTATTTATTTTAAATATTCATAGTCAAGACTCAAGAGTACAACATCAGTTAGCAACTTAGCAGAAAATAAAAGGCAATAATGGTAGCTACACAGAAATCACAACTAAAAAAAGAAGTCCTATGTAACTTAGATATATATATATATATATATATATATATTTTTTTTTTTGGGATAAAATGTAGCTTAGATATTTCACTTCTGTGTTTATGCGGCAGTGCGATGCAGCTGAAAAATGTAAGCCCCTTTTTCTTAGGTTGGTATAGGTTATAGGTTGGGGAAAACTCCAAAACTAGGGTTCCAAAAAGCTTACCTTATATTAAATAAAAGTAATTCTCAAAAAAAAAAATATATATATATATATATATTTTAAATAGAAGTACAAGTTTTAGAAAGGCTTTTCAGCCGTTTTTGCTTGCTGCTTGCAGGCTCGAAAATATCTCTTTCGTTAGTTACACCAACTCTTCTCTGCTACAGTATTTGAGCAAGTAGTCATAATTTTCAACCTTGTCTTTGTTCTACCTCCCAAGATCATCCACTTTTTTAAGCACTCTCTTATTAGCTATTCTAAACCATGTTCCTTCCATTTGCCAGCCTAAGTTGAGTAAGCCATCTAGGAACCCTTATGTTCTGATATAAGGCCTCTACTTAAACGTTAGCTAGTAAAAGGGCGCAAGGCAAGAATTGTATCAAACAAAAAAAGAACGAACCTCTTCATACCATCTTTAGCAACTATACTAGATGGATTTATATTTAAAAATGTAGGTTGTTCCAATCATAATTATTTAGGAATCACAAAAAATAACTACAAACATCATTAAAAAAAACTCAAATAAAAACAGAATATGAGATATGTAATCATAAAAGTGTAAAACACAAAACAAACCCAAATGGTCCCTCCAATGAGGGGTTTTTCCATCCTAAAAAAACAATTGGATCTAGATGAAACGTTGTAACATATGTCAATAGAATAGATATATAAGAGAAGGAAAATTAAAGCCAGAATTTCATAACCCAGCAACGAATAAAAAAAAAAAAGGAAAATTAAGAAAAAAAAGAAAAGAGTAATTGATAATTTTTAAACAACATTTATTCAAAAGGGTGATACAATACACTAACCTTCAACCATGCATTAAAATGTGATGCCTTCATAATTCTCTTCTCATTTTCCTGCTTTCTTATTTGTGTCTTTCATTTCAATTGTAGAAAAATATTCATTTCAATTTTGCATAATATTACATGATTAGAAGAAAAAAAATAAGAAAAAATATATCTTTAAGACATCTCTCTCACAACATGCATTGATGTCTCATGTTGTGAGAGTTGTCTCATTAGATTCTTTTCCATTAGTTGTAAAGGATATCCACGTCGCGCAACTACTATTTTTGGGATATAACTTTTATTTTATTAGTATTGATGTATATTATTTTATAAATTATTTTAAAGGATATTATTGTTGTAAAGGATATTATTTTATATAATATTGATGTATATTATTCATTTTTTTTTATTCTTAGAAAGTTTCTAGAAAATCTATAGATTTAATTGTAAAATAACATTCATTTTAACTACTAGCTTTTTTTTTTTTTTTTAATAATTTTGTTGAGTTACGATTATAAATTCTTTTTTTTTTTTATAGGAATAACGGTTATTTAATTGAATTAGGAGTATTTTTAACAATTTTTTAAATAAAGCCACCGACGATCAAGAGTCCAGCCTGATGGTCTGCTCAGAAGTCAGAAGCGTGACTTTGTATGTGAATCCAAATCTGTTATGGGGCCATGGCGTTGTCACTTTGCTAATCTTTGTTTTCCCTCGTGGGCCCAATATAGTCTATCAATCACAGTTCTGAAGTTGGGTCAGGCCATTAACACTTTAAATAAATAAATAGCATGGAAGTGGAACAATATGAACAAACAAAGCACCATTTTTCTTTTTTTCTTTTTCTAAATTTGACAGAGGTACATGAAGATGCCAAATGACCTGACCTGGCTACAAGACAATATCAACTCGATTCCATGTATTTTGGGGCTTGACGGCAGTTGTAAGAGAGACCTTTTTATCTTTACAAATTAATTAAATCATATTTATTTAACTTTAGATATAGTTTTTTTTCTTCTTCTTTCATTTACAGTCTCTTTTTTCTCACTTTTTGAAATACAAAATTATAATATTTTTTTTTTTGTCGGTAATATGGTTAACACTTAATATTTTTTGTAACATAATTGATATTAAATTTAAAATTTATCAAATTTAATTTTGAAAAACTAATTTTTACTGGCACAATTGTAACATGTGTTAGTGATTTTTTTTTCCCATTTAATTAATTTCTTCATATCCAGATGAATTTTTTTTAACTGACATTTAAAAGACATGCCAAAAAACCTAATTTATCAAAAAAAAAAAAATATTATAGATTCAATTAATCAATAATTTCAACATTCACAAGGAAAAATTGGTTAACTGAAAATCAAATTAATGCTACAATTTTACACTTTAATTGTAAGACATAAGATATAAAGTATAAAATAAATAAAATAAAAAATCTTATATTTCTATTAAAAAAAATTATTTAAGTTAAATATGACTTTTGATGATAAGTTTATGGCGGGTAAAAGGGACCACGAAAAACTTCTAGAGAAAAAGAGCAAAAAGAAAATATGGCTTACTTCTTCTTTTTTTTTTTTTTTTTCCACCCAAAAATAAAAAAACTAAAATATATATAAGAAACATATTTTATTGTAAGCTGCAATATATTAAAACCAAAATTATGTAACTATTTTGCAGTTGGAGGGCTGAGGCAATTCTCAATTGCCTATATACTAGATAAGTTTACCCCACTGCAAGTTTCTTGGCAAAACCCAATAAGTCTTTAGTTACAAAATATTTCATAAAATTTTATATGTCCTAATCTTGCCACCTGACATACACATAAATCCAAAATTTGAGTTTGAGACTTTTCTTTTGATTTCAAAATTTGGCGAGGCTATGGGATAGAAGTGAAGTGACACGACAAATAAAATATCTGTGAAATTTACTGTGCAGTTCTTTATGTAAACAGAGACAGAGAGATTCAAATTCAGCATAAAAATAATAAAAACAACAAACAAACCACGAGTCCACAAGGCAAATACCCAAATAGTGAATGACAGCCTCGAAAATCGATGTTGATGTTGATTGTCGATGTCGGTCCCCTGCATATTGGAGGCAAGAAGACTAGGGAAGGGAAGGAACGCTAGAAAGGACAGTATTAACATGGTCTCTTCTTACTCTAATAGTATATGTGAATGTGATGTGAGCATGATCTGGTTACATTATGCAATTTTTATCTTGCAAATTTGTTGTTTATATGCTTTCGACTCTTTGGATGATCACAAACCATGTGATGCTCCCACTCAATGAAACGTTATTTTCTTCCATCATGATCATATGAATTATGCATATGGCCCTAGTAATGTCCCGATGAAAATAATGTCCCAACCCAACGGCACATCACTCCTACTCATTCATAAGCAGTCTAGTTTGTTTATTATCACATATTTTGTAAATAATTGTTGTTATAATAAATAATTTAAAGTTCAAACTTATCAGTGTTAAAGATCTATTAGCTGCATAATATAAGCTCAAGCCTAATCCTATTTTGTATGTAAGTCAAGTTTCATACTTTTATTAAAAATCTATTAATCATAGTTATACAGGTTTGTTTAAGGTTTAGCCTACTATATATAATCATATTGAATTCATTATAAACACAATATTTATACTATACTCTCATATGATAAAAATGTAACCTTGAGATTTTCTTTGTGGATGTAGGTTTTTTAGGCTGAACCATGCATGTAATCCTCATGTTCTTGTATTTTCTATTTTACGGTTTCTCTTTCGCATTTATTTTAATATATTTAACATGATATCAGAGCTAATATTCAACAATATAAAAAGATTAATAAAGATTCATATCAAGGTTTTCAGACCTGGACCGAATCGAGAGGTCGGACCGTGAAAACTGAGAACCGGGATGAAAATCGGTTTTTTAAGCATAAAGAACCAATTTTTTTGTTAATTCTATGAACCTCTAAAACCGAGGTTGGACCGCATGAACTGGTGGCAAGAACCGTGCAGTCCAACCCCTTAGCAATTTTTTTTTTTTAATAAAAACAACTTAACACAATTTTATTCTACTTAATTAAATTATCCATCTCTTACAAGGAATAAAAAAAAATTATAATTAAAATCCTTCAAAGATATTCAACTTTACTTCAAAAATTAACCATAAATTTTAATGTTTTCATGGTTATTATTTTATTTTATTAACTTTCTTATTTAATTATTAAATATATGCTTGAAAATCATTAAATTTCCCTCACATATATAGATATATTAGTCAATTTTGCTAGTTTTATAAATTTAATATCTATATTTAGGCTTTAATTAATTATTAAATTAATTATGACGTCATCATGGTTTGACCCCGGTTCGACCTCAAAAACCTTGAACCTCTCCCTTTTATGGATCAATGAACGGTCGGAGCCTGAAAACCTTGATTCATATAACTATCTATGTATACTTTAAGTACGTGACCATATAATTATTTAAACACACCACATGATGAATTTGGTACTAACTAAAATTTCATAATTTAAAATAAAATATTTAAACGAGGCATTTATTTCAGGAATGCTATTTTTCAAACACCAATTTTAAAATTTTGGGTGAAAAAGAGTTCTTTTCTTGTCCTATTACAAGTATTATATCAACTAGAGTTTTATATAAGTATTAAAACAATTTTTCATATTTTCATTAAAAAAAAAAAAATCATATGAATAATTTAACAACATTTCATATGTATTTTTTTATATAATTGAAAAATATTCCTATAAAATAGTATGTTTCCACCATGATTCCATTAATAAGTTAGAAATGAATATCTTAACACACACACATATATATAATTTTTTTTTTTAATTTCAACCTATAATGTCTACTCCTTCTGATGAAATCTTTTTATTATCATACCAAGACATCAATTAATTTTAAAGATCTCTTATCATCTATAAAAAATTTTACTAATTGAACTAATTGAAACCATAAATATATTAAAAAACCAATCAATATATATATATATATATAAGAATCACCATTCACCGATACGTTGTCTTGTATAACACAAAACAATATCAAATAATTTAAATTAAAAAATTGAAGATCCATAGGAATAGGTGGCAGGTCTTTCAACTCACAAAATGGGATTTTTTTTTTGAGTAATCAAATCAAAAGATGTTCCCTCAAAGTTAAAAAAAAGGCAAAAGGCCATCACAGATATCGATTATTCGATTATTGGATTATTAAAAAGCCAATTAATAATTAATTTGGATTAAAGTAGATTAACACATAATATCATATATCTCTTTCTCAAAAAAAAAAAAAAAATCATATATCTGGCACACGTGAGAGGGCGGCTGAATCTTCCACTTTATTATTATTGGGTTTGCTTTGCTTGAGGACTGTTGAGATCTGTGAACTGTGAATAGTGATTTGTGAACACGTCCACACCTGGCAATTTATTATTGGTTTAGAAGCCTCCATCTCCGCCGTCCTTATTTCACAATGTGGCATCCTAGGAACCGTCGCTTGTTTGACACTCTGGTCGATATGATTTGTCGGCTCCGCATCTTTACGCGCTTTGTTTTATCCGTGGGAAGCACAAAAATCTTAATTCTTAAGACATCTTTCTAACCAAAAAAAAAAAAATCTACCAAAAGGATAAGGCTTATTATTTTTTGGCAAGATTCCTATTCATGTAACCCTCGTGTTCTTGTGTTATTTATTTTATAGTAAAAATAAACTAGTCAAATAGAGATACTAATTTGTTTGGTAATATTATTTTTGCCAGTTTATTTTTTAGTTAGTTTATTTTTATTATTATTTATGGGTCTTATCATAGACGGAGCCATTCATTGATTAGGGGCAGTGGCCTCCCCTAATTTTTTTTAATAATATAATTATATAACTATATATTTAGGTACTAATTTTAGTAACTTTTGTCTATCTTATTGATCATTATAAGAGAAATGCTATAATTACGAATTTTTTTTACAATATTTTTACAGACTATTGAGGTTGCCAAATTTTACTGGTTTGCATCTAAGTCCACCACTTACATTACTTTTTTACTTACTAATAACACTAATCACAACAAAAATTTGTAGATCTAGTATTTTCCTCCTTTTAAAGTCCATAAAAAAATTTATAGATCTAAAATCTAAAAAAAAAAAATACAAGCCCAAAATATTAGCCTAACAACAAAAATTACCAATAGGCTTTAAAAAAAAAAAAAAAAAAAAATTGAGACTAATCAACCGATTTTACCAAAAACAAACAACTTAGCCCTTTAAAAAAAATTAAACAAAATAATTTTGTCCTTACCAACAAAAGACATACTCTACACACACATAAAAAAAATAATAATAATAAAAGAAAACCTTTGCCGACTAAGTAATAGAGCCAAAAGCCGAAACCACTGCATATAACTAACAATAAATCCGCCCCCTAACTGCAAGTCCTGGCTCCGCCCCTGGGTCTCATTATACTTTTTGGTATTATTCATAGGTATCATAGTACTATTTCAACTAAAATTTACCTTTATTTATAGTACTTTTAGCGAAAAATCTTCAATTTCAACAAAAAATCTTCAATTTCAGCAAAAGAAATGGATCTAAATACACTCTTAGAATATGAATATAGTATGCAGAAGACTAGAAGAGGACACTAGAAATATCATTGCATCCATCCAATACAAAGCAAGTTTCTTTCTAGGTTTGGAGCTATCTATAGGGTCGATGTCGAGCCTAGTTTTATTCAGAAATTTGGATTTTGCATGGACATTGTTGTCATATTCGAAGTGAAAATAAATTCTGACTCTTAGCATGAAACAAAAATTATATTACTTTTTTTTATCAAAAAATAAAAAATGATATAACTTTTAAAATAAACACACTGAGAAAAAATGGGAGAGGTGTAAAATAAGTAGTGTTTTGATAACGGTGAAATTTTTTGGCAATGAGATTTCGATGTGGGGGTAATTTGTAAGTTTTGGAGATCGAGCTCAAGTGGATTATTAAAGACCTATAAAATTTTTACAATTCATTTATGTTCATATAATACATTTCAACAAAAACCAATATTCTCAGCAATAATGTTAACCTTGTAGCTCAGTGACTAGTTGATAAATAAACCAAAAATTAAGTGGAATATATCACTGTTTCGGCCAAGGGAGGCAAAGCCAATAGCTAGAAACCTTGTAGCTCATGAGCTACAATAATTGTAGATCAATAATTTTTTATGTTGATTTCTGTTCTTATAACTTTAGATTAGAATCTTATTGTTCCTATATCACCTTACTGCCCCCACTCATAACCAACTATGGCCAAACATCCAATCAAAATTATTTTCAAATATTTTATTAATAGTTTAGTAAATACTCATATACAACACTTTGCAAGTTTGTAAGTGAAAAAAAAAAAAAATTGAATCATTACATATTGAGAGTTAATTGGTAGCCACACAACTTACCAAAACCAGTTACTTTCTTTGCAAACTTTGAGTGATATTCTAGTAACTGATCTACCAATATGACAATGAGTGATATAGTTGTTGCCACCGGTTACTTATAGTATGGGGGATGTTGTTTGACGACAAAATGATGTTTGTGCTTTGTGGGGCTTAATATCTGTGGGTTAACCGACATGATCTAAATGCCCTTTCGCATTCAGGTTCATTGAAATATATATGATACTTTTATGAACTTAGGATACCTTAATTTGTATCCATCTAATTATGCCGACATCTAAATTGTCATATTTGATTTATTTTTAGGACTCCTATAATAATTATTTATTCTTCTCAAACTATCCTTAGGTTTAAAAATATTATATCAAAATTACCCATGTATCACTTTTACATAGCTCCTTACAAATAAAATAAAAATAATAATTATATCAGACGTGCATGTATGAAGTCAAATCTTCTAAAATAATAGTTTTATCATATATTACGAAAATAATTATTTCCAATATTTTTTAATGATTTAGAAGGACATCATACATTGCCAATCGAAATTGTTTATTTACAATTAAACATGAAAATGATGCATTTTAATTTCCTACGAATCTCAAAAGATTAACAAAAACGCTACTAAAAATTTAAAGATAGTTTTAGAAGTTTTTAGAACCCAAAAATAGGATAGAGAAGTTGCAAAGGCGCGTGGAGCGAAGAGGATGTCGGCAGCGGTAGCCAAGAATAAAAAAAAAAAAAAAAAAAAAAAAAAAAAAAAAAAAAAAAAAGTGGTTGTCCAATAGGAATGAAAAAAGGGGCACATGGAACACTTTGGCTTTGCCACGTAGTTCCTCCATTTATTATGATTCCTTTCTCAGCAAAAAAAGAGCAGTGATACACTTAATTTACACGCTAAGGAACCGCGAATATTACGAATTATATATGAGTATTTCATTTTTCACGTATCCAAATCCAATGCATGGACAGCACGTGGGAACCGTACGTGTGACTGACTCTATAAATTCACCTGTTTCTCCTTGCACTTTCTTCTATCACACAACACAACACAACACACAAGTAATATAAGTCATTGGATCATCAGTTACCAATTTTCATTTACTACTCTTTTTCGATTCCAACAAAAAGAAAAGAAAAGAAATATGACAGCTGCTACCTGCATTGATATCATCTTGGCCATTATTTTGCCTCCTCTTGGTGTTTTCCTCAAGTTTGGTATCCGGGTACCTAATTCATTCATTTTCTTTATTTTATTTCATTTCATTTCATATATTTTTATATTTCTTTCTTATTCATTTTTCATGTGGTTAATTAATTCAGGCCGAGTTTTGGATTTGTTTGTTGCTGACCATTCTTGGCTATATCCCTGGGATACTTTATGCTCTCTATATTATCACCAAGTGAACTTCAATCTTTGTAAGCGCCCATTCACTTCTCTCTCTCTCTCCCCTTTGCTACTGTTTTATTTTTATATTTCGTATAACCATTTTTTTTAATGCTAAACTAAATTCTTTTTTGACTGAAAATGGTAAAATATTTCTAAAAGAAGGATTTATTAAAACAAAAAAAAAAAAAAATGTTATCTATTTAAATAATACCTAATTGTCTAAAATAGCCTATCTCCATTTGATGGGTTTTTTTTGCATAATTGAATATACAATATAGCCGCTGCACATCTTGGTAGGATAGTCACTTCATAAGTATAAGAATTTGTGGAATGTGAGGGCAAGAGTCGGGTTCAAAACTATATAGGATAAATGAGTTACTTTCTATATATAGAAGATAAAATATTTCAGGTGGATGAGTTAGTTTCTATATATATATATATATATATATATATATCGATACGTTTACTCTTTTTGTATAGGATGGTGGGTAAGCTATAATGATTAAAATTTGTGTCCATCCAAAGAAAGAAAAAAAAAATTATCAATAAAAAATTCATAAAGGTAAATTGTTGTGGGTATGAGAAATCAACATGGAAAAAAGAACTCACTTGAAATTGCAATTTGATCGTTTTTCTAAGTTGAACAAGTTTGAATTAACAACTTCTTTTATGGTAATAAGTAGATGATTTGTTAATGTATTTGTAAAAGTAAAAACAAAAGCGGAGAGGGCGCCCCAAATGTCACTCTTTCACTCATGAGTCATGAGTCTTGGGGCTGGCTACGAGTTTGGGTTATGGATAGACTCATGGTCATAGATAGCGTTTAATGCATAGGCCCCGCGTGATCTTGACGTTACCTGCACTTTACTTCTTGTTTTCATCTTAATAATTGTGACTAATAAGTAATAAATGGACTGCTTTTTTCTCTAAATTGTGAATGAGCTGAGCTGGGCTTTTAAGCTTTTGGACAATTTTGCATCTTATTATTTTTACTTTTTTTGGGCAGGAGGAGTTGTGAACTGTGAACGGCAATATGTTTTTTGTTTCTCTGATTTGGGGTTCGTTTATAGTCGTTGATGGACAGTTGATTCTTCATTATGTGTGTCAAAGTGTTTAAGATTTCCTTTTCCTTTTTTCTTTTTCTTTTCCCTTCTTTTTATTATTATTTTATAGTCTGATGTAAAGGTGGAAATGGAATATTATTGGTTTTGTATGATGGTGGTGGTGGGTACATATCACACTTAGCATACATATAAACCAATGCAGTACCAACAAACACATCTGTTTGCTAATGGTGAGATTTTTTCGCAATGAGATTTCGATGTGGGGGTAATTTGTAAGTTTGGATTATTAAAGACATATAAATTTTTACAATTCATTTATGTTCATATAATACATTTCAACAAAAACCAATATTGTCAGTAATAATGTTAACCTTTTAGCTCAGTGACTAGTTGAATAAATAAACCAAAAATTAAGTGGAAAATATCAATGAGTAAGCCTAAGCCCTCACCCTAAAATCACATGGAAGGTCAAAAATTAGAATTAAATGCCAAGTATGACAATTATCCATTCCTTATGGTCCATTTGTATTTCAAATTATTTTGAATATACAAGATAAAATTTAAAATCCATAATATCTATTTTATGATGATAATTGTTTAACATGAACCGAATATTCCAATGTATTGGTGATGATGTAAGATTTAAGCGACAATTATCTCCTTTAAAAAGGGGAGAGAATGTTGTAATAGCAGAATTTCTATTACTAAATTATTGTGGAAAAATATATCCAAATAGCATTCCCATGCAAGATTGAATGTGAAAATATTATGAACTTTAGAAAAAGATTCCCAAAATAAATAAATAATGAAGACGAAGAGTACTTGGCAAGAAAATAAAATAAACACATATACACACCAATGATTTACATGGTTAGTCCAGGTGGTCACATGACAAAATTTCACTAAAATACAAAATGGTGTAATGACATTCTCACAGATCACAATACCCAAATCTCAATAGACCCAAATTATTTTCTCACATAAATACAAAGTTTTCTATCAGACTATTAGTACAAAAGTTGGGGTTGAATACAAAGTTAGGGGTTTAACCATTATCAACGAGAAGTTTTCTCATCTTTGCACAAAGCCCCCTTCAAAGAGATTTTTGATCTTTCACTCCTTACATTTTGCCACTCCACACCTAACCTTCTATATATACCGCACAAAGGCACATATATACGGAGCAAAATAACCAAAGCGTGGGCAATTAAGCACTATTGTGCATCCATGCAAGAAAGTCATGTATGCATTTGGTGGAGATTTGATACCACTTCTTGACAATGCACCAAAATCACAACCTTCAAGAGGGAAAATTTGATCTTGGCATGCGCCTAATGCTACGCCTATATTAACTTGCATGTGTTGACGATACATGCAAAACAGAGAAGGCACATGCAAGTAGTATTTGGCTTATAGTACTTTTTCAATCACCAATTCGCCAATTCCGTAGTCAAATAAGGTGGCTACACTCCAAGTTGGCAGAGAGGTTTTCTAGCCGTACAAGACAAAGCTAGGCCTATCCACGGGCTGGCCTAGGTCGAGTTTGTACCCAACTTACCCAACTTAGAACCGACCCTACCACTTCGAGTTATAGGAAATCTAACCCACCACCAATCGTTGGAAAACACAGTTCGGTTTAGTTTCAAGTCGGCTGGATAGTGTCAGTTTCGGTCGAAACCAATGGAGCAGCACTAATGGGGAGAACTGGCCAGATCTTGACGGATCTCATTGAGATCTAGCCAAATCTCCACGGATTTGCGTCTAAGAGTGGCAAATCTCGGTTGGGCTAGTTGGATTCGGTTTTTCATGTGAAGACCTGCTAACCGACCCGTCAAATTTCGTTTTTGGACATGTAGACTCACCACTAACCACTGCTGGAGTCTGGTTGGATGGTTTCCAGTTTGAGCCTCAGCGGTTTGGTCGTGCGGGTTGGCCAGGGTACGGGTCAGCTTGGACACCCCTAAACAAAGCCATATTTGATTTGGGTTAATTTTTATGTGATGCTAATCTACATGCACATGCTATTGTACTCAACTCAAGCTAGGAGTGTGCATAGGTCGGTTTAAAAAAAATTCAACCCACCGGTATTAGGTTGGATAAGTTTTATTTTATTTTACTTGAGTATTAAATATTACTACCAACACAAATAAGAAAAAACTTATAACTTAATAAACCAGAGTATTAGCATGAAACTAACACAAACTATTTTATTAGTGTTTTATAGTTTAAACCAATACAAATAACAACAAATTTATATTGTTAGTTCATCAAACCAGCACAATTAATCTAATCAAATGACATTTCATTTAGTTATTAAGAATAAGATATCAAATAGTTCTATCTCAACTCAGTTAAGAAACAAAATAAACATGAACTAGTTTTATTATTCTATAGTTAGTAGAATATTATATAGTTTCTATCCCAACTCAATTAATAAACAAAAGAGTAAATAATAAAATCATATTATATATATGTGTGTGTGTGTGTTGGGTGGGGGGGGGTGTGGTCAGATGGGGTTAGGCAGATTTGTGAATCTACTAACCCACACCTAGATAGATCCATCATAAAAAAGATTTTGGCATTCTAATTAAACCCACAAACCCCTAAAAATCAACCAAACCTAGCGGGTTGAGTTTAATTGGGTTGGTTTCAGTAAATTGGTGGGTGAGTTGCACACCCCTAATTCAATCCATTTTTGGCTCTACACCCTTAATTCAAGCCATTTTCTAACGGGGAATTGGTGGACTATAAGGAGCAAAAAAATGCTCAACCATGTTGAATTTGTGTGCCTATGACTAATGAATCTAGGATAGGTGCATTTTTAGGTTTGACAAACTTGCACTGAAGTTATTAATTGAAAATTTAATAAAATTCAATTAAAAAAAAAGTCAAAATATCTTTCTATATTTATACTAATAAAATTATCACTATTATTTCGATGGTTCTCTTAGAAATTATTAAACATTTCGTTTTCAACTTTACATGAGTAAGCCTAAAACTTCACCTCTAGACAAGATAAAATTTGAAACCTCAAACCTGTAACATATATCTATACATATTTTATGATGAGGGTTGTTTAACTGAACATGAGAGGAATATTTCAATGTATTTTCTTTCCAAAAAAAAAAAAAAAGATAGGATAAGAGTTTGTGAATTGAATATTTAATTAGAAGAATTTAGAAGTTTTTAGAACCGAAAAATAGGATAGAGAAGTTGCAAAGGCGCGTGGAGCGAAGATGATGTCGGCAGCGGTAGCCAAGAATAAAAAAAAAAAAAAAAAAGGAATGAAAAAAGGGGCACATGGAACACTTTGGCTTTGCCACGTAGTTCCTCCATTTATTATGATTCCTATCTCAACAATAAAACAAAGAGAAAGTGACAGACAGACTTTATTAATTTTCACACACTTTGTTAACACCACTAAGGATAAGGAACCGCAAATATTACTAAGAATTATAGGATTATTTCATTCTCACGTATCCAAATCCAATGCATGGACAGCACGTGGGAATCGTACGCGTGACTGACTCTATATATTCACCTGTTTCTCCTTGCACTTTCTTCTATCACACAACACAACACATAAGTTTAGTTATTGAATCATCATCATCACTTACCAATCTTCATTTACTACTCTTTTTCCAACAAAAAGAAAAAGAAATATGACAACTGCTACCTTCATAGATATCCTCTTGGCCATTCTTTTGCCTCCTCTTGGTGTTTTCCTCAGGTTTGGTTGCGAGGTACCTAATTCATTCACTTTCTTTATTTCATTTCATTTCTTTTTTCTTTTTTTTTCTTTTTTTTTTAATTTTTCTTTCTTATTCATTTTTCATGTGGTTGATTATTAATTCAGGTCGAGTTTTGGATTTGTTTGTTGCTGACCCTTTTTGGCTATCTCCCTGGGATACTTTATGCTATCTATGTTATCACCAAGTGAACTTCAATCTTTGTAAGCGCCCGTTCACTTCTCTCTCTCTCCCCCCTTTGCTTCTGTTTTATTTTTATATTTTGTATAACCATTTTTTTAATGCTAAACTAAATTCTTTTTTGACTGAAAATGGTAAAATATTTCTAAAAGAAGGATTTATTAAAACAAAAATAATATTATCTATTAAATAATACTTAATTGTCTAAAATACCCAATCTCCACTTGATGTGTTCTTTGTGCATAATTGAATATACAATATATCTACCCACACTTTTGTGCAGTGATCACTTTTACAAGTATAAATCTTGTAGGACGAGAGGGTAAGGGTGAGTTATGAGTTACTTTCTATATATACAAGATAAAACGTTTTAGATGGGTGTGTTACTTTCTATATATATATATATATATATATATATATATATATATCGATACGGTTACTCTTTTTGTGTAGGATGGTGGGTAAGCTATAATGATTAAAATGTCTCTCAAAAAGAAGAAAAAAGAATTATCAATAAAAAATTCATAAAGGTAAATGGTTGTGGGTATGAGAAATCAACCTGGAAAAAAGAACTCTACTACCGTCCTAAAAAAAGAAATCAATATATAATGTATTATTTATAAGCCTAATTTAAAAAAATTATATATTACTTTCGTGTTGTGTGTTCTAATAATTATTGACTATTTAAAAAAAAAAAAAAAAAAACTCACTTGAAATTGCAATTTGACCGTTTTTCTAAGTTGAACAAGTTTGAATTAACAACTTCTTTTATGGTAACAAGTAGATGATTTGTTAATGTATTTGTAAAAGTAAAAACAAAAGCAGAGAGGCCCAAATGTCACTCTCTCACTCATGAGTCATGACTCATGAGTCATGGGGCTGGCTGTGAGTTTGGGTTATGGTAAGACTCATAGTCATAGACAGCGTTTAATGCATAGGCCCCGCGTGATCTTGACGTTACCTGCACTATACTTCTTGTATTTCATCTTAATAATTGTGACTTAACCCTTAAGCATGGACTGCCTTTATCCTCTAATTATGGGCTAAGCTTTTGACAATTTTGCATCTTTTTTTGGGCAGGTGGAGGTGTGACCTGTGAACGGCAATATGTCTTTCGTTTCTCTGATTTGGGGTTCGTTTATAGGCGTTGATGGACAGTTGATTCTTCACTCTGTGTGTCAAACTGTTTAAGATTTTATTTTCCTTTTTCTTTTTCTTTTCCCTTCTTTTTTTAATCTGATGTAAAGGTGGAATATTGGTTTTGTATGATATTCTTAAACCCATGATGGGTATTTGAGAAAAGGTGTAAACTTTAGTTGATGCTTACTAAAGGCTTGGCTTCCATGCAAGTGCAAAGAAAATTTCATCAAAAGGCCATTGTATTTTAATATTGATGCTCATTCCCTTAACTTTTTTCTTTCTCCGATCCCCTGAAATACCGTAGGTTCCACAGGTTTCCTGCAAAAATGAATAAAAAATTAAGATATTCCTTATTATTATAAAGGCTGTTGTTGGTGTTGTATAATACACGCTTTCTTCACATTTTGGACATAATTCTTTTTATGACTACAGTGTAATGCTTCATTCTTGCAATGGCACCCAACAATTGATCCACAATGGAAGGGAAAGGGCACAAGTGAAGTATTGTATCAAACAGAAAAAGAACGAACTTCTTCATACCATCTTTAGCAACTATACCAAATGGATTGTGTTAAAAAATGTAGGCTGTTCCAATCATAATTATTTAGGAATCACAAAAAATAACTGTAAATATCATTATTAAAAAATAAAAATCAAATAAAAACAGGAAAAAGTGTAAAAACACAAAACAAACCCAAATGGTCCCTCCAATGAGGGGTTTTTCCATCCTACAAAAAACAATTTGATCTAGGTAACATATCTCAATTAAACAGATAAGAGAGGAAAAATTAAAGCCAGAATTTCATAACCCAGCAACGTATAAAAAAAATGGAAAATTAAGGAAAAAAAAAAAAGAGTAATTGATTATTTTTAAACAACATTAATTCAAAAATGTGATACAATACACTAACCTTCAACCACGCATTAAAATGTGATGCCTTCATAATTCTCTTCTCCTTTTCCTGATTTATTATCTATGTCATTCATTTCAATGATAGAAAAACATTCATTTCAATTTTGCATAATATTACATGATTAGAAGAAAAATGAAAAAAAAAAAAATGATCCTTAAGATATCTCTCTCACAAGAATAGAAAATCTGTACATTTCAATGGTAGAAAAATATTTATTTTAACTACTAGTTTTTTTTTTTTTTGGAATAATTTTGTTGAGTTGTGATTATAACTTCAATTTTTATTTTTTAGGAATAATAACTATTTAATTAAATTAGGAGTATATTTAACAAATTTATAAATTAAGTTACCGACAATCAAGAGTCTACCCTGATGGTCTGCTCAGAAGCCAGAACCGTGACTTTGTATGTGAATCCAAATCTGTTATGGGGCAATGGCGTTGTCACTTTGTTAATCTTTGGCTTTCCTCGTGGGCCCAATATAGTACATCAATCACAGATCTGAAGTTAGATCAGGCCATTAACACTTTACAAGTCCCATTGTCACCTCTAAATAAATAGCATGGAAGTGGAACAATATGAACTGTGATTGATGTACTATATCAATTGACCTAGCTACAAGACAAGATCAACTCGACTCTATGTATTTTGGGGCTTGGCGGCAGTTGTAAGAGAGACCATTTTATCTTTACAAATTAATTAAATCATATTTATTTAACTTTAGATATAGTTTTTTTTTTCCTATTTACAGTCTCTTTTTCTTACTTTTTGAAATAAAAAATTATACTAATTTTTTTTTTTTTGTCGGTAATATGGTTAACACTGAATATTTTTTGTAAGTTAAATATAATTTTATCAAATTTAATTTCGGAAAACTTATTTTTACTGGCACAATTGTAACATTTGTTAGTGATTTTTTTTCCCATTTTATTAATTCCTTCATATCTAGATGAAGTTTTTTAAAACATTTAAAAGACTGTTGAGGTCCAAAATATTACAAGTATTGAAATTTGAAACTAATGAGCCCTTAAGGATAGAAAGTCCAAATCCATAAGCCAATGCCCATTTAAAATAGGTAAAAGGAAGCCCAAGCTCATGAATGGGTAAGCCTTGGGCTTTAGAGAATGAAGAAAAAAGCAGAGGAAGCTTGGCCCAACCTTTGTGAGAAAAACCCCAAGGAGCCTAGAAAAAGACTGGACCAGAATACTGAGGAGTTGCTAGAATCAAGGAGTGGATCCTCAGGAAGTGCAGGAAAAAATCAACTAGGAGATAGACAGGTCAGAAAAGCATGCTCATGGGCACAAGGTTAAGACATAAAATTTTATGTCTTAATCTTGCCACCTCACATACGCATAAATCCAAAATTTGAGTTTGAGACTTCTGAGTTCAAATTTTGGCGAGGCTATACTCTATAGATGTGAAGTGGCATGACAAATTAATATTCTGTGAATTTTTTTTTTTTTGATAAACTGGAATTGCATTAAAAAAGAACTACACAGCAAAGGAAGGGGCAGGACACAGCCTGTTTACATGCACATCGATGGCATCATCCTCCAAAATACTAAATAAGTCCACAGGCGGACTATGAAAAACAATAAAATCACCCTCAATAGAGGTACCTACTTTAGCTAGGAAATCTGCACATCTATTAGCCTCTCTATAAACATGTCTACAACGAGTTTGGGGAATCCAGCTAATCATGTATTTGCAATCTTCCATAATAGAAGAGACAATAGATTTTGAGTAGTCTTGTGAATTCAAGGCATCCACAATGGTTTTCGAATCTAGATCAATAAGCACAGCTTGGGCTTGGTATTGTAAGCAAAGTTGAAGTCCATCACGAAGAGCCCATAATTCTGCCTGGAAGCTAGAAGTTTTCCCAATCTTTCTTACAAAACCCGTGACCCACTCACCATTGGTATCTCTAATCAAACCTCCTCCTCCAGCTACCCAAAAGTTTCCTGCAACCGAACCATCTGTGTTCAAAGTTAACCAACCATACCCCGGTTTTTCCCATTTGACACTCTTCAGAACCAGCCTTTTCTCTAAAGAAATGTTTGTATAGAAATGATACTCTGCAGCACGGTCAACAATTTCCTTTGCCAAATTTGGATTCTGGTTTTTGTTATTGAAAAGGAGCTGATTCCTACCTTTCCAAAGAAACCAAATTCCAAAAAGAAAAACAAGGTTCCAAGGAATCTGACCTGTTGTATATTGCTGACCGGAGGTAGCATTAACATTCAACCAGTCATGCAGATTCTGGGAAAAGAAAGGAGGATTTGATGTCCGCCTCCCTAGTTGATCCCAAACACTCTTGCTCAAAGGACAATCACGTAAAGCATGTAAAATAGACTCCGCCGCACTGTGACAACGGAAACAATTAGGATCAACTTGCATTCCTCTAGCCAAAAGGCATTGATTGACCCCTATGCTGTGATGCATACACTTCCACACAAAAGCTTGAATTCTTGGCAAGATTTTCAACTTCCAAATCCAGCAGCCTTTAAAGGGAATAACCCTCATGGGTTCAGAGGCTAACCCATAAGCACTTTTAAGATCAAAGGCACCTTTGGGAGACCATTTCCAAACCAATCTATCTTCCAACCTACTAGAGAGGGGAATGGGAGTGGCTTTAAGCTCACAAATGATCTCCTCCGGGAGTTCCATTTGAAGAACAAACCAATTCCAACTACCTGTGTAATCTACCACATCTTTGATTTTCAGCTTGGTTGATTCCAAAGTCAGAGGCCCTTGAATGATGTTTCTCAAGGGACCAAGGTTAGACCAATTATCATACCAAAAAGCCATCTTGCTTTCAAAACCTGGCAGCCATTTGGTTCCTTTCCTAAAGGTTTCCTCCCCTTTCACCAACCCTTTCCAAATTCTAGAGCTAGGAAGCTTATCCACATTTCTTGAATTTAGCCTCTGGTGATTACAGTACTTCAGCCTTAACACCTTCGCCCAAGGGGCCTTGTCCTCCGTGTGGAATCTCCAATTTAGCTTGGCTAGGAGAGCTGTATTCCTACCTTTAGCTGTTTGCAAATCCAAACCCCCCTTCTTCTTTGGGTCTAGTTATCTTATTCCAGCCCACCCAATGCATTTTCCTCTTGTTTTCAACTGAACCCCACAGGAAATTCCTGTTCACCCTGTCAATACCATCCAAAATCTTGTTAGGCAGCAAGTTACTTTGCATGACATATGCCGGAATAGCTAAAGAAGAAGCTTGAATCAACACTTTCCTCCCTGCCATAGATAAAAGACTAGCTTTCCAACCCGCAAGCTTGTTCTTGACTCTATCCAACACGAACCCAAAATCCCGATTGTTACCTCCACGATGTTTAATGGGAAAGCCTAAATACTTCCCCAAGTACTCTGTCTGAAGGAAACCAAGAATGTCACTAAAAGCTTCCTTATCATCTTGATCTACATTCGGGGAGAAATAGACCCTGGATTTAGCTTCACTCATTGTTTGCCCAGAGAGATTGCAAAAAGTATCAAGAACCTCCCTTATAGCAACACAATTCTCTGCATTGGCTTTAGCAAAGAGAACTAAATCATCGGCGAAGAAGAGATGGGAAAAAGCTGGGCCACTCCTTGAAGCTTTAACCGGACACCAAACTTTAGCCTCACACTTTTCTTGGATGAGCTGACCCAACAACTCCATACATAATACAAAAATGTACGGGGATAGAGGATCCCCTTGCCTTATGCCTCTCGAAGGCCGGAAAGGTTCAAGGCTCCCCCCATTAAACAAAAGAGAAGTCGACACTGATGATATGCAGCTCATGATGAGCTCAGAGAGGTTTTCAGGGAAATTAAACCTACTCAACATACCCTTAATGAAGCTCCATTCAAGTTTGTCGTATGCCTTCTCTAAATCAATCTTTAGGGTCATATAACCACAATTACCCCTAGCTTTTCCCATGGTGTGAATAATCTCCTGAACAATGATCGCATTATCCACCCCCCTTCGCCCTGGAACAAACGCTGCCTGACAAGGAGAGATGAGCTGGTCTAGGAAAGGTCTAATTCTGCCCACTATGATCTTGGAAACTATCTTGTACACAGAATTACAAAGACTTATGGGCCGATAGTTACCAATAGTCTCTGGTCCCTGAATTTTCGGAATGAGAACAATGCTGGTTCTGTTAAGATAGTCTGGAATTTTTTTCTCCCTGAACACCGAAGCTACCTCTTCTCTGACCGATCCCCCCACAGTGAGCCAAAACCTCTGGAAGAAACCCACATGAAGACCATCAGGTCCAGGAGCTTTAAAAGCTTTTAGAGACCAGAGGGCACTACGAATTTCCTCATCTGTAACCATATGACTTATACTATCCCTCTCTTCATTGGACAGCTTGGTTTGCCAGTGATGGTTATGACTTATTTCCCAGGTTGCTGCCTCCTGGGAAGTAGTATAAAGCTTCAAAAACCCTTCTCTGATATGGCTGGCTACTTCCCTTTCTTCAGACAGCCATTCCCCCACCTCATTCTTAATTCCAGAAATATAGTTTCTTTTCCTACGAGCAAGCGTAGAGACATGATAAAAGGAAGTGTTTCTATCCCCTAAAATCATCCAGTTAATTCTGGATTTAAGGGCCCACAGATCCCTTTCTTGCTCTAGGATAACCTCCAGCTCCTTCAACAGATGATTTTCCAGCAAGACTAAAGAGGATGACGGCTGGTTGGCCATAGCCTTTTGCACCCCATTCAACCGAGCCATGATTCTCTTTTTTTTATGAAAGATATTGCCAAAGTGATTCTTATTCCACATGTTGGCTTGATTTGCAAAAATATCAATAGCTTCCCTAAGGTTTCTAGGATGTCTCCACGCCTGGTTTACAACAGATGGAAAGGAAGGGTCGGACAGCTAAAATGATTGGAATTTGAAAGGACTATTCATCTGCATGGGTCTACAGGGATTGGTTTCCATCAACACGGGACAATGATCCGAGTGACACCTTGTTAAATGAGTCACTTTTGCATCCGGATACAAAAGACACCAGCTGGGGTTCATGAAGAACCTATCTATCCTTTCTTGAATAAGGCTACTAATCTCGCTTCTATTAGTCCACGTGAACTTCGAACCATTGAAACCCATATCCACCATGTTACAATTATCCAGACATTCTTTGAAAAGCAATGATCTATTAATACTCACCGGTCTACCCCCAAACTTATCCTCATCAGCAAGAGGTTCATTAAAATCCCCAGCTATAATCCAGGGTTTATTATGAAGGTCAGCAGTTTTAGACAAATTTTCCCACAAAACCTGTCTTTCAGTGTATTTAGGACTAGCATAAACAACAGAAAAAATCCAAGACAGGTTATAAGGAAGTACCTTCACTTCAACGTGAATCTCCTGCTCCGTGGTAGCGAGCTGAATCACCTCCACTCTGTCTGAATTCCACAGAAGCCAAATGCCCCCAGAAAACCCAATCGTCTCCGTGTGAATAGCACCATCAAAAGGAAGCCGGTCAATAATCTCCCTGGCTCTAACTCCCCCAATACGTGTTTCCAAGACCACCAAAATATCAGGATTATGGTTCCTAGCTAACTCCCTGACATGACTCTGAAAATTGGGCTTCAGAGCACCCCTACAGTTCCAGACTATAATATTCATAATTGGATGATAAAAGGGGATAAAACACTCAACAGGAATGACCAGAAGCTCTACTGCCTTCCTCAAGCTCCATCCCATCATCACCATTGTTCCAGCAATTACCTGGTCTTCCCCTTCCTTTAAGGCCGAACCAGAGTGAGCTCCAGCACTCCCAAACTCAGCTCCTTCGCCGTGGCCTTGGTGCTGGTTTCTAGAGGTGCTTTGGACATAGTTAAAACCTTGGTGAATCGCCAAGTCCACCTTAATATTAGCACCCTTTGCTCCTTGGGCAGAAGAAGCAAAATCCTCCAAGCCCAACATACTCCCACCTCCGTCACCACATGGT
This sequence comes from Quercus lobata, assembly GCF_001633185.2. Lineage (NCBI taxonomy): Eukaryota > Viridiplantae > Streptophyta > Magnoliopsida > Fagales > Fagaceae > Quercus > Quercus lobata. The sequence continues at coordinate 11,132,189 of NC_044906.1, read as the reverse complement.
TGATCTTACTGTGCAGTTCTTTATGTAAACAGAGTGATTCAAAATAAAATACTAATAAAAAATAAAAATAACAAACTATGTCTACGAGGCAAATAGCCAAATAGTGACTGACAGCCTCGGTGTTGATGTAAGGGCCCCTGCATATTTGGGGCAAGACAAGGGAAGGGAAAGGAACACTAGAAAGGACAACATTAACATGGTCCCTTCTTACTCTAATAGCATATGTGAGTTGTGATGTGAGCACGATCTGGTTACGTTATGCAATTTTTTTCTTGCAAATTTGTTGTTTATATGCTTTGGAGGATCACAAACCATGTGATGCATTCAACTCAATGAAACATTATTTTCTTCCATCATCATCATATGCATATGGCCCTCCTAGTAACATAATTGAAGATATAACATCACCATATTCATTTCTACGTGATTATGTGTTTGGGAGCTGGGAGGGGTCCCTATCAAAATAATGTCCCAACCCAACGGCCCAATATCAATCCTAGTTTGTTTATTATCACATGTTTTGTAAATAATTGTTGTTATAATAAATAAGATAAAAGTTCAAACTTATTAATGTTAGAGATACATTACCCCTATAGCATTGACTCAAGCCCAATTCTACTTTTTTTTTTTTTTTGAGTAAACAGTTATACTTATTAGAACACATACGAAAATAGTAATAATAGTATTTTAAATCGGATTTATAATACATTACATAACCATAGTACAACTACAATAGCTAAGTCTCATATTTGTATTAAAAGTCTATTAACCATAGTTATAGTGGTTTGTCTAGGATTAATTAGCTTACTATATATGAGTATGAGATGGGTTCATTGAAACACAAAATTTATACTACATTTTCATATAATAAAAATGTAGCCCTTAAATTTACTTTGCGGACATAAGTATTTAGGTTTAGGTTGAACCATGTAACCCTCGTGTTCATATGTTCTCTATTTTCTGCTTTCTCATCTGCATATATTTTTAGCGTATTTAAAATATGGTATTTGAGCTAATATTTCCCGATTAGAAAGATTGACAGAGATTCGTATAATTATCCATGTATACTTTAATCAAGTGGCCATATAATTATTTAAATATGTCACGTGAATAATTTGGTTGAAGAAAAATTCCATCATTTAAAATAAGATATTTAACTGATAATAACAATCACAAACAAATCCTTTTGCATTTATTTTAGAAATACTATTTAGAATACCAATTTTAAATTTTTGGGTGAAAAAGAGTTCTTTTCTTGTCCTATTACAAGTATTATATCAACTAGAGTTTTATATAAGTATTAAAACAATTTTTCATATGAATAATTTAACAACATTTCATATTTAATTTTTATATAATTGAAAAATGTTATAAAATAGTATGTTTTCCCAACTATTACATTAATAAGGGTGCGTTTGGTTTAATGTAAATCGAATTCCGAGTGCAAAATGAATGCAGGGGAAAGTGAATTCCTGTAAGGAAAATGAAATCTAGATGTTTGGTTGTGCAATGAAAAATAGTTTGGAAAACGATTTTTGGTGTTTGGTAACATTTTAAAAATGCTATTTTCTTACAATTTTTCACATTTTCTCAACATCCAAACAAATTTTATTACAGAAAATTTCAATATATACACTTAACACAACCAAAAATTAAAATAAAAACATTGAGCAATAGGAAGAAAGAGTGAGATCAGAGGGAGAAAGAGTGATAGATTGAGGAAAAAAGAAAGAGATCAGAGTGAAAGGAGGTCGGCGGCACCAATGAGCTTTGGGTGGATCTAGATGGCGATCGAGAATGAGAATGATGGTGAGAACGGTGATGCTGATGAGCTTTGGGTCGAGAACGATGATGGCGACTCCGATCTTGGGTGGTGACGATCTGAATGGCAACGCCTATAAGCTTCCAGCGGCAACTATGATGGCGACTCCAATCTTGGGTGGTGACGATCTGGATGGCGATGCTAATGAGCTTCCAGCGGTGACTCTCTCTCTCTCTCTCTCTCTCTCTCTCTCTCTCTCTCTCTCTCTCTCTCTCTCCACTTTTTCAATCTGTAAAATGTTGTTTGAAGGTAAAACAACTATGGAAATGGTTTTACGAGTGTGAGGGGGTATTTTACGGTCAAAGTGTAAAACATTTTCAGTTGGTGCCAAACATACACAATGATATAAAATGCTTTCCGGAATTGGTTTTTATGTGAAACAAACATAGCCTAAGTTACAAATGAATACCTTAACATTTTTATACGGATGAAAGAAAACCCAATAAATATATATAAGGATCACCATTCACCAATTCGTTGTCTAGTATAACACAAAACAATATCAAATTGAGAAGTGTATAACTTCAAAACAATATCTAAGAATAATTTAAATAAAATAAATAGAAGATCCATGGAAAAATGTGACAGAATGTGATGTTTTGACTAACAAAATGAGATTATTATTTTTAAGTAATCAAATCAAAAGATGTTCCCTCAAAGTTAGAAGAAAAAAAAAAAAAAAGGCCATTACAGACATCGATTATTGGATTATTAAAAAACTAATAATTAGTAGTAATTGATTTGGATTAAAGTAAGATTAACCCTATATATCATATCTGTCACACGTGAGAGGGCGGCTGAATGAATCTTCCACTTTTTTCTTTTTTTTGCTATGCTTTGCTTGAGTATTTGATTTGAGTTTGTGTTGTTGACTGTTGCCATCTGTGAACTGAGAATAGTGATTAGGGGACACTTGGCAATTTATATTTGGTTTATAAGCCTCCATCTCCGCCGTCCTTGTTCCATAACATGGCACCTAGGAACCGTCACTTGATTGACACTCTGGTCGAATTGATTTGTCGGGTCCACATCTTCACGCGCTTTGCTATACCGGTGGGAAACAAAACAATCTCAAGATAGCCCAAAAACCCAAATTTATTTTTAAAATACAAATTAAAGTGTTGTACAAAGTATTAGTTTTCGATATGCATAATTTATATATATATATATATATATATATATATAAATTATCATTTGCATTCCATTTCCATGTCATGTGTATATTTATGACTTTGAAACATGGTTGCTGCAACTTGTTGGTTTAATGTTAGTAATATTCCTAGTTAAATAAGTTATTTTATTTTATTTTTTATTTTTATATAAGATAGAAATTCTACTCTAACCTAATTTGAATGTATATGTGGGTGAAGTTTTTTCTTGAAAACTTAAACTCTGATTCTTACCTTTCACACCTCACAAGCACTTATACTTGTGGAGTGACTATAACACCAATGGTATGTAATGATATATAGAAGTTACAACTCTGGTTTGTTTTCTACCCAAAAAAATTCTTGTTTGTATGCAGGTACAAATTCAAATGAATATGGTATGTAGAAGCCGACGTTAGAAATATCATTGCATTCATCCAAGACAATGCAAGTTTGGAGTTATCTATAGGGTCAATGTCGAGCCTCTATAGTCTTATTCAGGAATATGATTCTTAGTATGAAACAAAAATTATATAAATTTTAAATAAAGTATAAACACACTAACAGAAAATGTGAGAGGTATAGAATAGATACTATTTTAGTAGTGGTGATTTTTTTTTTTTTTTTCACAATGGGATTTCCATGTGTGGTAATTTCTGACTTAAATGGAATATTTAAAGATTTACAAAATTTCTAACACTCATTTATCTATACTTTATATAAAATGATTTTTCTCTTTGAATTGGACTTTTATATGGTTCAAAAATACCCTCATTAATGAAGAATGATTTCATTTAGAAATAAGGTCATAAAGGTTAAAGAACAAATAACAAATTTCATTTTGTTTTATTTTTCTCTTTATTGTCTTTTCTCTTTTATTTTTCTTTTTGTTTCTCTTTTTATTTGCCTTTTAGAAGTGACTGAATACCTTAGAGTTTTGTTTAGTGATTGGGTTTCCTTTTGAGTATAAAGCTTGATGATCTGCTTTGGGTTTGAAAATTTGGCGCTTTTGGGTATAGTCGAATGTGTTTTGATTAAGTATCTGCCTGTAGTTGTTGTGTGGTGTTGTCTTTGACATCAGTCCAAAAATTATGTTGCTTTGTCATGAACTCATGATGTATGCTAAAAATCATTATAAAATTTCTCTTCTTTTCTTTTTTTCCTAATTTTTTTTAGGTATCTGTTCCTTTTCTAAATTTGTATTGACTATGCAGATGGGTATTTTGCTGGTGGATAATATATTTTGTTTCTTATAGTTCATTTTAAAGATATAAACTGTGGCTCTTGATAGGTAATGAGGTACAGTGTTTGTGAGCTTAGAATAATGATTCTTGATTTGTTATGCACAACTGGTTTTCTAAGCTATATTGCTACTCACACTCTTATTTGCTTATCAAAAAGTTTTTTCCCTCCTTTCTTGATTTCTTTGTCAAAGATTTCCTCCTTTAATTTTTTTTTTTTTTCGTTTTTTGCTATAAATAATTTCTTTTTTTGAATTTTTTTTCTTTCCTTGATTTCTTGTTTTTGTCCAACACAGAAGCTTTAAACAGTTAAGCATACTATGAATTTAATTGGCTTGTCTTGAAATCAAATTCATGCCAAAAAATTTTCACCTACATTTGCCACTAAATACCTTGGAGCTTGCCTTGTTCCCCTTTTCAGTTATTGGAGTGTAATTTTGCTTCGGCGCCTTTTTTTTTTTTTTTAGTAGGTGAATATCTCATCTTTGCTTCTCCTTAACGCAAAATACATTTGTTATTGTCTGATTGCCCCCATTAAATTTGGGCTATGTAGCTATTATATTTTGTCATTGATTATGAAGAAATTAAAAGTATCTCTTAAACATTCAGACTATATGATTTGCTTTGTATTTCACAGTTTCACTTTTAATTTTGGTCTTTTAGCTGAGTTCTTAATATGGAAGTTCCTAAGCTATAAACCCTTAACAAATTTACATATTTAGTAGTGATAGTGATCTTATAGCTTCACCTGTGCCTGCTGTTAGTTTGAAATTTTGATATATGTTTATCATTGAAATCACTCTTTGTTATTTTGTTAGGTTGAATGGCATGATTAAATGGATGCTATACCCAATATGGGAAGCTGCTTCCGTTGATGAATGGTTATACAATGGCGGTCCTTATGAGCTAATTGTTCTACCACCAAGAGCGAGAAAAGGCAGCTGCTGGAGGTGGAGGGGGATTAGTGCTAAATTTTAGATTGTTTTTTGTTAGTGTAGACCACATGTTCTCACTCTTGTATAAGTTCTTTATACAAGTTCTACCATTCTAGTGAAATCTTGTAGAAAAATATATGTTTTGGATATATGTAGAAACTTTGTTAAGGACTTAAGGTAGTGTGTGTGCTGTGCTTAGTAGTGTGTGGGTGGTGCCTAGTAGTGTGATGAGGTGTGCCTGTTGTGGTGATAAAGGGTGCATGTACTTGGCTATATTGAGGCATGTGCAGTGCAGGTGCATGATGTGAAGCTTAGTAAGTGATCAGATAGTGAGAATTAGTTAGGCAGTTTTGCATTTGGTATTACTGAGATTGTAATTGTATATAACCCCCAATTTTGGGATGATAATAAACAAGTTTGGAATCAATTCAGTTACTCTCCTTTCTCTATCTTTCTTGTTCTCACTCTATTGGAGGTGGTTACCCTCGAAGTAACCAACATCTCATTCTTTCCATTCTCCAATTCTTTCCATTACTTTCTTCAACAATCAAGCTCTTAACAATCTTCAACACTTACCTTTAGTAGCCACTTGTATGATTCAAAAATTGTTTTGAATGGAAGTATTTTGCTTAGGCATAATCTTGTTCATTACACTTTGGCTTCAACTTGCATCCTTGTAGAATTTGTGAATGTAATTTTTAGGTTCCATGAATGTGCATATTTTTAGGTTCTTTTTGAGTGAAATAATAGCCTTGTAATCAAAGTGTACATTTTAATAAAGCTTTGTTTATTTTTGGATCAAACTCTTCCATCAATTTGTGACCGTACAGGCATCATCAAAATTGTTCAATTTGAAGCATTACAAGAAATTAGAAATAAAAGGCACACAATCAATTACATTTTATTACATTCTCAAACCAATATCAATAAAAGAATAACTATATTTTATTACATTCTTCTTGGTTTGTACTCTAAATCCATGTAAAAGTTTTTGTAAATGAACATGAAAACTAGTAAGTGTCAAAACTAAAGAATACATTCAATCTTTCATTGATACTGAAAAATTAGCCTATTGACAACAAGATACATGGCTTCAATGCTTCATGGAATGCTTCAAAACATTTTTCTGGCAAGATACATTGAACTTCATTGCAGCAGAGGCTAATATTTTATCCTGTTAATAAGAAAACAAGAGACATAGTTATTAGTTATTACTCCATATAACCTTTTTCAACAATAAATGGAAAATAAAAAAGTGCATAAACAAACTCTTGTTCATAAGCTCAATTGTGCCCAAATCCAACTGCAATTTCTGCTTTATTGTCTAAATTAGTACCATATTTGTATAACATAGAAATGCCCAAGTAGAATTAAAGTTAATAAATGAATACCATATCTATATAACATAGAAATGCCCCAGAAGAATTAAAGTTCAACTAGAAATATTTGACAATTTTTTATTAAAAGAAAAATAGCATAACCAAAATTTCAAACATTCTTTTGAACCAAAATAGCATCACCAGAATATTTTGGAAGGCCTTAACATATAAACTTAAAAATTTGGGCTAAACTTGTTAGGCATGATTGGTAACAATTCAAGAAACCAAAAATGCAAATATTTTCCACAAGAAACCAAAAGAGCCACAATTTATATCTTTAAAATGAACTACAAGAAACAAAATATATTATCTACCAGCAAAATACCCATCTGCATAGTCAATCCAAATTTAGAAAAGGAACAAATACCTAAAAAAAATTAGGAAAAAAAAAAAAAAAAAGAAGAGAAATTTCATAATGATTTTTAGCATACATCATGAGTTCATGACAAAGCAACATAATTTTTGGACTGATGTCAAAGACAACACCACACAACAACTACAAGCAGATACTTAATCAAAACACATTCAACTGTACCCAAAAGCCCCAAATTTTCAAACCTAAAGCAGATCATCAAGCTTTATACTCAAAAGGAAACCCAGTCACTAAACAAAACTCTAAGGGATTCAATCACTTCTAAAAGGCAAATAAAAAGAGAAACAAAAAGAAAAATAAAAAAGAAAAGACAATAAAGAGAAAGAGAGGAGGACCCGGCCACCAGTGGTGGTGGCACCTACGATAGCACCTCTAGCGGCCGAAGGAGAGAGACAAGAACGTATCGGAACTCCGCCGGTAGTGGAGGTGTGGGACGCAGTGGTTGCTAGCTATAGCCATGGAGATTGAGCAATGGTGTGAGAGAGTTTTTGAATTTTGGGTAGAGAAAGATCTGAAGAAAGAGAGAGTTTTTTTTGTTTTTTTGGGTAGCTGAAAGGCAGAGAGAAGAGTTAACCTTTACAGCTAACCCCAGTTGAACTTGCTGAGTTAAGTCAGTTGGATTTTAATTGACGTGGCATGCTTCAGACTTTAGATTTATTTCAAACGAATCCTGTCCATAAAATGGACACTCCATTTCAAATAGAAATGGAGAGGATCCGGATCCCTGATCGTTGTGTTGCTGGGTACTGTGTTTGGTACCTAAGAAAGTGCAAGAATACAAAAGAAAATAGAAGAAATTGAGGATTTACAAAAAAAAAAAAAATCATTTTCTTTAATTTTTTTTTTAGATTTTGTTTATCTGACATGGCCTTTTTTTTCTTCATTAAAATGCTTATGTGGATTTTCAATGTTAAATTATTTGATTTTATATTATTATGTTAGCCACATGTGCGCCAATCATGCAAACCGTTTGCCACCTAAATATTTTCCGTTAGTGAGTTAACGGTAGGGACCAAATTAATTGGAAGTTGAGAATAACAAGAACCGTATTGACTGTTACCAAAATGTAGGGACCAAATTGACCGTAGTCTCAAAATGTAGGGACCAAAATGGTATAGCCTTATTTTAATAGAGCATTAGTACAACACCAACATAGATAAGAACAAATTTATAACCTAATAAACCTAAGTATAGTACCAAAACAATACAAACTATTTTATCAGTGCTTCAAAGACTAAACCAATAGAAATTACAACAAATTTATATTGGTTGTACATCAAATCAACATAAATAATCAAACCAAATGATATCTTATTTCGTTAGTAAGATATCAAATAGTTCTATCTCAACTCGGTTGAGAAAAAAAAAAAACATAAATTAGTTTTACTATTCTATATTTAATAGGATATTATATAGTTCTATCCCAACTCAATTTTTTTTAGAAAGTATCCCAACTCAATTGATAAACAAAAGTGTAAACAATAAAATCATATAATATATATTTTTTAAAATATATATTAAATATAGGTAGATTGGGTTGGGTTAGACGGATTTGTAAATCTAGTAACCCTCACTCAACTTGACCCATTATAAAAAAGATTTTGACAATCCAACCCAACCCACTAATTCTTAAAAACCCACCAAACCTAGCAAATTTGGGTTAGATTGAATCGATTTTGACAAATTGGCGGGTTGGTTACACACCCCCTAATTCAAGCCATTTTTGACTGCACACCCCTAATTCAAGCCATTTTCTAACAGGGATTTGGTGGATTAAGGAGCAAAAAATGTTCAACCACGTTGAATATATGTGCCTACCACTAATGAATCACGGATAGATGCATTTATAGGTTTGACAGACGTGCACTACAGTTAACAATTGAAAATTTAATAAGATTCAATAGGAAAAAAAAGAAGTAAAAATAACTTTTTATATTAGTAATATTATAACTATTATTTTGATAGTTATAATAGGGAGGGGGGTTTAAATTATACTTAGATATTTCTCTTTTTTGATATAATATATTTCTCTTAAAAATACTAAGAGACGTTAATTAGTTAAATTACAATTCTTACGCCACTAATAAAATTATTAAAGAATCTCATTTTCAACTTTACATAGTAAGCCTAAAAATACACCCTAAGATCACATGGAAGGTCAAAAATTAGCATTTTAAATTATTTTGAAAAGACAAGTTAAAATTTAAAATCTGCGATATCTATCTAATACTAGTATTTTAGACCAATATTCCAAGGTAGTATTTTTTTTTTTTTGGAACAATGAAATATTCAAATTAAGTCTGAAATAATAAGATAAGATAAGAGTTTGTGAATTGAAATAATTAAGAATTTTATAAGTTACTAGTAAGTAATTTAGAACCTAAAAATAGGATATAGAAGTTGCAAAGGCGCGTGGAGCGAAGAGGGAAAGATTAAGGTGTTTGTCCAATAAGAATGAAAAAGGTAGCAACCCACATGGGAAACTTTGGGTTTTGCCATGTGCCTCCATTTATGAGAATTAGCTAGCTGTGTTATGATTCGGATCTCAAACCCAAAACCAATAAGTGTAATGCGAATGTGATAGATAGACTTACACACACCTTTTTTTTTTTTTTTTTTTTTTTTTTGGAGAAGAATACTTACACACTTTGTTAACACCACTAAGGAACCGCGTATCGTATATTTTTTCATTTTCATGTGACAGCACGTGTGGTCCGTGTGACTGACTCTCTATATATTCACCTATTTCTCCTCTGCAGTTTCAATCACAAAACACGCACAAAAGTAGTCATTGGGTGGTCAGTTAACAAATATACAAATATATAATAACTTTCCAATTTTCATTTACTCTTCTTCTCCCCTCAAAAACCCCTTTTAGCCTCTTCAATTTTCAACACCACCAAAGAAAAAGCTACATACATACATACATACCTAGAAAATGGCTGATGAAGGCACAGCTACTTGCATTGATATCCTCTTGGCCATTATTTTGCCTCCTCTTGGTGTTTTCCTCAAGTTTGGTTGCCAGGTACCTAATTCATTTTCTTTATTTCATTTCATTTCATGTATTTTTATTTTTATATTTCTTTCTTATTCATTTTTTACGTGGGTGATTAATAATTCAGATCGAGTTTTGGATTTGTTTGTTGCTGACCCTTTTCGGCTATCTCCCTGGGATTATTTATGCTGTCTATGCCATCACCAAGTGAACTTCAATCTTTGTAAGCATCCACTTATCTCTCTCCCCCTTGCTTCTGTTTCTTTTTTCTTTTTCTTATATAAAACATTTTTTTTTTTTAAATTTTGTTTTACTAATTATAAATCAAAGATTTATTAAAACAAAATGTTATATCAACATATTTTTAGACTAGAATAACCAATCTCCACTTGATGTGTTTTATGTGCTAATTGAATATGAAAGATAAAACGTTTGAGATGCATGAGTTACTTTTTATACATCGATACGTTTATTTTAGAATATAGGATGGTGGGTACATTATGATTTAAGTTTGTGTGTATTAATAAAAAATTATCAATAAAAATTTCTTGAAGATAAACTGTCGTTGTATAAGAAGTTTGCAATTTTTTGTTGTTGAAAATAACATGGGAAAAAGAACTCACTTGAAATTGCTTTTTGAACTTTTCTTCTAAGTTGAACAAGTTTGAATTAAAAACTTCTTGGGGGTAACAACTAGTAAAATTACTTGTTCCTCACAAAACATGCTAGAATCACAACTTTGCACACAATTTATTTACTTGGAGAATTGCAAGAGGTGAATGGACTCACATGATCTATCACTTTTATTCCATCATTCATGACAAATGTTAAAATGTATTTGTAAACACAATTCTTAAAAGTAAAAACAAAAGCAAAAAGGCCCTAAATGTCACTCTCTTTCACACATGAGTCGTGAATCATTAAACGCTGTCTATTGGATATACTCAATAGTCAATAGACAGCGTATAATGCATAGGCCCCGCGTGATCTTGCACTATACTTCTTGTATTTCATCTTAATAATTGTGACTTAAGTGGACTATCTTTTTCTTTCCTCTAATTATGGGCTAAACTTTTGACAATTAGTTTCTCAAAAAAAAAAAAAAAACTTTTGACAATTTTGCATCTTTTTTTGGGCAGGTGGAGGTGTGACCTGTGAACGGCAATATGTCTTTTGTTTTTCTGATTTGGGGTTCGTTAATAGCCGTTGATGGACAGTTGATTCTTCATTCTGTGTGTCAAAGTGTTTAAGATTTTCTTTTCTTTTTCTTTTTCTTTTCCCTCTTTTTTGTTTTTTAATCTGATGTAAAGGTGGAATACTGGTTATGTGATTAAGACTTTGACGAATGGTGGGTACCATTCGTCATATTAGTGTTTCTTAGAACCTATTCTTATTTTAATGTGATTTGTGTTCTTTTTCAACCAATTTGTCTATGGAGAAATGATTTTTGAGTGATCTGTCTTTCTTTTACATTTGCGTTATTGGTAAGCAGAACAGCTAGTCCTCCTCCCCATATTATTTAATTTACATGAATTTATGAGATGCCTTAAAAAGCAGTCACTTTTAGAATTTTAGATGCTAATTGTACTAGGTGACAATCTAATACAGCAAATTGTACCATAGCATTAGTCATTGTTGACAACGATGGCTTCCTTGGAAAAGAGCTGAGGAGGAGAATAGAACAAGAAAAGGAAGATGACATGCATCTAACTAAAAAAGCACAAGCACAATAAAAACCAAAGGAAGAAGGCATACATCTCTTACCTTAAATTTAAAAAACTTTATAGACATACAGCTTTTGAAGCTGTTAAGAAAATTATGAAGGAGTGCCTTAATCTTTTAAATTAAAGTGCAATTAATATTCATTTACTTTTCTCAAAAGAAAGTTTTAGAGCCTGTTTGGTAATGTTGTTCAAGTAAAATTGTTTAAGTTTTTTAGAAATATAGGTAGATGAAAAAATGTTTTGGAAATACGTATTGTGTTGTTTAAATAACAAAAATTGTTATTTAAATACCACCAAATACCCCCTTAGTTGTACACATTTCATCCATCATAAATTTCGTGTGCAACCAATTAAGCATTCACAAATGTACTTTTTCATTTTTAAGAATGAGTAACTAATAAGTATTTGTTATTTATTAACATGTACTCTCATAGTAGCTAATTCAGAGTTTTTTTTCCTCCATGGCCCAACCTATGAACGTAAAGTATCTTGTTATAGATTTGTCATCATTCATCAATATGGTTGCCTGTTTTGATTGGGAGTAATTTATACGTACACGCATCTAGTAGGTCTTGAACACATGATCTCAACCACCACCTTAATTGCTGTTATGATAAGAATGTGCTATGGAGTTCCTTTAGATATATCATCAACATTGTAGAAATATAAAAAGGGAATTATCCATTAAAAAATAAAAGCTTGACAAAGCAATAAGGTGGCACGTGGAAGCAAAATCCTTTTCCACATTAGGCAGTAAGATAACAACATCATCAATCAACAATGACAACAACAAAAAAAAGGTCACAAGCAGCCAAAACGGTAGTTTCACCAATTTGAGAAACAAATGAGCTTACCAACATCCACCCACCCCTGTTTTGATTATTTTGTACTAAAAGTTTAGCATTGTGATTATCAAACACCTCAATTATTTGGTGTGTAGAAAGATTAGCAAGAAGGAAGCTTCTCGTTTCTCATAACACGGATATAATACAATTTAGTGATTGAAAACTGAAGCTTCCAGTTCCAGATCAAAGATTTGCCTCACCTTACATTAACCAATACACAACAGATATGTCTCATTCAATTTCTCTTATTCTTTGAACTGCCATTCCCTACGGCACATGGGGCAATGTGCTTGAGAGGTCTGTGTATTCACGCATTTTAAGATGCAATGGAGATGGAATGCATGGTTGCAAGCACCCCAAACTGCAATATCATAGGTTCAAAACAAACATCATTATTTCCTGTCATAAGATTTTAGCAACAACTACAAGAAGATTCAATTGTTTCTTTTCCCTGATAAGTATAATAAATACAAGAGGAACAAATGAAAGGGGGGAAAAGAATGCAATCTTTCACTAATATACCAAATAAACTAACAACTTTTAAGGACATACAATATCAATTTAAGGAAATTATGAAGAAGATTCTCAACTCCTAGTTGAAAAACTACATCATGAATGTGATTCTCTACCTCTGAAATATTGTTACTTAACATGACTCCGATGGATTTTTATTTTTTTCCCATATCTCAATGACAAAAACACACCAGGAAAGAAAAGATGAATTCTTCATGCCTCTGTGAACTCCACAGAGATAAAGAAAAAAAAAAAAAAGCATTATGTCACAGGTGTGGAAATATACTACGAACCAAGTTCAACAAAAGTAACTATTAGATACTTGTGATAGTTTTACTTCATGAGATGCCATATGTATTGGGGGAAGAACATGGGCTCAACCAGATTTTGTTAGAAAACAGAGACAATCAAAATTGGAAGCCTCAGTTTGAAGTCATTTTAACTATTTAAAATAACTTTATACCTGATGGAAAACTGACACAACCCATAACGTCCGAAACACAATAGAATGGACCGAAATTTTACCCCAGTTGGAAAAGGGTGGGTTCTCGTACTAATTTGCATACCGGTATGAGATTTTCTGGCCGTTTCTGCCAGAATGGAACAAAATTCAAAACTTGAGTTTTACAATTTACTTACAAAATCTGTTAATTGTTGTAATTGAAAGTAGTCTATTACGAGAGTATATCAACTATAAGAACTCTTTTTAAAGAAAATTTGTAAGGAAACCACCTAGACCTGTTTTTTTTTTTTTTTTTTTTTTTTGGGTGGGGATCATTAGATGACATCAATATTTTCTTCTAGCGGGCCAACTCTTAATTTTTGGGGTACAGCATTTAAAAAAGTAAGAACTACAACCAGCCAAGCACTGCAGCCCTTGAACGTGGTTCCACCACCACATGCTAATAACTATAAACCATCCAAGCGCTGCAGCAAGAACTTTCTACAATAATAATGATGGAGGTCTCACTAAAATGGATAGTAAAACACCCATTTATCATTGAATGGAAAAAGGAAAATGAATATTGCATACCACTCAGCACATAGCAAGTAGGTGTAAAATTGACAAAGTAAAGAGATAAAAAAAAATATATAATAATAATAATAAATAAATAAAAAACCCTTAAATGCAAGAAAGTGAGAAGTAATAGGGTAAAGGAGAGGTGGTTATCTTTTAAAATCAAACAATCCACAACTCTCGTTTTTTTTTTTTTTTTGAGGGATAAATCAAACAATTTATAATTACAAATATACTAAGATAATGGTGAGGGGGTAAATGACAGTTTTTATAACAGCTGTTAACTCATTATATTATAAATTATATATGATTAAAATTTAAAGATAACAAACAATGGGATAACATAATAAGTAAAATTAATCCCATTGTTTGATTATATTAGAAGTTATATATGATCTAATTTACCCCTCCATTGCAAATTTCTTAAATTTCTTAAACTTAAGAATTTTTTTATATATAATTTTAGATTGAAGAATTCTAACATGTACTTTAAATTAGATCATCATAGTGTTGCATATCTAAAGAGGCCTTTATGGACATATCAAACAATGGGATAACATATTAAGTAAAATTAATCGAGAAAGATTATAGGAGGTAGGAAGCATTGCATGAGGAACATTACTTCATGGACTCTATTTTGAACAAGAAGTTCAATTAAGAAATGAAAATAAACAAGAGTTCATGTAGAGTAAGTGCCTTCAGTCATCTAGCACGCAGGATTAGTAAGAAAACCCCCCAAGAATCAATCATGCACAACGAGTTTGTTGTATTCTTCACCTGATAGTTCTACATCCATTATGGCCGCAGGATCCAAATTTCCATCTCCCTCCAGGAATACTCTAAAAATATCATTTGAGCAACCATATATTAATGTGATATCATCTGCTGAAATCACATCAGGAATCAAGCAAAATTTCAAGTTCCAGCACACTATATCTGGCATCACATAGCCATTCATTTCAAATTTCTTTCTGATTGATTCAATTTCAGTAGACACGTCGCCACACAAAACAAAATCGCCAGTATGAGTTAAAATGAAAATTTTCTTTATCATCTTATCTGTGCTCAGGTTGCATTCAAGAGCCATATTTATGACTTTATACAAAATCTCCGAAACATTAAAAAAGATGTCATCATGAGATTTCAAAGTCTTGAGCTTAGATCGAAGATCTTCTCCTTCAATCTTTATAAAGTCCAAATCATCTGAGGCATTCCGTACAGCCACTTTTCCTTTCCATGGGCTCTCACAGAATTCAGAAGTTAGAAGACTAAAAGCATAGCAAAAGTTCGAGAAGTTATAATATGGTGCAGTACTAAAGACTGAAATGCAGTTGTGAAAGCATCCTTTGCTAGAGAAGTCTTCAACTACTCTCCTCCAATGATACTCTGCGATTTCCTCCCCAAATGCATAGTTCAACAAACTTAAAATCTCGTGAGGAAGCAATCTGCTGAAATTGAATTTTGGCTTCACCGACCGCTTCAGATACCGAAGGTGACGACAAATTCGCCAGTCATCATGTTTAAAGAATAACTTTTTGTAAGTTTTCATAGCAACAAAGGGGACTCGATCATATGGAAGACTGTCCCACTTGCGACGGCTCATGTAAGTCTCAGGCAGCTCCAAGGCTTTGCGAAGTGGGATAAGGACCTGTTTTCGCAAACGTTCTCGAACTCGATAAACATAGTGAGCCTCCTCAATCCCTCTGTACTCAGCATCAGAATCATAAGGGAAGAGCTTTCTAGCAACACTCTCACAAAAGAGAGTCGAACGATCATAAGAAGAGTCAAGAGAAGGACACCACTTTGCAGCCAAACTAATCTTATCAATCTGGCCAGTATTCAAGAACTCAAGATCGGATTTTAACAGTCGAGCAAAGATATCGGATATATGTTCATATAAAAAGCGATAATCCTCGTCATTATTGTATTTCTCAATGGCCATTTTTGCCATTAGAATTCTTTTCTGGTCCCTCAACCGCATTGTCATTTGCTTCTCCCCGGGTGGTTCTTCAACTATTTTTGAATATTTCAGCTTTACTTTTTTGTAATTCTTCATCACAGTAATTTCTCTCCTCTCATAAAATTCATATTTCCGAATTTCATAGCCATAGAGGAGCCGGTAAAGAATTTCGAGCAAGTCTTTCAAATAACCGAATTTGGCAAACACCTCGAGATTGTATGCTAGTGATTTAGGGTGACATTTGTAGAGCCATAAAAGTGAGGCAAAAAACTTTTCTTTGCCATCTTTCCTAGGAGGAATTGTTTTTCTCAAGAAGCAAATAATTTTGAGGGTGGTAAGTGAATTGTGGTTCCAAGATTTCTCTAAAAGGAATTTCAGAGCATTCAGACTCTGTTGATTGTTCCCACAATTGTAAAGATCTATGCAAGGATGACAAAATTGAAATTGATACCACTCGAAATAAGGTATAGGAGGCATGAATTTTTGCTTATCAAAGCTGCCACTTAGCAATAAATCCATGAAGGGGTCTTTGATATTGAGATGATGATCAACAGATGAGGATGGATGATCATGATGGACTTCTGGTGGGCCCAATAACCCTAACCCATGATGAGAAGGATTGGGTTTGGGTGGGTGGAATAGCAGAGCAGAAGAAGATGTGTATTGCTTTCGGTATTCTAAAAAATAATGAACTTGTGTTAAACCTCTCCGCGCTTTATTGATAGGCATAAACATACGAACTAGAAGAAAATCCTGGTTAATAGGAAAAACACTCTTAAAACAACATATATGTTTATACCAAAATCAAGAATAAAAAAATGAATATATTAAACAGGCAGTAGTAGGACGTAGTGAACAGTGAACACATTAAAACTACAACCAAATCATGCCCAATTTCCTTCTCAAAAAAAAAAAATCATGCCCAATTTCTCTGTACATCCAATCCAAACAACCCAACAATTTCAATTGAACTCCACAAGTAACAGTAAAGCTCTTTCGAACATTTTGCTGCAAAGGTTACATTTTTAGCATGGTCATGATCATGTTGTGGTGTGAGCTAAAACAGAGATCTTTGATTAAAACAAAAGACAGATTTTTTTTTTTTTTTTTTTTTTTTTTTTTTTTGTTGAGATATAAGCATCTATCAAGTTTTTATTTTATTTATAATTAAATTTAATGTTCCAATCTTCACATATAGTCAAAGACATAAAAAATTTCCTAAGGAATAATAATAACAAACACACAGAGACAGAGAAAAAGAAAATTGCGTGAGCAGCAACAATACATACCATTTGAAAGCAATAAAAATTTTATAAAAATAAATAAATAAATAAAACTCCCTTCAACCACATATTTAAATTCTATTTTTTTTTTTTTTAAAGTTACCATAGTGGCTCTCTTGAAGAAGAGAGTACAGTAGTACTGTAGCAACTCCAAACAATGTTCCCCCTTAAAATAATTCTTGAATAAAAAGTGTTTTTTTTTTTAATGAAAAATCATTTTTTTGGGTTGGTTAGATTATGACTGATTTATTCACATGGCGGGATGGTGACTCTCATTTGTCTAGTTTTGGTCTTATGAAAAATAGTCAGGATGGAAAAAGCTACAGTACTAATTTAGCTTACACTCAGCCTGAGTTTTTAAGGACTGGTAATTACATCGAATATGTATCCTTCTAAATGACTGAATTTTTTTGTTTTTTTTTTTTTGGAGAGACGATTCATTAACAAAACTAGGAATGAATAAGAGGTTCAAGACATATCCTATTAAAGTACATCCCGTTGAGGTCATCTTCAAAAACATCAACCCTGTCTACAGACGGACTATCAAATAAGGAAAAATCAACAAGCTGAATGACTAAAATTTGATTTTAGGGTCTATTTCCTTCTTCCAATGCATTTTGCAACTTATCATTACCTAAGTTTGATGAAATGGTCAGATTGTCTCTCACCAACACTATGGACATAAAATAGAACAGCCTAGGTATTACTTTACTAAAGCAGAATACTACCATAACCCTCTTCTCTGTCACTCATTGACATGTTATATTAGTGTGACAGAGTAATAAGCGGCTTGTTTATGCAGTATTGAACTCCAAGTTTGATTAGGTTGTACTCTTGCTAATAATGCATTTAATAAGAAAATGTTGTGACCTATATTTAAAAACAGCTGCGAGTTGTCAGATACATGCAAATACTGTTTCTTCTGAGTAGTATTGCCCTACACTAGTGTTGATCTGATAATTAAGATGTAATTGATAATTACAGAGATACGAAGACCCACATCTAGTGAATTTGATTAGTGTCATACTCTGCAGGAAGGGTCATCCCAGAGAGTGTGATCTACAATTATGGAACAGTTCTCTTGGACCTCTTAAGTGGGAAGCATATTCCTCCAAGCTAGTGGCGGAGCCAGGAATTTATATTTGGGAGGGTCATGTATAAATTTTTTTTTTTTGTGTGTGTATGAAATGTCAAATAGTAATATACAATATTTCATAACTGAGTATGTATAAACTAAAGTATATTTAATTAAAATTAAGCAATCATGAGACAAAATTAAAAAAAATGATTTAATATCTTTAATCAACTATAAAATGGGCAAAGTCGCAAAACATACAATAACATAAAAGCTAAACATCTTTGTTCAAAACTGTAACATACGCTCTTTAAGAGATCTAAAGTCATCAAGTATTAAATAAAAGACAAACAATCATTTAAATGTCAATACATAAAAAAAATATAGAATAAACAACAACTAAATACATGAATATATATGTATATATATATATATATATATATTTTGTCTATAATATATTGATTATTATAATAATAAATAATATATTATAAGAAATTTAAAAAAGAAAGCAATGAAAAAAAAAAAAAAATACCTGGAGCACGGTGACACAGCACACAAGCTGTCAAGCACAAGCACAAGAAGCTTCACAAAATTGAGTCACAAATTGAGGGGCCCACAGCTGTAGCCTACTGACAATTGTAATAAGAATGGTACAAAATTAGTCACTTTTTATGGCCTCAATTCAACACATATCACGTTTACCCAACAAAAATTGAACACAGTACATATATATTTAACTACTACAATTCTAGAAAGTGCAGAATAAAGAGACAAAACCTTTACCTTTAAACAAAGAGACAAAAATTTTACTTTTAAACAAAGGGATGAGAAGGAAAGATCTAAATCTGAAAAGATTAAAAAAAGAAAGAAGAAGGGGGCAAAAACAGTGCAGTGGCTGTGGCGAGAAGGACTGAAGGAGGCTGAACCGCTGAAGGAAAAGAGAAAGAACTGAAAGAAGAATGCAAAGCCCAAGTCCTCAACGGAGAGAGAGAGAGTCACCTGTTGAAAGATTTTTTCTGTTCTACAACTGCAAGACAAAGTTTCAGACTTTTCAATTTTTTTTGCCGTGTACAAGTAAGACCTAGATACATTGGGATGAAAATTAGAATTTTTTTTCTCCTTTATTTGTTGAGATAATTGTTTTTTTGGCCTAATATGTTGTGGTAATTGTTAATATATCTGTATTCATTTTAAAGATGCTAAATATGTAATTATTGTAATTTATTTACATGTATTTGTGGATTATATTTTATTGTATTGAAAATTGTATTTATTTTTAGACTTTATATAGGTATATTATCAGGGATGGGGGGCCAAAATGACAATTATTTAAGAGTCTTCAAATTATTTAAGATATTTAAAAAAAAAAAAAAATTTAGGGGGGCTAAGCGGAAAAATTTTGGGGGGCCCAAGGCCCCCCTCGGTCCTCACGTGGCTCCGCCACTGCTCCAAGCCATGTATGTTGTCTTCATTCCATAAACCCTGAGATTGTTCTCCATTTATTTGAATTCCAAGGTGTCTTCTTCTTCTTTTGTGCAATCACCATGGATTATAACTAGTATGTACAATCATATATCTGTAACGCTTTATCTAAAGGATCTAGAAATGGATTACAGCCTTGCATATGAGTCAAATATATCTTGAATGCATTCAATGTTACATTGGATTCCACTATTTATCTAAGTCGTGTAAGTTTTATTATTTATCATTTTTTTTTTTTTTTGGTTGACATCATTGCTACCTCAAACGATTGGGTAATGAGAAAGGCCCCACATGGAGTTGTGTGCTCATCAAGCAACTTGTTTCATTTTACAATTCTTTATGAGCTTAGTTTGTCATGACTTTCAGAACATCTGGGACATCCAAAAGTTTTAGACTTGAGTTAATTACTGGCATTGAATAAAAACTCATTGGATATCCACAAGTAAAAACTCATTGGTACTTGTTTATATCAGTATTTGGGTTATGCTTACAAATCCACAGGCACACAAAAGCTGTATATGGTTGAATCATATGATGGCCAACACTATTTTGACAGTTTCATAATTATTCAAGTGATTATTACAATTCCAGGCGTTGAACCCGATAAAAGGGAAAAATGCATTACTACTGTTGATGGATTCATTATTGGAAGGACAGTATGCCAACGATGATGCTACTTATAAATTGGTTGAACTTGCTTCAAAGTGTCTTCAGTCTGAGCCTAGGGATTGGCCAAATCTTGAAAAACTGTCTGTCTCTTCTGCTTGCTCGTTCCTGCTGCCTCTGATTCGCTTTTTGATGCATGTTCTAAAAATATAGTGGTGATGCCAACTATGCTTCCCACCCACCCCCCCGGTACAAGGATGGATCTTACTGTTGTGCATGATATTCTGCTAAAAACGGGGTATAAACTATAAAGTTGAAGAGTGTGCAGAAAATATGAGGTATTTGAATGATCTCTTCTATAATTCACACTTTTTCTGGTTTGACCGTATAAAGTTTAGATATGATTTGGTAATGCCGATACTCAAGAGTCAAGTCAACAAATCCTTAATCACAATTAGATTGAGTTTGAATTGGCCAATTTTGGTAAACCCCAACCATTTTAGGAATTTTGGATTAAGGATTTTTGGTAAGACAATTATTTAAGATTAAATAAAGAACTTTTTCTTTCCTACATTTTGTGTACATTTGTAATCACAATCAGGTGCCAACTTATGCAGATTTGTCATTGCATCATTGTACTATGGTTGAAAAATAAATTTTCATTTAATTTGGATGTCTATGGTTGAAAAAAAGTTCAGGTAAATAAAATTATTTTAATTTTAATTTTTGTCCTTTTTTGGTTGTCCTATAGGTTCCTCTTTTTCACTTCCAGTCCATTAGAGTTTTATTTTATTTTATTTTGCTGAATCAGTCCATTAGAGTTTTACCCAGGCCAAATAGTTCAATTAATTTTCTCCCTTACAAAAGGAAGACAAGGATACCAAGTGTACAAAAGTTGGCCCACAGCTAGTACATCCCCACCTACAAGAACCATTGACTACCTTGACCCATGGAGATAAAATAGAAAAGCACCAACAAACAGTCAATGACAAAGCATAGCAAAAGTGTAAAAGCAGAACCAAAGAGACGACAAAAAAGATATCAATGTTGGTCCCTAAGATGGAGTCAAACACACAAGAGAGTTAGAGAGAGAGGGTAAACACTTTCAAATAGGAGGTCCAAGGGGAAGGCTTTATTTGAATTCCTCGCTTCTCCAACGTTTTCCCTTTGAGAAAACCTAAACATTGAAAGTGTTGGATATTTTTATAAAAAAAGAATATTATATTTATTTTAATACTCATTTATGTGTATCAGTTATCCCTTAATGCCAGATATTTGATTGCTAAATTTTGAAATTCAAATATAATTCAAAATTTGAATAGCTTTTGTCAATGGTTTTAATCAGGAAATTTATGAAAATTAATGTGAATTTTAATATCATATATTGCGACCTTTTGGTATACTTTCCTTTATAAACTTTTGCTTTAAAACGTTTCTTTTAATATATTTAATAGCAATGTTATAGATAGAAAGATATTGTAAAACTATATATTTATATAATTTACTATTGATGGGTTATAGCATTATATATTGCTTTCCATTCTTGGTTATAATTATTGTGTATGGTCAAAGTTTCAAAAGAAAGTATTAGTTGATAGCTAAAAGATAGCCACGTTAGGAGCTGTAATTTTGTTTTTAATGGCATTATAACACTAAAAGGCAAACTTGATTTGTCTATTAACTTACCTCACCTATATACTTTGGTAAGAGGGTTTGATCGGTTTATATATAATATATGCATAAAAAGAAAGCTATTCATCACACATTGATTTCAACAATTTTATGTCCATTTAAAGTTTTAAAATTTGCAAACGTTTTTATTTTTTTGCTAAGGACAAGCCACGGGTCTGGCTTTATATATATATATATATATATATATATGGAAAGAACTAAAAGTTATACACACGTTTTTATTTTTGAATTAGAAAGCTACAAACTTTTCAAAAACAATTTTTTGTCTTAAACACTTACCATCTATTGCTTCTTACTGCTCACAAAAATAATTTATTTTTTACAAAACTTTCTGGGAAAAGAAAGTACTATAGAGAGCTTATATCCTACGAGTAGGGATGGCAATTTTTGCCTGACCCGTGGATACCCGGTCCGGTCCGACCCTAATGGGCCGGGTTTTACCCGATCCGATTAGAAATAGGGTCGGGTATGGGTTTTAAAAAAATAACCCGAAACGGGTCCGGGTCGGGTCCGGGTTTTATTAAAAAAATCCAGACCCGACCCGTATAAAAACCCGGTACCTAAAATTACAAAAATACCCTAATATATATATAAACCTATAATCTAACCCTAACTATTCCCTCATTTCTTCTTCACTCTTCAATCTTCAGCTGCCGCAGCCCCTCTCCCTCCTTTCTGCCTCACGCCTCCGCGCAGCCCAGTCCAACACTCCGCACTCCTCCCTCCCTCACGCCTCCCTCTGCCTCACGCCTCACGTCTCCCTCTGCCTCACGCCTCCCTCCTCCCTCTCCCTCACGCCTCACGCGCAGCGCAGTCCAACAGTTCCTCACTTCGATCAGCTCAGTCCGACCCTCCCTCACTCACACACTTCCTCAGTCAGTCAGTCACTGAGTCCGTGAGCCTTCCCTCCCTCGCTCAGCTCAGCAGTCAGTCAGGTATTCTTAATTTCTTATTTCATTTTCACTGAGTCCGTGAAGTTCGTTTTTATCTTTTGATTCTTTTCCTTAACTGCTTTGTCTTAAATATCTTTGTTGTTGAAAGGGTTTTTTTCTATTTTGTATATCTGCTGGGTTTTCTTTACTTTTGATAATAATACTATCTATGTTTGTGAGAAAAAGCCCTCTGATCTTTGTTTGGTACCTGGGAAAATCTAGGAAAGTGCTATTATTATGTTTTAGTCAATAACTGAATTATTGTAGACTGAATTATTGTTGAATTTATTGTAAATATTGGTTTGCATAATCTATATGCTTGTATCTCTCCTAGTTTACTCATTTATGAATTTTAGAAATAGAAAGACCCAGTATGGTTTTAAATTCTTTGTTGATATTGTAAGCTATAAATGTGTTTTTTTGAAATGTTTATGGTGATTGAATCTAGTTTTATTGAGTGAATAATATACCATTGTAAGTTTGTTACAGCAGGACACCTACACAATTTACTTTATTTTGGTTAAATTGTTTGCTTTATGCAAAAGCAAGTTTGTAACGCTAGTGAAAATATTTAAACATAATTTTGTACTTACTAATCCCATTAGAGCTTTTCACAGAAATATTGGAATTGCAGTGTATTTAACATAATTAGGATATGTGAAGTTTTAATGTCTTATGTGTGGTGTTTCATTGAATTTGTTGTGATGATAATAATAATGTTTATTTGGGTTTTGGGTGGGTGAGGGTTTGGTTTATGGGTTAAGGTGTTTGTGATGTTATACTGTTATTGGGTTTGTTAACTATTGATCTGTTGTATTTTGTGAGAGATTTTCAAATTAACTCTGTTAATTTTGTTTTTTGTGTTTGTTGGGAATGCAGAGCCTAAAACGGAGATGGAAGACACAAACACATACACAAACAAATCTGGGAGTTGTGCCACAATTGATGGGAGTTGTATCACAATTGATGAAGATTAAACATTTTGTATTAATTTAGTAGTTTTTTTTTTTTAATTTCTTAGACTTGTTGGATTAATATGTTGGTTTGTAATTATTCTAAACTTGTGGGATTTATTTTGTAGCTTTTTAATTTCTTGAACTCGTTGAACTTTTGATACTTATTTCTTGGACTTGTTTGATTTATTTTATTTTTATGTTTAGCTAGTGATTTGGGTCACGTTATTTAGGCTTGAATTTGAATATGTAGGTTTGAATGTAGGCAAAAATAAATTTGGGCTTAATTTTTTTATTTGGAATATGTAGGCTTGAACGGCAAAAATAAACCTGGGCTTGAACTTAAGGAAAAAATAAATCTGGGCTTAAATTTTTTTTTTTTTTTGGTTGGGCCATGAACTGGGCCCAAGTCCTAAACGGGGCCCGCAGGACCCGTGGGGCCCGGCTGGGGCGGGTCCGGGCCCCGGGAAAAAACCCGGTTCCCTAAACGGGTCGGGTTCGGGTTACGGGTCGAGTCCGGGTATGAAAAAACCCGGCCCGAACCCGACCCGTTGCCATTCCTACCTACGAGCAATGTAGGCTCGCAAGGATAATCAGCAAAGGTGGCTGGGCTATTGTATCCTGGGAGCAACATGCAGAAACTATTTGTCTAACTACATCAGATATACTGTAGACAGCACGATTTGTCTCAAGATAGTAACTTAGTCCACGCCTCATCTCCGCCACCTCTTCTGGTAAAATAAAATTGTGTAATTTACAAGGAAAATTCAAGTATTATCTCTCCTTTATTTCCAACAGAAAGGACACCACATTTCCATAAAAAATTTCAAACAAATGTGGCAGAAATTTTAAAACTTCAACAAATTTAGATATTATTATTACCTAGTAGTTGTGTTCCTCAAATTTTGATTCGTCCCTTCACAAGTAACAGGCTGTTTAAAGAGCATAGAAATCAAGGTATTAATATGGGTGAGTTACAGAGTTATCCATCAATGGTTTCGGTCTACAATAACCAAAGTCTGCGAGAAGAGAGTGGAATCAATGAGAAGAGATTAAGTTTTGATCATGGGGATTAGGCAAGAAGAGATGTGGCTGTCAAGAAGGATTTCATCTTGGGTTAGGATTCAAAATTTCATTTTGGGGATTTTGAATTCAATCAAGTTTGAGTTGTTTCCTAGTGAGGATGGTGTTGATTATAAGTGGGTCATGTGAGACTCACGTGGGATTTTTAATAGTAGTGGAAGCTGAGGTGGAAGGGTTGACGTGGAAGGATTATTTATATTTTAATTTAATTATGCCACGTGTACATTCTGTTTGTCACCTAAGCAGATTTAGTTAGTCGTCTAATGGTAAGTACCAAATTGATTGTGACTTGAAAATAGTAGGGACTAAATTAACTACTTCCAAAATGTAGGAACCAAATTAACCGTGACCCCAAAACGTAGGGACCAAAATGTTGTTTTTACCAAAAAAAAAAAAAAAATTGAAGTACTAATGTGCACTTTTGAGAAGAATGGAGGGCTAAAAAATGCCACGTCTCAAAAAGGTGTCATTGATAAGTGAATTAACGAATCCACATGTAAGTAAAACTTAGTTCACTCCATCTCTCTCACATATACATAATCATGCATCTATTATATGCCTAAAAGCATTAAAGGAATACCCTTGTCGTGTATCTTTCTTGTGTCTCCTTTTTTTTTTTTTTTTTTTTTTTGGTTCCTCTATTAGTATTTTTTTCCTTTTCTTTTTTCTTTTCCATCTTTTTTCACTTTTCTGTGTTCCTTTCATTGGTTTGCTATTTCAGCTCAGACCAAGAAAGTCCAGAAATGACAACCTTCTTCTCAATCTAATTGATGGATTATATAACCAAGTTCCTAGCTAGCTTAGCTCTAAGTCTAACGACCAGGGACGGAACCATTCTTTTGATCACTGGATTTTGGAAAATTTTTTTTAAAGGTATATTTGAGCTTCATTTAGTATTGTTATTTCATCTTAAGAAATAACAATAGTTCAACCTTTATATTTATAAAATGTTAAGACCATGTGTGAATTTTATTTTATTTTTTTTCTTCAGATAGTTAGTTTTATCTTTTAGTTTAATTGAATAATTAATTACATAATGAAATATAAAAGTGGATTTTCATTTTTGTTTAAACTCTAGCATCACCCGCCCTTAATCGAAATCCTGACTTCGTTCCTGCTAACGACCTTTGTTTGTATACACTTGTATAGTATACTCCTTGTGTACTTGAAGTATAGTATAGTACAAAGAGTATACTATACTATACTATACTAAACTTGGAGTATATTATACTATACATTGTTCTTGCATCTGAATAGGTGTAAACATGCACACATATTTTTTTTGATAAGCAATAAAGCTTTATTAACATAAAAAATAAAAATAAAAATAAAATGCACCCAAGTAAGTAAATTATACAAGTGATGCAATCAATTACAAAGATTGGTTTCTTGATGCTAAAAACCAATCCATTTAAAAAAGAATAACTTGAGATCTAAAATAACGTGTTTCCTGTGCTTTATACACTTTATACATTCATATTCATACTGCCTAACAAGAAATATCCACTTTACTTTTTAATAATAATAACAAATTACTTATTTTTTGCAGGTTTCGTCATGCCTCCTAAGGTTAAGGAGTCATATCCCACGATATTAGCCTTGTGTCTAGGTATTTTTATCATGTAGAATAGAGTTTCATTTACTTACACTACAAGCGATGTCCAAGACATGCCATATGGTTAGCACACTAATTCAATTCTCTAAAACGGTGAACAATTTGAGTCCAGTATCCTTTACAATGACCTTAATATCCTCAAAATGAGAATTTAGTATATCAGGGACTATGCCCTTGTTCATCACAAAATCAATGGAATCTTTACAACCCCAACAATTACCCAACAAACCAGACACTTACTCTTCGACTTTGGAGATCATCTAGTGATTTTAAATATGGATGGGTCAGTTGTATATGCAAGAGATTCTGGACATGCTGGGCAATTACCTTTTCCAGCAAATTGCCCAACATGTCCAAATAGTGAGTTTTATCTTTTAGTTTAATTGAATAATTAATTACATAATGAAATATAAAAGTGGATTTTCATTTTTGTTTAAACTCTAGCATCAGCCGCCCTTAATCAAAATCCTGACTTCGTTCCTACTAAAGACCTTTTTTTGTATAATAGTATAGTATAATACAAAGAGTATACTATACTATACTTGGAGTATACTATACTATACTATACATTGCTCTTGCATCTGAATAGGTGTAAACATGCACACATATTTTTTTGATAATTAATAAAGATTTATTGACATAAAAAATGAAAAAAAAAAAACACCCAAGTAAACTATACAAGTGATACAATCAATCACCTTTTCCAACAAATTTCACAACATGTCTACAACCTCCTACATATACAACTGACCCATCCACATTTAAAATTATTGGACGCGGTTGGGATGCAGGGTTTAGCCTGGACACGGTTGCATGCGTGTCCTACACAAATTTTTAATTTAAAAAAAAAAAAAAAAAAAAAAAAAAACCTATTGCAAGGAGATTTTCAAAATAAATCGTTGCAATATATGGAATTTATTGCAACGAAAATCTAGTATTGCATAAACCTATTACTTTTTTTTTAAATAAAAAAATAACCTATTGCAACGAGGATATTAAGGTCATTTTAATGGATAGTGGACTCAAACTTGATGTTGTTCACCGTTTTAGAGAATTGAATTGGTGTGCTGACCATATGGCACATCTCGGACGTCACTTGTAGAATAAGAAAATGAAATTCTGGACAGAATCCATTCCAAGGGGCTAAAGCGTTGCTTAGAGGTGGAGCTATTACCCAATACTACAAAGAGGGTTTTTAAGGAGATGAGACTAAAGAAGAACATGTAACCCACAACAGGCTTAAGGCAGTTGACACTAATGCATTGGTCATTAATCATGACAACTTAAATGTGTCATTTGGATTTTTTATCTCAACAAATCTTCTCTATCTTTTCCACTTTAGGATGTGTTTGTTTGGAAGTGAAATAGAATGGATAGAAAACTTTTGAGAGAAAATGAGAAGGAAAACTTTTTTGTTGTATTGATTTTTGCATACTTTTTGAAACTATGTGTTTGAATGTAAATTCAACAAGTTGTGAATATATTTTGTTTTTTGACATATGTATTGAAATGAAGTATTTCAAATTTTTCATCTTTATGCATATCTTTAATTTGTAAGTATAGTAACTATTTATGGTTTTTGAATTGCAAAAGAGGTTAATGAAAAAATTATTATTTAAAAAATGATTTATTTATTTTTTAAATTTAAAAAAATTAATAAAAAATTACCTATTACAACGAGATTTTCAAAGTAAATCGTTGCAATATATTGAATTTTTTGCAATGAGATTTTCAAAATTTCTTCATTTTCTCTTAATTTTTCTTTTTCTCTTAATCTCTCAGATTAACAAAGATGTTAGTTTTCTTTAATCTATTTACGATTTGTAAAGGCATGCGGATCTATTGTCTGTACTGCCACCAAAAAAAAAAAAAAAACCATGAATCAAAAGATGAAAAACATGGAGGCGAGAATAGAGTACAAGAAGAGAGTAAAAGAAAAAAGAAAAAAAAAATGTCATCTGATAGAAAGCAAGAAAAAGAAGAAGAAACACCTAAAATAATGTTTTCTCTACCTCAAATCCATCTCTCTCTACTATGAAAGTCAAATTTGCCACTCTCCCTCAGTACACTAAGAGTAATCTCCGGCAATCTACAATAGGTACAAAACCCCTTTCACATCATCTTTGTGTTTTTGTTTATTGTTAGGGTTTTAGAAATATGACCTCTCCACCCAAGTAAACTATACAAGTGATACAATCAATCACCTTTCCCAGCAAATTGTACAACATGTCTAGAACCTCCTACCTATACAACTGACCCATCCACTTTAAAATCATTGGATGCGGTTGGGACGCAAGGTTTAGCTTGGACACAGTTGCATGTGCGTCCTACACAAATTTTTAATAAAAATATAATCTATTTCAACAAGATTTTTAAAGTAAATTGTTACAATATATGAAATTTATTGTAACAAAAATCTAGTGTTGCATAAATCTATTACTTTTTTTTACTAAAAAAATAACCTATTGCAACGAGGATATAAGGTTATTGTAAAGGATAGTGGACTCAAACTTGATGTTGTTCACCTTTCCTAGCAAATTGCACAACATGTCTAGAACCTCCTACATATACAACTAGCTAATCCACATTTAAAATCATTGGACGTGGTTGCATGCGCGTCCTACACAAATTTTTAATAAAAAAATAATCTATTGCAATGAGATTTTCAAAGTAAATCGTTGCAATATATGGAATTTATTGCAACGGAAATCAAGTGTTGCATAAACCGATTGCTTTTTTTAAATAAAAAAATAAACTATTGCTACGAGGATATTAAGGTCATTGTAAAGGATAGTGGACTCAAACTTGATGTTGTTCACCATTTTAGAGAATTGAATCGGTATGCTAACCATATGGCACATCTTGGATGTCGCTTGTAGTGTAAGAAAATGAAACTCTGGACAGAATCCATTCCAATGGGCTAAAGCGTTGCTTAGAGGCGAAGTCAAGTTTTTAAAAACCGGTACGAAGAAAGAACCGAAAAATGAGCTAATTATCAGTTTTCTAGTCGGACCAGGGTTCGATCGATGGTCAAACCGATGACGTCATAAATAATTTAATTAAAATATTAAAATAATTTTATTTATATTTTAAATTTTAGTATTTTATATTAAGAAAATATAAAAAATAAAAATAAAAAGTGTTTTTTTCCATACCACCTTCCTATTCTTGTCAGTAATAGTTCACAAAGAATAAACTATTTAGCATTTAAGCTTCATCTTTTAGTTTGTACAAACAATAGCATAACTTTAACTATTTATTTATTCAAGAAAAAAAAAAAAAAAAAAAACCAAAGTCAGATGACTTGACTAGTCACTGACTTATTACTCCTTTATAAATTCACTTTCCCACTCCACCCTTCCTAGCCACACGTTTACTATTTCTTTAATTTTTTTTTCCCTTTAATACATGGTATACACCTTATAAAGCTGGCACTCCACTACATACACTCCCCACTTTACTTACCATCAAAACACTATTTTTCCAGTCTTCTGTCCTCCACAAAATCCATATCTCCCTCTATCTCTCAGTCTCACTCAGGAAGTTAGAACTTAGATTTATTACTTATCTCTACAATATCATCAATGGTTCCTCTCTTACTCACTGAAAATCTGTAGATACCACTCCAAGATGCTAATTTCAACGCCAAGCATGAACATTCAGTCATTTTCTCTCTCTCAAGCATAGCCAACCTTAAGAAAAAGGACTTTATTGCAAAAATCTGTCCTTACTATCAGCAGATCTAAGAAAAAAGAAGATTTTTATTGCAAAAAAAGCTCCATTGCAGATTTTTTTCAACAATATTGCAAAATCGGTTCGAACTTTCCGATTTTCGGTTCTCAGGTTGAACCGGCTAGTTTGCACTATTTATCGGTTTTAAAGCTATTTCCAGTTTTTTACTATAATCGGACTGGATTGAAGGCCGGTTCTTGGTTGAACCAGTTGGACCGGCCGGTCCGGTTCGGTTTTTAAAACCATGGGCGAAGCTACTACCTCTCATTAGACTGACATTAATTTTTGACTTTAATCTATGTGACATTTAAACTTTTTAGACTGATTAATTTCACAATTTTCACTTGGGTGCTATTGCCAACCCCTCTTTTATTAGAGCATGTATGTATGACACTTAAATAATATTGGCTCCTTGTTGTCTACATCACACATCTAATTTTTTTTAATTGCAGTTTTGATGAAGTATATGATGCCAAGGAAAAAGTTGAATAGTAGGTATATGTTAAATTTTTTTAAAAAAAATTGTTATGGTGAATTCTTTTTAATATGATCTGAATCTTTTTGAATTCTTTTTAAGATGATCTGAATCTTTTCTCTTATTTTTCAGTCATGAAAATTCCTAGGTGTTTCAAAACCTTGATCTGTACAAGGAAAAGTTTAAGCAATTGAGGGGACAGATTAGTTACTTCAAGACTACTTTAAGGACTAATAGAAATTTCTTTCTTTTTAAATTTGTTCTATATTTTTTTTATTTGTTTCATTTTTCTTTTTTTTGAAGATTTCAGTGGAGACGTATATTGATCTTCATTCCAACTTCCCAGTACAAACTCTCTCTCTCTCTCTCTCTCTCTCTCTCTCTCTCATTGACACACTTCAGAGAAGGTTGCATCACACAAATCATAAAATCCTGGTTTCTTAAAGTGCATCCTTCACTTTGAATAAACATTTTGAATTTGAATTTCCTTTTGTTTCTTCATTTGTGGCAGCAACAATGATAATGATACATCCACCAATTCAATTGACCCATTAAACTTTTCCAAAATGAAAAAATCAATTTCTTGAAAAGTTCATGTAGGCAATAGAACTTTGCTTTGATAATCAATATCTTGAAAAGATGGTGTAGGCAATAGAACCTTGCTTTGATACACATCAACCTCGAAAAGTGGTGTAGGCAATAGAACCTTACTTTGATAATCAATATATTGGAAAGTTGGTGTAGGCAATAGAACCTTGCTTTGATATGCAACATCAACCTTGAAATAAGTCACTTTGTCATTCATGTCTTTTGCTTCAACCTCATATTCGTTACACAGTACTTGATACAAGTGAATTTTAACGTTTATTACATAGTACTTGATCAATTTCAACGTCATCGACAATTGCCATGATAGGAACCCAATAGTTCTATCAAGACACAAGATTAGCTATAGTAGTAGTTTTTTGAGGGAACTAGGCCTCCTAGAGAAGATTAGAGATAGAGATAAAGATATGAAAGAAGAGAATTAGAGCAACAGAGTAGAAGTATCGTGTTATTTCATCTATATCTCAATTACAATCCTGATGCCTTACTTATAGGAGTACAATTGGTAACATTCTGTTGTACAAACAATTTCAGTCCTTTCTAACTAATTAACTAACCAATCAACAATACAACTGCCTCAAGTAACTAACTAATCCACCCATTAATGTAGTGGCCAAATTCTAACTTCCAACTCAGTACTTTAACTGATAACAACACAATAGCCAAACTCTATCATTACATCCCCTTTAAAAACCTTGCAAGGTAAGAATGTTCTAATCTTAAACCGACCTTTTTGAGTTTATAGATGGACTAATGTAGATAGGATTTTGAGTTTAAATGTGTAGTTATAGATGGACTAATGTAGATAGGATTTAACATGAGTTTATAGATGGATTGATGGAGTTTTGAGTTTAAATGTGTTGATTTTACACTTTTTCTATAGATAGGCTTTTCTTATATATGGATTGATGTGGACAGTTTTTGAATTTAAATGGTTTCAAAAAATGGTATCTCTCAATGCTTGAAAGGAAATGGTTGAGTGTTAATGATGAAATTTAGGAATAATTTTTGTGAGATGGTAGAGATCATACACATATTTTCTAATTTAAACTCAATTAAATCAACATGGTATTGCAATTAGCTTAACTAGTTTTCTCCAATATTTCAATAAGTTTTACCAAGAATCTTGTAGCTTCCAATAGAGACATTCATGATTTAAATCTCCCAACTATCAATGTATAAAAAATTTCAATAAATTTCCTTGTAAAAATTGTAATATTTAGTTATTTTATAGAGAAAATAGAAAGACACTAAGATTGCATGATATAGTGGTTAATACTGATAAGCATGTTTCATGCCTACTAAAAAAATGCATATATCATTCAATTTTTTTTTTTTTTTTTTTTGTATTACTAATTTTTCCCCATTTTTGTTAGAGCTTCAATTGTTGCATGATATAGTGTTACAATTGTTTCTCACATTAAAAAAAAAATATTGTTTCTTGTATAAATCTTAGAAAAATGATATTAAAATTTCATTATACTATAGCAAAATAAATATATTTATTCTAACACACACACACATATATATCACATGTTACTGAAAGGAGTTAGAAAATTTAAAGGATTGAGATTAATTTTAGTGAATTCACAAATTTTTAATTTTTTTTATGGCTTTTGTGTTAATTGTTGTCAAAGCAGCTAAACATAAGTAAGAATGTCATATTCTAAATTTATTATTATTATTCCAACTAAAAATTATCTCTTTTATAGAGTTTATAAAAATAATCATATAAATTCATTTAATATAAATAGTTAATGCACAACTATAGATAATTAATATATGCATTTACTCTATGGTTAATTCAATGAACTAATAATTTGATATAAATGCAAACTTTGTTGATTTAGAAGCCTAAATAAAGAAAACTTCAAGAAATGCGCCACATGGTAGAACTTTATGCTTTCCCGTATGAGGTCTTTACTTATATATATATATATAATGATATTGATTTGGGATTTTAGCCCCCAAGTGATCTTATCATCTTATTAGGATAGAACGTAGATAATTGTATCTGAAATGCTGCTTATGGAAACAATTGGAAACAAATGAGATTCAATTTTCCAACTTTTTCCCTCCTGCTTGTGGGTTGTCAAAGTGGATTTAGTACATTAGGAATAAAAAATAAAAAAATAAAAATCTTTTGATTTAATGTTTTTCCCCATATTGCGGTTGGCTTCAATTCTATATGAAAGCCTTGAAGCTATATTTGCTCATGAAACCCTGTGGAAGTTATACACCTTAAACTGCTGTTAAATCCTAATTTCCTGACTAGAAAGCCTTTCTTTACCAAGTGAGTGCAAAAGAATACTTAACCCCAATTGATGTCACAAAATTGCAGACTGCAAAATTTAACAGAGCGTGCTCCATATTGGTACATCAATAGCATCCTGGAATTACTACAATTGACGTATGCCACCTGGTTTGCTGTCACAATACATTTAATGTTTGCTCCCATTTAGTGATTAGTCAATCATAAGGTTTCCAATCATAAAATAGTACCGAAGATATTTGAAAATTTTAAGAGATTATATGGTGAAGAGGGAAAAGTAATCTTGTAAATTGTTTATTTTGTTAGTAGTTATTCACCTTCCAAGGCTAGATTCAGCGTGACAACAAGAATATTGTACACTTGTTGCTCCACTAATGTACATGAGCAAGGTGTGGCAGCCTCCACAGACCAACTTGGCCATTTTAGTGCCTGTCAAAGAATTATACTAGCAGAAATCGAGTGTTCATTTGTCATGTCTACTTACTCGGTCCAAATATAGATTGAACACTCAAAATTGAACTGAACTTGCTATATGACACTGCTGTGACTGCATTGCAGACAGCACAGCATACAGAAGTTGCTCCAACGAGATACAGTAAAAGGTTTTGACATCCAGAACACCCAATCTGGCTCTGCGCACTTGATCACCAATATGGACATAAACTATTTCATCAGTCATAACTAAGAGAAAGATAACAACTTTGCACTAGTACAAAATTACAAAGTTCCAGCATTAACACTGTACTGAAATGCCATAAAGAGTCTTCAGAAAGTCAGGTGATATTATATTTGACTGTTTTCAG
Organism: Quercus lobata; assembly: GCF_001633185.2. Classification (NCBI taxonomy): domain Eukaryota; kingdom Viridiplantae; phylum Streptophyta; class Magnoliopsida; order Fagales; family Fagaceae; genus Quercus; species Quercus lobata. Next base: position 11,097,624 of record NC_044906.1, on the reverse strand, counting down.
CGTACACTATTTATAAGTATCCCGATCCTTAAATTTTTGTTCCATATTCCACTCGATACTTAAGAACAATAAAGCGTATTGGCTATTCCAGCATTTGCCATAAAGAATAGTTTTTCCCTTCTATCTTAATCATTCCTTTCAGTGATAATAAGGAGGTCGAAGGTCTGTCTTTTTATCTCTCTCTCTCTAGGTGCTGAGTTATATTTTACTCAATGTTAGATATGTAATATTTGGCATATTAAGTTGGATCTGGTTCCTATCATTTAACTGATAGTGTGCTCTTTGCACTTTCTTGGAAAAAGGTTTTGGCTTATTTCACCCTTCTAGATATTTTCCATCATTTTTTGTTTTTGTTTTGAACACTTGAGAAGTAAGATCGAATATAAAATAATTTTTTTAGATTTAGAAAATAATAAATATGAAGGAGATAAAGAAAACATACTCTATTTGAGAGCCCCGGAAAATATTTGCAAAAGAGATTAAATCAAGGGAAAACTGCTTCGATAAATTGCTCAAGATATATTATATCACCAACAAATGAACTTCAAGTTTATACCAATAAGGTAACAATCAATATAATAAGATATTTAGATCCCTTTGGAGAAGCTCCAATATCAACCATGTAAAATGGGATTGTATCAAAATACTAAAATTAATCACATGTGGAACGATCAAACCAACCTATATGCCCAAAATGGGAATGAGCTAGGGTTATAAACTATAATCTATAGTTTGATAATAGAGTTCATAATAACAAGGAAAAATCTTAAATTTTATCCACAAACTTAAATTGATTTATAGCATCAGGGGGCATTTTGCAATATGATCACAATTCAGTGGACCAAAAATTTTATAATATCTGGAATTCATACCGAATAAATGTGAACTTAATACACATAAATGAAGTACAATCCGGGAAATTCAATAATCATAGAAGCCCAACAATTATCTACCATTCTCGATGCAGAGGATTCATCTTACTCCAATAAACATTCAATAAAGCATACACTCTAATAATAATAATTATACAACTATATAAACAACATCAATCATTCAATATGTGAAAACCATACAACGAAGCGCAATGTCATGAAAAGGGTACTTAAAATCTTGACTTTCATCCTTTCCTGCAAAACCAAAATCCCATTTTCAGATAAAATACAATGCAGCTTATATAACAGAACAAGGGGAACATTGATACAAATGGCGATTGAAGGAACATTGGAAACAGTGCCAAACAACACAGATATGAAAACATTGTCTATGTAATACAAAAGGTGACTGAAGGGAACAATGAAAACAGTGCCAAAGAACAAAAATATGAAAACATTGTCTATGTAATACACAAGGTGACTGAACGGAACAATGGAAACAGTGCCAATTATCAAGAACACTCTTTTTGAAATGCAAATAACACAGATATTAAAAAAAATTTGAGTAATACAAGTGGTGATTGAAAGGAATAATGGAAAACAGTGCCCCAAATTATAAATTTTTTTTAATGGAATTTCCAGTCAATAGATTATATGGGGAAACAACAGAAAACCAAAAGGAAACACCATTTGGTTGCTGAAAAAGTGTAGGGGTGTTTTCCATTTGGGAAAATAGAGCGACACAGCACATAAAGATTCAAGCTTTTTACTCATTTTCTCAGGAAACAAACGGAAATAAGAACTTTCACAATTTCTAACAAGAGAGAGAGAGAGAGAAAAAAAAATTACCTTGTTTAGTTTAACCGGCAAAGGATGACAATTGAAAACAATGGATTATAGCAAAGGTATTGATCTGAGAGGCAATTGTAAAGATTTGAATTGAAGGGTTTTGGGTTCATAATTTTCCCACTCTTTTTCACTATGGAGTGCGGACTTCTTTGAGCTTTGTTGTAATGTTGTGCTTCACGTGCAAGACGGTGCCCTTAATCTTGCAATCATTAAACGGCATGTCGTAAGTTGGTTCTCGGCTAAATGATTATTATTATTATTATTTTTTTAAAGCTTGGCTAAATGATTGATTATTTATTGTTGTATATTTTTCTCATTTCAATTACAACCGCCCTACATTGGGAGAGAATATATACTCTCTCTCTCTTTTTTTTTTTTTTTTTTTTTTCCTGAGAAACTAATAGATATATACTTAATATATCATAATAATAATAAAATAAAAAATAAATATGTAATGGCCACTTGCTAGTTGTCACTAACTTAATATGCTGTTATACATTCTCCAAAAAAAAAAAAAATTACTATGCTATTTTATATATATATAAAATTGAATTCAAGTTACACCTAGTGTAACTCTAAGCGATATTACACTACTTAATAACTTATTATTAGATACAAATTCTGATAAATCTACCACTGGATTACATTATATTCATATACTCTTTATGCTTGCAAAATTTCACGGTAATTAAAGATCACTAGTTATGTTATCAATCAATTGTTTAAATTCAAATTTTTGTACTTTAAAATAATTCATAAAAGATGAGTTTATGAATCACATGGTAAATATTATCCGATAGGCATGAAAATTGACACGCGTTCATGTTAAGCACATATAGAACATATAATTTAACGATGAGATTCTTAAAATATGAATTCAATAACAAGTTATTGAATGGTATAACATTACTTAGAGTTACACCAAGTCAAGTTACACTTGGTATAGTTTTAAGTAATGTTACACTATTCAATATTTTTTAATTGGATGCAAATTTTGATAAATCCACCATTGAATTACATTATCTTTGTATATTCTCTAGGCTTGCAAAATTTCAAGATGATCAAAGATCAATAACCATGTCATCAGTTAATTATTTAAATTCAAGTTTTTATAGTTTAAAATAATACATAGAAAATGAGATTATGGATTGAATTATAAATAACATTTGATTGTCATAAAATTTGGCATATGTTAAGAACATATAAACAAAGTAATCCAACGGTGAGATATTCAAAATATAAATTCAATAGCAAGTTATTAAGTGGTGTAACATTGTCTATAGTTACACTAAATGTAATTTGAACACAACCATATATATATTGCCATTTTGTTAAGGGGCAACCGACTACTTTAGTTCTCTCAAAAAACTAAACAGCTGATTAAATGAAGGGACATATAATATAACTCATCTTAGTCTATGTTTAACATCTTACATGGTCTCGTTTGCATTCATAGCTTGAAAATATTACTTGTCAATGTATATTTAGGGGTGGAAGGGGGGGCTTTTCTTTCATCTCAATTTTGCCCCCAAACATATATAGAAAACCTCTCTACTATAAAAGCATTCACAACAAAGGTTGTAAATGCCATAAATGCTATTTTTTAGCATCTAAAACCACAAAATGCTGCTCAATCAAACATGCTATATCCTAAAAAGTTTACAATCTTGCTATAGTGCACTCTCAAAAATGAGAGCGCACTGTAGCTCAAATCTTATAAATTAAAAAAAATATATATATATATTACTTCTCTCATCTCTCTCACTGTACTCTTCTTTCTTTTTCTCTCACCGGTGTCACTTCTTCTCTCATTTCTTCTTTCCTTTTCTCTCACTGGTCACACTTTTTTTTCTCTTTTCTTCATTCACCGGCATCCACAACTGAAAACCACATTGGTAGTGGTGTTGAAGTTTTTTTTTTTTTCCCTGGTGGTGGTGGTCTTGGTGGATTGTTTTTTTTTTTTGGAGGTAGCTTGTCATTCTGATGGTGGTTGTTTTGGCTAGTGGTGTTGGTTTATTTTAATGGGTTTTGTGGTGGGTTGTTGATGTCTGTGGTTGCTGTGGTGGTGGTTTAGTTTTGGGTTTTTTTTTTTTTTTTTTTTTTTTTTTTTTTTTTTCCATGGGTTGTGGCTACCACAATGGTGGTGGTGGTGGCTGATGGTGGTTGTTTTGGGTTTTTTTTTTGCGGTGGGTTGTGGCTACCACGGTGGTGCTAGTGGTGGTTCTAGCAGTGGCTAATCGTAGGTGTGGCTGTGACTAGGGTTGCTTGGACTAAGAAGAAAGTGGTGGAAAGAGAGAGACAAAATTGTAAAATAAAAATAATATTATTTAAATGAAGTTGTAAAAAAAAATAGAATGTTTGATGTTTGGTGAATTGTAAAGTGGTATGTTAAAATTGATAAAATAGAATTTTGAAATGGTAAATGCTAAAATATTTAGCATTCTTGTTGAAAATGCTCTAAATGAAAAGTGTAAACAGCCATATAAGTGCATACCATTTTTTTCATCTTTTTTTAATTGAAATAAATTTGTTTGGTCTTGCATAAGACTCAAATTTGTGTTTTCATTGTTATTCACGCCTTTTAACAGAACAATAATGTATAATGTGTGTACCATATATTGACACACACTTTGCTTCAATTGTCTTATATGGTACACAAATAATTAGCTATTTAGACTCACTACTTACACTATTTTATTATTTATCATTTACAATTTTCAAGGTGGATAGTATACAATTTTGAAGTACATTTTTATATTTTTAACATTTTTACATTAATTTATTTTTAAATCAAATTACTTGTTTCAATCTACATATTTTTATCAACTATTCATTTGGTTTTATTTAACTATTTATTTTTGTTTTCTTTTATTTTTATGTATGGAGAAATGTCAAAATTCCATAATAGAGAATTGATTTATTTATTTTGTTATATTTATCGATTAATATTTTTTAAATTAATTTTTCTTTCAATCTTGCCCTCAGAACTAAAATTTTGACTTTGCCATTGTGCATATTATGAAGTTTATTGGTGGATCGAGCTAAAGATTTATAGTATGATTATATATCTTATGCATTGTTTCAACTTTCAACATTTTATAATAAGATAATAATTTTTTGTGCCTTGTATAATAAAGGTAGTGTTTTTTTATTTAAAAAAAAAAAAAAAAAAAAAAAAAAAAAAAAAAAACTTTGTCTTTATAAACACGTGGAGATCATATCACTTCCACGTTACAAAAAACATAATCTAAAATTTGCATCTTACACATTTTTTTTATATCGTCATTAATACACATTCATTTATATATATATATATATATATATATATATTGCATATATGAAATTGCTTCATTACCTTATTAAAAAGATATCACATTTGATGCATGAATGAGGCACAGCAAAGACTGATAATTCATTGTGTCAATGAGGTCTACACAATCATCCCCAAAAATCCAACGGTTATGACTATGAGTGAATCAATATTTCATAATGCAAATAGGATAAGCTGTCTCTCATCCAAAAAAGAGAATCACATGGATTCCCCAACCAACTCACCCTAATAAATTCTCTATATTGCATTACAGCAACACTATCCTCTGCTGAGATTTCATAATATCCTATATTGATAAGCATTACAATTGTTGTGAGAGCACCCCCATTAATGAAAAAATCCCTTCTCAACCCTCATATTTACAACTCAAACTTATTGAAAAAAGCCCAATTGTTAGCCCAAATTCAACATGAATTGCAATGTGTGCACCCAACACAAGCCATTAAGTGCTCATTAATATCTCCAACCAGGATATACAAGAGCAAAATCTTCTTGTATTAATCTACAATCTCTTGCAGCTTTATGTACAGCATAGTCTGCTCGGGGCAAGAAAGTATACACAAAAAAGAAAAAGGTTTCAACTTCCATATTATTTCTTGTTATTGTTCGCCTTTTCTATCGGTCATGACTAGAAAGAAGGTCAAGCTTGCATACATCACTAATGACTCTGCTAGAAAAGCTACCTTCAAGAAAATGAAGAAGGGGCTGTTGAAGAAAGTAAGTGAGCTGAGCACTCTATGTGGCATTAAGTCCTGCGCCATTATTTATAGCCCATATGATTCTCAACCTGAAGTTTGGGCTTCTGAGCATGGCATTCAACATGTTCTTGGACTGTTCAAGAACATGCCTGAAATGGAACAGACCAAAAAAATGGTCAACCAGGAGAGTTTCCTGAGGCAAAGGATTGCCAAAGCCAATGAGCAGTTGAAAAAACAAAAGAAAGACAACCGGGAGAAGGAGATGACAGAGGTCATGTTCCAAAGCCTGACTGGAAAAAGCCTGCACAACTTAACCATGATGGACTTGAATGATCCTGGGTGGTTGATTGATCAGAATTTGAAGAATATATATAGAAGGATTGGTCAACTCAACAAAGAGGCTCAAAAAGGTGAACCAGCTGCTGCAAAAACAGAAGGAATGGTGGTGGGGAGTACTGGTACTAGTACTACTCCATCAGAGATGAATAAGCAGCCTCATGATCATCATCAGAGGACACCAGGTTTTGAGATGAACATGGACACCATGCAGAGGCAGCAATGGTTCATGGATATGATGAATCTCCCACAAGAGAACAATATGGGGTTTGGTGGAGATGAGATGATGCTGCCATTTGGAGATAACAGTCACAATGCTCTTTGGTCTAATGCCTTCTTCCCTTGATTAAAAAAAAAAAAAATTCTTAAAGAATCATAATTTAGCAATTTCCATTATGTACATGTTTGCGTTAATTATAAGTTCAATGTACTTAAAATAATGTTCAACTGTTGTTTATCATAATTATGATATTCAGTCTTATGTTGGTTCTTAAATTTGTCAATATATTTCTATTCAATCATATAATTTGAATGACCATCTAAGGTATTCAGTGTTCTTTCTTAGTTGTTTAAAACTAAATTAAACAAAATAAAAACTAGACAAGAGATGCACTTCGAAATCTTCTTAAAAATTTCTGTATGTAAATGTGCTTTATTTTTTACGTCGCATTATTTGGTTGCAAGTTGCAACTGCAATATTCACAAAATTTTCATTCAAAGGTTATCCATTTGACAAATGTAGAAATATATTTTTCAATTCCAATATGGTATCAAAGCATTGGACACCCAGTTAACAAAAATATAATAATAATAAATAGTATCAAATGTAACTAATAGTATAATTAAGGAATTAAAATTAAGAGCCTGATAAGATTTAGTTCAATGGATATCTTATAGTATTTCCAACGGAAACGTTTAAAGTTCAAATCAAGAGTCAATTTTGTACAATATGCCGTTTTGGTTTGCCTAGAGGAATGAAATATTACGTGTGTACCGTTTTTGGATTACTGCTATATATGTGTGTGTATGTTTGTATTTATTTATGTAAGTATGGATATTAATTTTTATGCTTATCAACGTAAAATTTAAAATTCACATATTTTATAAACCTAAATATTAGTCTAAGTACATAAACCCAATATATCAACTTGAACATTTTTTCCCCAATTTTTTACAATTTTCTAACATTTTTTTTTTATTGTACCAACCAAAATACCAATACCGACTAAAACACCCAAGAAATCTTAGTACAACCCGATATTGTTTCGCTACATTTTTGAATTTATTGACTTAATAACTTATACGATATATGTTTTTATATGTTTTTGATACGATATTCACTTCCATGAGTGAATATCACCCAAACAATCAAGTTATCAAAACATAGTACAAGTAGTAAATGCAGTATGAGGGTAGGGGCATAGCCAGAAATAGTTTGGGGGGCCAAATTACATATTCATACATAAATAAATTTGCATAGCTACATTTTTACCTCCTAACATAAAATTATCCTCTATTTTCTTTTTCATTCAACATTTTTAGTGTAAATAAAGCACTGAAAAACAATTGGAAACTTAACAATAGAAAATTACTTTTTAAGTATTGTTGTTCCCTAATGTCACATATCTTCAGTGTAGGTTTTTTTTTTTTTTTTCATTTAATGTTTTGTGACTAACTAATTAAGTATTGACAATTGAAATTTAACAAAAACAACAAAAAGACTTAGTCCCAAATGAAATAACTCTAAGAGAAAAATTATTTTATTAAAAACTTACTTTTTGAACTCAACAACCAAAACTACCAATTAAGAGAGGAAAAAACTAAAAATTTGAAATTAACAACTATTTTTGTTACAAGGTGGATAGTTTGTTGTTCTTATCAACTATTTTTTGGAACCCACAATTAGTTGCTCAATTCTTTTTTGCAGGGCCAGCTCTTATTTTTTTGGGGGGGCCAAATATTGATTTTAATGTCTAATATTTTAAACAATTGCAAACTATGCATACATTATTATGAAGTTTTAAAAAAAAAATTTGGGGGGGGGGCATGGGCCCCCATTGCTAAGTGTAGCTCCGCCCTTGTAAGGGTATAGTACAAGAATACAATTATAATAGACAGTAATATGGCCCAAGAGTGGGCTTGGGCCCGGACACGCTAACACAAGGAAAAACTCCAAGTGGCTGAAATGTAACTGACAATTGAGTTACTTGCTATAGCATTTAAGGTTAAATTCCCATTGTTAAATGGAGCTAGCCTAATAAGAAAATGAGGGTCTCGTGACTATTTAATAGAAAAAATTATATGATAGAAAAAGATTTGCATGAAACATAAATAACCCATGTTTTAGACAATAGTATTATTAGTACAGTTCACACACGTCTCATGTTACATGCTTTCTTGCACTATTTTATTAGTCATTTGAAAGAGAGAATGGCTACTGAGGTGAAAGAAACGTGAAAAAGTATGCACTTCTTCTTCTAAACTTAATTCATACCTTAAGCCAGAGCATTCATATGGTGCCATTGCACAAAAACCTATGCCACAAAAGCCAGGTCATGCCTATTTTGGTTCCCCTGCAGAATACATGAAAAACTTAGGTTACTTACTATATGTGTTTATGCCTACATGGTAAGAAGTTAATTGGAACGCGTTTTCCTTTGATACATTCATTTCATTGTAAGTTAGTGTCTGATAAGAATCTAATCTGTGACCTATTTAGGTAGTTTTTTCCATTCAATTTTGTGAATCTATTTAGTGATATTAATTATTAAGAAGGTTGCATATAATAATATCAATTAAATTAGATGTGGATTTGATACAACAACTTCATCCAAGCTTAAATTTTCAAATTATGAAGTAGATCAACTGATTAATTATCTGATGCATACAATACTTTCCATGTATTTGTACCCAACTGAATGATGCTCTTGTCATTTTTCATGTGGTAATTATCCACATATTTAATGGTCGCCTTAAAAAATTGTATAATTTAAGAAGCAAATTGTTGTCTGAATCCTTTGGCCGGATGGTAATTAGCCAGCAAGGTTGGCTGGGGTTGAATGAGAGTATTGGCAAGTTCTTGGTAATGAAGAAGAAATGTGCCAATGAGCTATAGCTCAATTGGCACTTCCTTCTCCTATAATAATTAGTTGGAAGGTGAGGTTATGAGTTTAAAACCTACTAGGTAGGTCTATAACATACCAATAAAACAAAATGAAACAGGTGAAATATATTGGTTGTACATTGTAATATGTGATTCCAACATATTTTGGGCTGCTTTGTGAGGATATTTTATGTTCTAAATATTTTGTAGATTTGTTTCAATGAATTACTTGCCTGAAAATTAAAAAAGAATAAGTAAAACAAAAATGCAAATAGTAGAAGTGTTTAAGATGGGGGCATGAATGTATCAATTCTGCATATACTAATTCAAAGATGTAGTTGAGGAACTGTAGGGTGAATAATTGGTCTGGGAGAGTTTTATTGACTTGATTCTATGAATTGTTGAAGTATGTCTTGGTGACTTGAATTCAAAAGAAGAATATCCCACATGCAAATTGCGCATTCAACATGATTCTTTGCCAATTATTAAGCCAGTAAATGGAGGAATTGAAACTTTATTACTTGGAGTTACTTCCTAGCTAGTGGCTACTGGCTATGATTCTTGTACTTTAAATACATTGAATAATATTATATAGAACGAACCACTTCTTGGAGTTTAAGTAGGATCACTACATGTTAAGAGGCATCATTTCTACATACCAGATTCCATAACCATATTGATTGTCCATGATTTAAAGTTGTCCTCTAGGTGGAGGAGATCGAGTCCAAGTCATTGGAAATTTGGAATACCTTTTAGAAGACCCAGCAACTATGCAAGTACCTAATATCTATGGAGTAGCTTATATGAGAATTCTCTGTATTTTTTGCTTTATAAATATGAAATTTGCTCCCACACCTACACAATAACATGTTCTATATGACTATGGCTTTACAATTACATGACCTATACATCAGGCTGAAGACATGCATGCAGTTGCGCACACGTTCAATGCCATTCTCACCGTGCCATTATTGTTGGTTAATTGCATGACATATTAATTGCTTTATTTATTTATTTTTAAAAGGGCATCGCAAAAGTATATATCTTCTGAATGACTGAATATAGTGCTATACATGTAAAACCTTGCCCAATTACTTTAGCTTAAAAATAGTAAAGAGATTTTCTTTGATTTAGTCATGGACCATGGATTGTGTTATTTGAATATTAGACAACGTTCCTTAGTTGGAAAGCAAAATATATATTTCCCACTCACATAGATATTTTGTAACATATTGTGAAGGTGAAGAATCTTACATTTTTTCTTTATTGAAATTTCAACATAGATAGAAAAAGAAAAGGAAAAGGGCAAGATTGTTTCCAAAAGAAGGCTTTTAATTTACTGTGATATATAATATATGAGCAGACGGTGGCCAAAAAAAAAAAAGAAGAACTAATAGGCTTCCAGAAATATCTTCAGTAACATCATTGCATAGGAAAGAGAAATAGGATTCAGATTCTTTTCTTTCAAATTAATTATTATAGTGGAGTACAAAAGGATGAATTTGAAGGGTTTAAAAGAGTAAGTTGTTTAAGGCGGCACACATATATTGGAGAACCATCCGAATACAAGGGGATCTCATTAAAAAGAAAACACAAACTCTTAACTAATTTAATGGTCACCGACTCACCATTCAGAAAGTGGTAAAGAAAAAAAGGGTGAGAGAGAAGAAACAACAAAAAGTATTTATGAATTTAGCATATGTAGGTTTTTAATACGTCTTTAAAATTCCACCTTGAATGTATCATTTATTTTTGGTAATTAATATGTCTTGGCCTAGTAGAAGCCAGCAATGCAATTTATACAACCTTAGGCCAAAATTTGAAATGCATGTCCAAAAATTATATGCTAAGCAACCTCTAAAATAGTTGAATAATTAAGTGCATGACTGAAGAATGACACATTGAATTTGGCTCAAGTACTGAAGCATTTTGTAGTTTTACCAAGGTAAAGAATATTGAAATAGATATATATAGCATGATTCTTTTAGGGGTCACAACTCACACAAGGGAAAGCTACTAAAATCTTGAAATTCCAAGTCACTTAGTACTGTAATATGATGCATGCCAACTGCAGATTCTCTCGCATGATTGTCAATCCTGGATATGACTCGAGATTTCAAAACAACCCCCGCCAATTGTTTGGCCAATTCTAGTCTTGAATTATTACTAAGGTGTGACCTATAACATGAACTTCATTCTGTGTTTCTGGTCGAGATTTAATGGGTTTTAATCATTCAAGGACATTAGTAGTATATTATTCTTCTCTTTATTCTCTTTTTTGTTTTCAGCAAAAATCATTCAGAGAGTCAGAACAGACATTATGTGTGGTTTTGTTCTGCAAAGTTATGAAGTGTGAGTTACGACTGAATAAAAAGAATGTGTAATGTAAAGATGGAACAAAAACCTAAAAGAAAGAAAGAGAATTGACAACTTGACGACAATAACATGTGTCATGTACAATAATTGTGCGGAATAAACCACTACCCCTCTTCATGGGATTGTACTTACGATTCCAAATTCTAATTGGCTAATACAAACCGTATCTTAATTTATTGACCAGTGAATTGTGTAGCATTAACCATTATGTTGCTTGCAAATGGTTGACTCAAGAATATTCAGCAGCTTAATTATCTAAAATTGCTCTAGCACAGATCTAGTAAAGCCAAACCAAAGAATGTCATATGATATTTGAAAATTCCAGATCACAGGCACTAAAGTTCTTTAAATTTTAATTATTATGTTTATTCATGATTGCAAATGGTCGACTTTTTATAGCTTGGTGAAACCAATAGCAAATTAGATGCCATTAATATGCTGATTTTTTCATTATTGAAGTTCTTAAGCAGTAACTTGAATTCATGCTTTCTCTCATTACATTCCTCTTCTTCTGTGTTCTTAAGAATACATTGGAGAGTTCCACACTGGTTAATTTAAATGTATATCCTGGCATTTTTATAAGCTTTAGTTAGGAAGCTTCTTGGTTCCTGTAACAATATACTAAATGACAAGTGTTAGAGATATATTAGCCCATTAGCATAAGCTCAAGCCTAATTCTATTTTGTGTGCAAGCCAAGTCTCCTACTTGTACTAGAAGTCTATTAGTCTAAGGTTTAGTCTACTATATATACACATGTTATGATTCATTGTAACACAGGATTTGTACTACACTCTAATATATTATTGATATAGCCCTTTAGGGTTTCCTCCGTGGATGTAGGCTGTTAGGCTGAACCACGTAACTCTCGTATGTTACTATGTTCTATACTTTATGCTTTCATTTCCGCATTCATACTCGCATATTCAACATGGTGTATCAATGCTAATATTTAACATAGTATCAGAGCCACCTTCCTTTGGCCATGGTTTTCTATCCTTACAGTATATTTAAGTGCAATCTTTGTCTTCCTCGGTGTTTTTTTTTTCTTTGCGTTCATCTTCTTTGGTTTCCTATTGTTGTCGTCAAAACTCTCCATTATAATCAAGCCACCGTTAAAAGTCGCATTAACACTACAAGACCATTACCTTCTTCAAACTACCGTCACAGAGCCAAACTTCATTCAAGGAATCTTCTCAACCTTATCAAATCTCAAGATTTCATCAAACTTTTATCTTTAGTTTGAGAGAGAGTGTTAGAGATATATTAGCCCATTAGTATAAGCTCAAGCCTGATTCTACTTTGTGTGCAAACCAAATCTCCTACTTGTACTAGAAGTCTATTAGTCTAAGGTTTAGTCTATTATATATACACATGTTATGATTCATTGTAACACAGAATTTGTATTACACTCTAATATATTATTGATATAGCCATTCAGGGTTTCCTCCGTGGGTGTAGGCTGTTAAGCTGAACCATGTAACTCTCGTGTGTTACTATATTCTATATTTTATGCTTTCGTTTCCGCATTCATACTCGCATATTCAACATGGTGTATCAATACTAATATTTAACAACAAGATTGATCTAATTAGGCCATGAGGGTTAGCCCAGTAAGGTTGTTGCATGCACCCAAAGATGCCCAAACTCATGCACATTGATCAAGTTCAAGCAGTATTGAAACTTGACCCCAATGACTACTTTAAGCATATCACTGTCGTACTTTTCTGGAAAAAGAATATCTCTCTCCACAACAGCTAAAGATCGTGTTAATTAGGAGTGTGTAAAGCCAGTGAACCAAAATTATCAAAAAATCACAAGAATGAATAGAGCTTGAAGAGTTTACCCAAAAAAAAAAAAAAAAAAAGAATAGAGCTTGAAGAGACTACATGTAACTTGGTAAGTTCTCTGTAATATTGGGGAAAATAAAAAAAGCTTATATACAAACAAATATTCATCTTATTTATTTCAAAACGATTTTGATTGACAAACTGGAAGCAAGAGTACTAAAGAATATTACAGTAGGAAACCAGAAACATAGACATATTTGATCAAGCCTTTTCATTTTCAGCTTGATAAACTGTGACAGATTGGTGTCCACCCATAGTTTGGCTTTCAGAAGCCACGAGATTGTTTTTGTGGATTGTGTGGATTCTTTCGATGTAAACTCCAGCCTTTATATCAACCTTGCGGTCAGCTACGTAATGGATCTTGTCAGAATCACTTGGATATATCTTGGTTGTACTCTTTGCATCATCATCTGAATCATCTTCTCTTCTAGGCTTCCTAGCCTTGAAGATGCTGAAGAAAGAGAAAGATGGAGATTTTCTCTGCTTGTTGTAGGCCATGACTCTAGCTTGCTTAATTAATGGCACAGATAGCTAGCTTTCAAGTGATGAGAGCCTTAAGTATGAAGAATGTTTTGAATGTGTGTTGTGTTCACTTGGGTTATTAGTGTCGGGGAAACCTGTATTTATAGGAGGAGTTTATTTTATTTTATTTTATTTTATTTTATTTTTTGAGGAGCTAGGTACTCTTTATGATATTCTAATAGGGGTAGGTAGAGAATCTCAAGAATTCAACACTTCCAAACCAATATGAATGGTTGAAAATCAAATAACATTAGTAAGCTAAGAAATAGCAAAGTCTGTTTGGGGCAAGAAAGTATACACGCAAGAAAAAAAAGGTTTCAACTTCCATATTGTTTCTTGTTGTTCGCCTTTTTCTATCAGTGCTACAGTGCACATCTATAGATAGATGTGCACTATTCATGAGAGCTAAAAAATATATATATTATTTTATTTGGTCGGTGATTAAAATAATAAAAATGCCTCTCTCTCTCTCTCTCTCTCTCTCTATTGAAGGTTACGACGTAACTATTACTATAGAGTTTTTCCCTCATATTATTGTATTAGAAGACTCTTCTCTAGAGTCCACGAATGATGAGTTTGAACATGTAGATACTTTCCTTAATCTGTGAATATTTAACGGCTGGAGGTTTATTCTGCTTTGTTTCATTTTACTGCTGGAATACTTTACTGTTGGGATACTTTACTGTCAAAATATTTTACTGCTAGGTTATTCTATATTGTAGTATGTTTTTTATTGTGCTGACGTGCCTGCTATAGGAAGTGTTTTTGGGTCATTTCATAACCCTAGTCAGTCCCATCCTAGGCCCAACGTATAAAAAGAGGGCAAACTCTTCAAAAACTTCACCAATAGCCTTTGGGCCATACTTCAAGCCCATCGTCGAGTTTCAGTTTAGGCCCTAACTCAACACAAATCTCATTTGTTGGAAGGAAAACTTTTTCGCCCCCTACAATAATATAATTAGATTTTTAAACTTATATTATATGATGAACATTAAGTTTTAGGAATTTAAGCATAACGTGATATGAAAGGCTTACTTAATGTTACCTATTGTACACTGATCCGTTAGAGTTCAGGAAGTTAGAGAAAACATGCCAAGCAACATTCTCTTTTATCAACTTTAAATTGTTGGAGCTTTACTGATCATACATCTTGAACCTCCAAATCACGACTCCCAAATTTTCCCTAAAGAGGCTCATGAGTTTGGATCATGAGCTAAAAATGAAATAATGTGTCATGAGCTTAAACCATGGGCTTTGACGAGATAATATTGCCATTAGTTTTAAACCATGGGCTTTGACGTTCTTTTGTGTAAATATGAGCTCTTTTGAGCTTTAAAAAAGATTCTCTCAAAATTCATTATATGTTGATATGGTGTGGGGTTGCTAATGAAATAATGTCATATGACGTGAAAAAAATAGTCATCAACAATTCTTAACCTAATTATTGTATTTTCTTTGTTAGTGGGTTTGCTTACAAGATTGGTTTGATGTATTTTAACTTTTTAACATTGATTCTAATATGAATTGTTTATAAAAAAAATTTTAAAAAAAATGCTAATATGAAGTTGTAGTCTACTAAATAATAGAAATCATTAACATTGTATCATTGTACTATGGTTGAAAAGTAAACTTTCATTTAATTTGGATGTGTATGGTTGAAAAATAATTTTTCATGTAGATAAAATTATTTTTATTTTTGTCCTTTTTTGGGTTTGTCCTATAGGTTCCTTTTTTTCACTTCCAGTCCATTAGTGTCTTTTTTTTTTCTTTTTTTTTTTTTGGCTGAATCAGCCCGTTAGAGTTTTACCCAGACCAATTAGTTCAATTAATTTTCTCCCTTACAACATTCTAAAAAAAAAAAAATTCTCCCTTACAAGAGGAAGACAAGGATACCAAGTGTACAAAAGTTGGCACACAGCTAGTGCAGCACCACCTACAAGAACCATGCTGATGCTTGCCATTAATTCTAAATCCATGCCTGCCCATTTGGACCTTTAAGGTCTGACTTGCATTGACTAAAGTATTTGAGGCATGTAGAAATGAGACATGTGAAGGACCAATGCATGCACATAAAAATTAAAGAATTGACACAACTCCTACAAATTAAATTAGGTAAGTTTTTAGATTAAGTAAGGTTTTATCTTCTGTTCTAGATGCAATTTCAGATGGCCTAATGGAACACAATATTTCTATAAGGACTAGAATTGACCCTCAACCCAAAAGATATGAATGATGGCCCAAAAAGCCCACCACAATAGATTTGTAAGAGAGTGGATTTTTCAGGTGAAGACTGGATAAATCAAGTATAAGCCATAGTAGACTATATTAGAATTAGAATAATTGAGATGGATATCTTGAAGAGAAAAATGCTCCTCAGTCGAATATGAGGAAGATATGTTCTTATATATGATCTAACTTTTTCTAAGTATACAAAGCTCTCTCTCTCTCTCTCTCTCTCTCTCTCTCTCTCTCTCTCTCTCTCTTTGTGTTAGATTCAATGCCCCTTCTTTCATGGAGGCCCTCCCCTTATATAGTCTTCTTCCTTTTTTTTGTTTCATCCTAGCCTTCCACTTGTTGATTGTGTAGATCCTCTCTTGGATGCTTGTCCCATCAGAACCCTCCAAGAAGTTTTGGATGTAGCTGTGAGACTAAATATCTCTGTTCTGAGTCATTTCCACATAAATGCGATCAGAAGAGTTGTTGCAGAACATTTAATGTAATGGTGGCAGCTTTCTTCTCAGATATTTCTCAATTCACTTTTGACTTCTTTCTCTAAAGCTTATCCTCAAAAGCATGGTTACCTTCTGCACAGTATTCTCTAAGTAGTCAGACTCCACCCCTCCATAACGTATACCGAGGAGGTTTGGCTCCTCGGAAGACATCACCAGTTCATTGCTACTTATCCTCGTCCTTGACCTATGGTCTCGTATGCTTACTCTATTGTTTGATTATCCTCAGGTTTCTTGACGTCCTCGGGCATGGCCCATGGCCCAATACTCCTACTCAATTCCTTTATAACCACAATTTCGATATTGAAATGCATCAATGTACCGCTTTGAGATTACCATTACATATATAATATAATATAATGAGTTCATACTTCATAATTAAATTAACACAAAAAAGTCCATAAAATCTCCCTGAAAAAAATCCACAAAATCATTTTTGGTTTGGAATGGCTTCTATAGAGTTGCACGAGTCAAAAGTTGAACCAAAATGAAATAAAAGTTTTAATGCATTTAGGGATGAACCTAGGATTATAAGTTAGGGAACAGAAGTATAAGCAAAAAAAAAAAAAAAAAAAAAAAGGAAGAAGAAGAAGGGTTACATCCATAACATTTGTGGACATAGTATTTCTAAAAAAAATAAACCTAAATAAGTACCCATATAATATAACAAATAAGTATTCATATGTTGTTGATTAAGAATTTACATGAGTTTGAGTTGGACTGGACTTGGTTGGACGAATGATTTCGAGAGGAGAGAGAATAAGCTACTTAAAAGGAGGACTTAAATATAATATTTTAAGGCTGAAAATATGTGTAGGGTCACAATTTGTAGTCCAAGCCCAAAATGTATGGAGTCTTGACCCAATGAGCCCTATATAATAAATTTATAGAGAATGAGTCAAAGAATTAGGTCCTAATGAGTTGGTCAACGGCTAGTATTGAATTGCATGGCGTTCAAACATAAATAAGGGATGCTGATATCAATAGACTTTCAGTTCGAGGAGGTTAATTCTATGTATAATGATTTCTCCTGGATATCAGAATGATTTAGGTTGCTGTAATCCTTTTTCTTTCTCTTTTATGATCCCCTTTCCATGAAGAGTCTTTCACCTTATATATCATATTTTGAATTATCTTCACCCTCCATTTATTGATCATCTGAACCCTTACTTGAGTATTGGTCCCATCAAACACCCTCTCTAGCTCTCTGTGAGTTGCAGTAGCCAAGATAGCACTGTTCAAAGGTCTTCTCCACATAAATGCGGTCAAAAAAGTAGTTACAGTGCATTTAATACGGTGGTGTCAGCCTTCCTTTAAATATTTTTAGGTTTTCTTTCTTCTCATATGCTCAAGAGGCACATCCCTGTCATTGAGGCTTCCTGGAAAGTTACTTTAATTGCTGGATTACATATTTTGAACCATATTCATTAAGTCTGAGGAGGATGTACTCCTCGGAAAACCTTTCATTTGCTCTTTACTTATGGGACCTGGTCTGGGAATATATAATAATTATTTACTTCTCCTCGGACCCATTTATATACTCGGATAAAGTCCAAGGCCTAATATATGATCTTAGGCCCTTGCCCCTACAATAGCCCCTCAAAACCTCAATTTTCTTTGTTATCCAAGAAAAGAAGTGAGGTTTTGATTTTCTAAGAACTAAGACCATTTGATTTTGTTGCTCGCACATGTGGAAGTTCTGTTTTTTGTGCATTATTATTATCTTTGACGTTTTGCAGCCCACGAAGCATCATTAATTGCTCTGGGCGGCATGTTGTTCCCCAGATCCAATGGCGAGGCTCATATCCAACGATTGAGCCTCTTCTTGGAAATTTGAGTAGGATAACTCCCACTCATTTCCATTTCCTCGAAGGAACTTGTTTCCCTTTTACTTTACCAATCTTTAAGCTCTCTAGTGATCTCCAACGCTCCAATTCATAGAACTCTCCAATTTACAAAGCTTCCAAAACCTTTTCTTCGAAAATCTTTTAAAAACAATAGAGATAAACATGCTCATTCTCGTAAGTTCTTATTTCTTTATATTCTCCCTTTTAATCTCGGCCACCCTCCTCGGCCCTCTTTCTTTTGTTTTAGAAACTTCTCTCTACGTCATTTCTATTCATTCAAATGGGTAGATTCAAGTATTTGGTAGACTCTTTGGCTAGTATGGAGAGCTTTAGGGCTAAGTACCATATCCCCCTAGAAGTAGGCTTAGAATACTGTCCGCAGACCGCTCTCGACCGAGATCTTAGTTTTCTGAGCTCTGTTTATTCATTTTTGGTAGTCAATCCTCTCGGATAATGTTCATTGTTGGTTTAACAATGTTTGCCTTCTCGGATATTTTTGCAAATAAAGATCACGTTTCTCCGAAGCTCAGTTTGGTCAACATTCCTGGGCTCAAATTTTTGTTAAGATCGGAGATATTCGTGAGTGAGGATAATCAACTGTAGGTTGCTCACCTCATCCTAGGTTACGAGCCCTTGTCGCGTGTATACCAGGACGCAGGCCAAGCGTTAAGAGTAGGTAACCCCCGACCCGCTCGGATAGACGTTTCCAAACTGGGGTTCCTTGCGAGGCGAGATCTACCTCCTGTGGTATTACCTACTTAACAAAACCCTCCACAGTTTGCGATACCACTCCAACAAGTTCCGTTTGTAACCGTAGCAGTAGTAGAAGGGATAGCCTCCTCCTCACATTTGTCACTTGAAGAGGAGATAGACAGATTTCATTTTGTCGAGGAAGAGAGAACACCCGAGAGGCCTGTAGAGCTTTTGGATTCTGAGACCAAGTCCGACAAGCTTTCTGCATCTCATCAACCAGGACAGACCATTGCTTTGGTTAAAACAAGTTCCGAGGAAGCAGAGATCATGGACCTTAAGAAAAGGCCGAGCTTGAGGGGTTTGATTGCTAATAGGAGTAAGGGAGCAACTCCACCCGAAGCTTTTAAGACCCAGGCTTCTGCCAACCTTCCTCTTCCTCCTTCTCCTCTTCCTGTTGATCTAGGTTTGCGCACCAATCCTAATCCAAAGAGGAAAAGACCACCTCAGGAGCTGGAAGATGGGGAGATGCTCCTGCAGAAGGGCACAAAAAAACAAAAGACCAAAGACCCTCAAGACAACAGGTCTAAATCTATGGATAGCTGAGACGATGCTAAGGTACGCCGACAGCAGCGTACATGGGCACCCATAATAGAGATGGACGGGGCCCCTATCCCTTATGATTCTACGATAAGGAAATCTAGTAGGGGGCATTCTATGTATTTGGACCAAGCCTTAGAGTGGCCCCTCCTCCTTCCAAAAGATATGGAAGCCCTCAGGCAGATGAGGCAGCCTGACTTGTTTATGTCTCTAAAAAGAAACCTCGCAATGGTGAGTATAGCTTCATTAGTATTTTAATTCATTTCCCTTTTCCATTCGCATATATTCTTTATGTGTAATCCCCTTGGTGCTTTTATGTAGGTCACTCAACAAGTCTATGTGGCCGAGGAATGCGTTAGAAATGCCCACAATAAATTTGAAGCTAAGTCTAATTTCCGGTGTGAAGTAAAGAAGGTGCTCGAGTCTGTGAAGGAGGAAAAGACTCAGCTGGCCGAGAAGCTCAAGACCTCCGAGCACGAGCGTTTAAGCACTTTGGCTGGGCTTAAGACCTCTGAGAACCAGGCTGAGGACCAGCATAAGCTTCTCTATACAATGGAGCTAAATCTAGCCATAGAGAAGGCAACAGTTTTGAGTTTGAAGGCCGAACTGCAAAAGGCCAAAGTAGAGGCCCAGGCGATCAAAAAAGCTGCTCAAGCCACAGAGATAGCAACCTATGAGTAGGGGATGCTCGAGACGGAGCAGAGGCTATCCAAGGAGGTGGCCGAAGTGTGCAGGGACTACTGCACTGTAACCTGGAATGAGGCCCTTAACAGTGCTGGGGTCCCAACGGACTCCGAGCTGAGGAGGGCGGAGAACGTATATTTTCTAGAACACATTAGACAGATCCCAACCGATCCTTCCTTAATCGCTTTACCCTTACCCTTTCTTGAGCAGGTTCCCAGTACTCAAGATCTTACCATTGATGTTGGGACTTCTACCGGATCAGGTATGGGTAAAGAGGGCCTTCCTCCAGCCAGTGATGTTCCATCCAAGGATACCCTCACTATTAGGGATGTGATCTCCTAGGCTGAGGTATCCGAGAAGCCTAAAGATGGGGATGTCAAGTCCAAGACTGCCACTACTAAAAAAGATTCCCAGCCAAAGAAAAAGTAGTTTTAGGATTTTCACTTTCTTTTGTTTTCTCTTCCCGAGATTTATTTTATTGCTTGTAATATATCTTCTTTGAAATTAATGAATGAACCTTTCCTTCTATTCTTTGAATCTTTACTTTTTGTGCTCCTTGAACTTATTATTATTATTGCAAACGAGTTTAAACTGTTCTTGCTCTATTTCCAACATATCCTATCAACAAATCATTATTGACATTCCCAGACATCTATCTATGTATTAGCAATAGAGAGTTATTATCTACTTATACCGTGAATTAACCCTCATACAATGAATATTGAATCTAGAGGAGATAAGTAATATACCTTGTATTTCGAGCTCTGTTTAACATCGATAAGGATACCTTCGAATGTTAATTTCACCTAAACATGTGGTCCGAGAGACCTGACATATCTTAGGATCTGTTTAAACATTTATGTATACGCCCTTGAGTATTAATTTCCGTTAAGCCTGTGGTTCGAGGAGTAATGCAGGATTTAGATTCTGTTTAAAACTTGGATAGATACCAAAAGTGGCTAATTTCCCCCAAGCCTATGGTCCGAGGAGCCATGCAGGAATTAGGTTCTGTTTAACACTTGAATAGATGCTAAAAGTGATTAATTTTTTCTAAGCCTGTGGCTTGAGGAGCCATGCAGGACTTAGGTTCTGTTTAACACGTGGATAGATGCTAAAAGTGATTAATTTCTTCTAAACCTGTGGCTTGAGGAGCCATGCAGGACTTAGGTTCTGTTTAACACTTGGATAGATCCCAAAAGTGATTAATTTCTTCTAAATCTGTGGCCTAAGGAGCCATGCAAGACTTAGATTCTGTTCAACACTTGGTAGATGCCAAAAGCGGCTAATTTCCCCCAAGCCTGTAATCTGAGGAGCTATGCAGGACTTAGGTTCTGTTTAATACTTGAATATATGCCAAAAGTAATTAATTTCCCCTAAACTTTTGGTCCGAGTAGCCATACAGAAATTAGATTCTGTTTAATACTTAAACAGATAGAGTAATATGAAGCATGATGCTTTTTCACAATAAAAGAATTTAATGATAAATGAAATTTTCATTAATAATAATATATTTTTAGGTTGTTTACATTCCACGGGCATGGTATTACATGCTCATCTAAATCTTCTAGAAAATATGCCCTTATACCAGTCATTGAGGTAATGCGATATGGTCCTTCCCAATTTGGTCCTAGCTTCTCCCATGCTGGGTTTTTTGCAGTGTCCAAAACTTTCTTCAACATTAAGTCACTAGGCACTAGTCGCCTTAGCTTTACTTTGACATCATAACCTTGCTTAAGTTTGTGTTGGTAGTATGCCAATTGGATCATTACCCTTTCCCTTCTTTCTTTAATAAGATCTAAGCTTTTCTCTAACAACTTATTGTTGCTGCTTGACAAAATGAGCTGGTTTTTAGTGTTGGAAAGCCTGTTTCTAGAGGAATAATAGCCTCGGCCCCGTAAGCCATCGAAAAAGGGATCTCTCTTGTTGATCTACGAGGTGTGATTCGATATGTCCACAGGACATGTGGCAGTTCTTCCACCCATCTTCCCTTTGTGTCATCTAACCTCTTCTTAAATCCGTTCACTATGACCTTGTTAACAGTCTCAGTTTGCCCATTCCCCTAGGGGTAGGCTAGGGTAGAATATCTATTTGTAATTTCCAATTCGCAACAGTACCTCCTAAAGACCTTACTATCAAACTGAAGACCATTGTCCGAGATGAGGGAGTGAGGGACCCCGAACTGGGTAACAATGTTTTTCCAAACAAAATTTTTAGCGTCCACATCTCTAATGTTCGCTAAAGGTTCAGTTTTAACCCATTTAGAAAAGTAGTCAGTGCCAACAAGCAGATACCTTTTGTTCCCTGCTGCCTTGGGAAAGGGCTCGATGATATCCAAGCCCCACTGAGCAAATGGCCAAGGGCTAGACAGTGGATTGAGGATCCCTCCTGGTTGATGTTTGTT
This sequence comes from Quercus lobata, assembly GCF_001633185.2. Taxonomy (NCBI): domain Eukaryota; kingdom Viridiplantae; phylum Streptophyta; class Magnoliopsida; order Fagales; family Fagaceae; genus Quercus; species Quercus lobata. The sequence continues at coordinate 11,074,738 of NC_044906.1, read as the reverse complement.
TGGTGCAAATCTCTGACATTGGTCACACTTCTTCACATATTCATGTGCTTCTTTTTGCATGTTTGGCCACCAGTAGCCTTAGGTGATGGCCCTATGAGATACGAACCTGCCTCTTGTGTGGCTTCCACAAATCCCTCCGTGTAATTCCTCCAGGATTAGTTCTGAGGCCTCAAGGTGTACAAAAGCAAGTATGGCCCAGAAAAGGAACGTTTATATAGCTTTTGGTCCTCGGATAGCAAGAACCGAGGAGCTTTTCTCTGTACCTTGTCAGCCTCGGTCTTCTCTTCGGGCAAGATGTCTTCCTTCAAAAACAGTACTAGAGGGTCCATCCAGCTAGGTCCCACTCTGACCTGGTGGACATGGACCACTTCTCTCTTCGTTATTGAGGGTTTGTATAAATCTTCCACAAGGATGACCTGGGGTAAACTTTAAGCTGAGGAGGTGGCAAGCGTGGCCAAGGAGTCGGCATATGTGTTTCCACTTCTAGGAATATGCAGTAAGCTAAAAGAATCAAAATGTGACTGTAGGCATTTAATTTGGTCTAAGTATCCTCACATTCTTTCATCTCTTGCTTCTAATTTCCCATTCACTTCGCCAACGATCAGTCTTGAGTCGGAGAACATGTTTACCACTTTTCTGCCCAGTTTCCGAACCATGGACATCCCCTCCAACAGGGCCTCGTATTCAACCTCATTATTTGTGGCCGAGAAACCTAGTTTTAGTGACTTTTCGATGGTAATCCTTTCAGGGGAAATCAAAACTAGCCCCACTCCGGAGCCCTTTTGGTTCGCTGCGCCATCAACATATACTTTCTAGCATGTGGGCCCTTGTAGAAAGATTGTGCCAACTGATTTTTCATCCATGTCTTGTGTCTTTGCTTCTTCTTCTAATGAGGGTTCAGCGAATTCAACTACCAAATCTACGAGGACTTAGCCCTTGACAAAGGTACGAGGCATGTACTTAATGTCAAAAACCCCTAGAATTGTGCCTCACTTAGCAACTCTCCCTATGTAATCAACACTCTGAAGTATGGACCTGAGCGGAAGCTAGGTTAGAACGATAACTAAGTGTGCCTGGAAGTAAGGGAAAAGCTTTCATGTAGCTTAAACTACTATTAGGATGGCCTTTACTAGTGGTAAGTAATGGATCTCGACTTCATGCAATGATTTGCTCACGTAATAAACTGGTCGTTGTACATTGTTATCCACTCATATTAGCACTAGGCTTACTGCACGAGGGGCCACAGCTATGTAGGCAAATAAGACTTCATTGGCCTGGGGACTAGACATGATTGGTGGCCGGGATAGATATTTTTTAAGTCATTGGAAGGCCAAAGCACATTCCTCGGTCCACTCAAATCCCTTCCATTTATTCATCAAGAGGAAGAAGGGTCTGCACTTGTCTGCTAACTGAGAAATAAAATGGTTTAAGGCAGTAATCATGTCGGTAAGCCTTTGGACCTCATTGGGATTTCGAGGCGGTTGCAAGCTGTTGATAGCCTTGATTTGATTGAGATTGACCTCGATCCCCCTATGGGTCACCATATAACCCAAGAATTTTCCCGATCCTACCCCAAATGAACATTTGGATGCGTTGAGACGTAGCTTGTGTCTCCTCAGAATTTCAAAGATGTCCCCGAAGTCTCTCATGTACTCAAATACTACCTTACTCTTTACCACCATGTCATCTATATATACTTCAATGCTCTTACCCAACTGCGGCTCAAACATTCTAGTCATCATTCTCTGGTAGGTGGACCCTGCGTTTTTCAAACCAAACGGTATCACCTTATAATGGTAGTTTCCAATGGGAGTGACAAAAGCTATCTTTTCTTGGTCGTCTGCGGCCAGTGGTATCTGATGATATCTTTGAAAGGCATCTAAGAAGCTCATCCGAGGATGGCCCGTGGTCGCATCTACCAACTGATCTATCCGAGGCATAGGGAATGGATCTTTTTGGCAGGCTTTATTCAGATTCGTGAAGTCTACACAGACTCGCCATTTTCTGCTCCTCTTCTTTACCACTACAGTATTGGCCAGCTACTCAGGATAAAAAACTTCCTTAATAGCCCTTACTTTTTTAAACTTTATCACCTCATCCCTAACAGCGTCAGCATGCTTCTTTAACGGGCGTCGAGGTGGTTGCTTCTTGGGAGTAACGGATGGGTTAACATTTAGATGGTGGCAGATGAAACTCGGATCAACCCCTAGGGCCTCGTAAGCGTCCCACGTAAATATGTTCATATTATCTCTGAGAAACCTAATTAGCTCTTCTTTCTCTTAGGGAGGTAGTTTCGAGCTGACTTGAAATAATTTTTCTAGATTAATACCAATGGCAACCCTTTCTAAATCCTTGCATTTTGCCTTTTCGATTGATCCATTACCAGACAATGCCGGGGTGGCTAATTGCTATAAGCCCCTTTCGGTGGAGGCCAAGGACTCAGCATTGGGTTGGCGTGAGATGGCAGCCACCATGCATTGTCTGGCCATGGTCTGATTCCCCACAATCTCTTTGACCTGGCCCTCCGACGGGTACTTCACATTCTGGTGCAGGGTAGAAGAGATGGCTTCCAAGGCATGAAGCCAAGGTTTAGCCACAATAGCTGTGTAGGGTGAAAAAGCGTCAACTACAATGAAATCCACCTCTACCATGTTCGAACTGGTTTGTATGGGCAGTCTAATCTAACCTCTTGGAGTAACGATCTTTCCCTCGAAACTTACCAGAGGGGAATCGTACATTGTTAGGTCATCGGGTTTTAAGTTCAGCCTTTTGTACAGGTCGAGGTACATTACTTTCACAACACTGCCCTGATCTACTAGCACTTTCTTCACATCATATCTTCCAATCCTGAGTGTGACTACTAGAGCATCATTATGGGGTTGGATGATTCTAATCTTATCTTCGTCTGAGAAGCCCATCACCGGTGAGGCTTCGTTCTTGGCCTTTTTGGATTCCCGATCGTCGTCCTCGGTGGATAGCCGAGCCACAGATATCACTCTGGAAGAGCACGAGCCGGTTCTTCCCTGAGCAACAAGAATAACATTTATCGTGCCTATAGGAGGTCTTAAAGAGGTGTCTCTCCGGGGCTTCGAATTCGCCTGTCCTTGTTCACCTCTAGAATGATGCAAGAGGTGCCTTAATTTTCCCTCTTGGACCAGCAGGTCCAAATGGTTTCTTAAGTTCCTACAATCCTTGGTGGTGTGCCCTAATTCTTGGTGGTATTGGCAATATAGGTTTTGGTTGCACTTCATGGGATCTCTTGCCATCTTATTTAGCCATTTGAAGAATGTCTTGTGCTTGATATTCTCCAGAACCTCATTACACCGAATCTTGGAACACAACATTGATTGTCTGCGTGTTGACGGATCCGGATTGTCCTACAAAGTCTCTTCTCGGTCGATTGTTGTTATTAAATCGGTCCGACTTGAAGTCTCTCCTCTCCTAAGGGATAATCTTTGCTTTACCTTTACCCAATTACTAGTCTTCTTCAACCCTTTTATACTTGTCAATCCAGTCCATGAGCTGGCGCAAGCTGGTGACAGACTTTCCTATTAGGGACTTTCTTAAATCATGCTCGGTCGAGAGACCGCTCTTGAAGGTGTTAATGGCAACGTCATCAAAGTTACCCTTTATCTCATTGTACGTTTTCCAGTATCTGTCCGAGTATGCTTTCAGAGTCTCTCCCTCTCGCATGAACAAAGACAGTAGAGAATCCAAAGGCCGAGGAACTCTACTACACGTGATGAAGCGAGAGCCAACAGCCTGGGTGAGCTGCTTAAAGGAAACTATGGAGTTTAGTTTCAGGCTATCAAACCATCTCATCGCCACTAGTCCCAAGCTGTACGGAAATACATTGCACATCAAAGCCTTGTCTTTGGAATGAATGGTCATCCTCTAATTAAACTGGCTTACATGCTCTACGGGGTCCGTTCGACCATTATACATGGTGAAAGTAGGTTGATGGAATTGCCAAAGGAGCTTAGCCCCTTCTATCATGCGTGTGAAAGGTGACTTAGAGATTCGATCCAATGCCTTGCTCATGGTGTTGTTTACTAAGCCTTTACGAGACAGATTTTTATGTCTATGTTTATGGTGGTGCTTTTCTTCATAAGAAAATGTCTCACTCAGTGGGGTTCTTGATCTTTGTGTATAATTGTCGTCCCCTTCATCAGTAAAGGACATATTTGAACTAGAAGGGAATCGCTTCCGTTGCGCACAACGTAATTTCTTTTTTAAGTCATCAATCTCTCGCTGCAGGACTTTATTATTGCCCTGCCTTTGGGACACGTGACTTCCCACCCTAGAATGGCTTCTGCTTGTATGGGTAGTATGCACACTACCCTCTCGATATCTTTCTCGATCCCTTTCCTGTTCAAGGTTAAGGAAATTGTCCTGTTGTTGAAAACTTGCAAGCTCCATTTGGTGTGGACCTGCTTGGTGTAGACTTGATCCCACCATGTTTAATCGTTACACTCACTGATGCACAAGTTCTTCCTACAAACGGTGCCAATTATAGGGTCACAATTTGCAGTACAAGCTCAAAATGTATGGAGTCTTGACCCAATGAGCTCAATACAATAAATTTGTAAAGAATGGATCAAAGAACTAAGTCCTAATGAGTTGGACAATGGCTAGTATTGAATTGCATGACGATCAAACACAAATAAGGGATGTTGATATCAATAGACTTTCAGTCCGAGAAGGTTAATCCTGTGTATAAAGATCTCTCCTGGATTTTAGAATGATTTAGGTTGTTGTAATCATTTTTCTCTCTCTTTTCTGATCCTTCTTCCATGAAGAGTCTTTCACTTTATATATCCTCTTTTAAATCATCTTCACCCTCCATTTGTTAATTATTAGAATCCCTACTTGAGTACTGGTCCCATCAGACACCCTCTCTAGCTCTTTGTGAGTTGCGATAGCCAAGGTAGCACTGTTCAAAGATCTTCTCCACATAAATGCGGCCAAAAAAGTAGATGCAGTACATTTAATGTGGTGGTGTCAGCCTTCTCTTAGATATTTTTAGGTTTTCTTCCTTCTCATTTGTTCATAAGGCACATCTCTGTCATTAAGGCTTCCAAGAAGGTTACTTTAATTGCTGGATTACATACTTTGAACCATAATCATTAAGTCCGAGAATGATATACTCCTCGGAAAACCTTTCATTTGCTCTCTACTTATGGGACCTGGTTTGGGAATATATAATAATCATTTGCTTTTCCTTGGACCTATTTATATCCTCGGATATGTGACACTCTATTTTGCAACTCACATTTAACCTCACATGGAGGGTAAAAGGGAAATTTCACCTTGGAAATATGCATTTTGATTCTGATCATTAGATCCTTAATCTCATTTCACCAAAATGATTTTGATGTTGTAACGATTAAATTGACTAGTCATAAATCTGAATCGGACCACCAGATTGAAAGTTATAATCAAATCAAGTTTTAATGATTGAGATACACCACCACAAATTGAGTCCGACTATATGTGATTATGAACAATTGATTTCAATTGGTTATAAGTATAATTAATTTGAGATCAATGATGTGTCATAATTTGAATGGTTAGAACTACATTATATGGTAGGGTTGCACACACCTAATTAACTAGATAGTTAAATATTAATTATTTAATGAGTAATTTGTGCAATTATCTTTTAATCTATATATATATATATATATAAAACCGAAGTTTTTGAAACTCTCACAATTTTCCACATCATCATTTTAATTTAAAAAATTTTTAATTTTTAAAACTAAATAGTGAGAGAGTCCTAACAGGAGTCTCTTATATATATATATATATATATATATATATAAGAGACAAAATTTTTGAAAACCCTAAAGCAATCTCTTTTGTCCGTCTCCACTAAGAGAGAAAACTCTAAGTTTCAATTTCTTTGATACGCTTGCTATTACTTTTTCTCTTTTTTGTGAATTAGTTTTTTTTGCTTTTATTTTGTATGGAGTAGTACTTTACAATATACAGTATAATTACAAGTATTGTAGTAAGTTTGCTAACTTTTTGTGTGGTTCAAAGATGCTATATTCTATATTATTTTAGATTATATAACCTTAAGTTTTACCTTATGGAGACGTATGTACAGGTTTTCAATTCCTTTTGTGTGGATATTTTCTCACAGCTGTGGAGTAAGGTATATGCACTATATGTTATTTTATGTTTTCTCTTATGGTGTCATGCTTCTTTGTTTATTAATTAAAGATTATGTTGGAAGCTTATATTATTTGCACCTTCAAAGTGTTCGACAATGTTTGAACCAAATTTTTCATTAATTAGGAAGAATTGGATAAAAAAAACTTAGAAAAGCTTTCCATCCTTACTGAAATTGTCTCGCAATAATGACTTTTTTTTTTTTTTAATTTGTAGGTTCTGAATGTTTTGATTTTTAATTTTATTGTCTTTTGAAAGTTTGACCATCTAAATTTTTGGGTTCAATGTTTTGCAATATTTGAAACAGTTTAGCAAATTTCAACTGTTATAACTATGAATTATTCTCTTGAAGGTAACCTATCTTTCTTTTATATTTCTCTATTTGGTAGTCATATATATTTTGTTTTGTTTCAATAATTTCTAGGCAGTGCCAGTAAATTTTTTGATTTTTTTCCCCTTTCGAACGTTTTAACATCAGAACTTTTTAGTTATTTTTTTTTCAATATCTAAATTTGGCTTATTCATTAAATTGTAACTCAAAAAGATAGGAGCAATTCACGCAATAGTATAGTTTCATAATCAATTTAAAATTTTATAAAATTATTTTAGTCTATTATAAATAGGTAAGTTCTCGTGCATTGCACGGGTTTCCGACTAATTAGAGTAAATTTGGAACCAGTTAAGTCTATATGAGAGTGATTGGAGTCATTTAATGTTAATTGGGAGCTAATTTGGAACCTATTAATATTAATTGTGATGAAACCATTTTCTAACAAATGACATATGCTCACTATTTTATCAATATCTCTCAGAATATTTTGAATCTGTGAATGAGGTTAATTTTCTCAGAAACTAGACATCCGGAGCTTCAATTTGAGTAGAAGAATGAGACAATTCCGATCAGAATTGAGTCAGATATGATTTTTCGAAATTGACTCTACAGACTGTTACAGCAACTATGAGAAAACCAAACTTTGCTTGCTCCTCACTCTCATCAATCTCCACATTTAATGCACCAAATTTCCCCAAAGACTAAAATAAGGTCTAAATTCATGATTTTTTGTTAACTCTCATTAAATGACCTTCCATTCATATTTCCCACACCACTAATATATAAACCCCTCATTTCCTTCATTTCAAGACACACAAAAAACCCCACTCTCTTCTCTTCTCTTGAGTTTTAGTGAAATTGAATAGTCTTGTCATATCTTGGTCTTTTTAAGACTCAAGGTATTGAGTGTGACTCACTCTCCCTCTTCTAGATCTTCTTTTCTTCCACCCTTAGGACTTCCATCAAGAATCCTCTCCTCCACCATATGGATCTTGCATGAAGGTATAATTCCCTTCCCTAACTGTTTGTTTATATTGTCATGATGAGAATTTAAGATTAAAACATGATAATTTCCTTGAATATGTTTAAATGTTCTTAATTGTTCTTATGTGTTCTTCATATGTTCTTAATTGTTCATCACATGTTCATGCATATCACTAGATTTAATCTTAAATCCACATAAAAAATATGAAAAACATGTTTGTTTAATAATTCTTTTAAATCCTTGAATCTAGGTTATCATCATTTACACACATTCATTAGAATTTATTTTTCAATCCAAATGTCATGCTTAATAAATTGAATTAGAGTTTATTACATGCACACATTAAATTCAATATACAAATTGATTGATAACATATTGGATGATGTGATATGAATGTTGGCCACCATAATCTAGAAGGCCGGTTTCATCGAGCAAGGTGGGTACCTAACACCTTCCCACCTTATAACATAGCCTCCGAACTTAGATCAAGGGTTAGTAGATCAAATGTTTATCCATGTAATTTTTGATTTTTAGATTGTAACTAGGAAATAAAGCCACGTACTTTATCTTAGATTGTATCTAGGACCAAAGTCATGTAATTTTCCTAGGATCAATGTAAATTCAATTTCAAATTAATAAAATGATGAATTTTTCAATTATAGTTTTCTTATTTTTCTAATAATTAAATAAGTGGCGACTCCATTGTAAAACCTATAATCTAAAGGGGAAAATATAACTAGTCGAACCTCCATTTTGAGAGACAATAACACGACTCCACCCATTCACATGGGTTTGGCCCAACATCCTATAAAAAGGGGCCGGGGGTACGGTTTCTCACAAGATAAAGCCCAAGACCCAATATATGATCTTGGGCCCTTGCCTCTACAGTATACTTTATACATTCTTTTGTAACCCTAGGGGTTTGGGCCCTTCTTATGTTGGCAGAGTGCACCAACTTAAGAAGGGAAATTAACACTGTGTTTGGTTGTAGCTGTGAGAGGAACGAATCTTTCCCCAATCAGATATTATTCGCTTTGGGAATGGCCTGAGGAGCCGATGCCACCCTCACGAATTTGTTCAATTCCACATTAGGGAGAGATGCCTCCCACCCTTACCTTATAAGCACTTGGCCTAAAGAAGGGTGTACCATAGTGTATGTGATAATAGAGCAAGTCTCAAAAACTGTTGCGCATCGCATGCACTATGCACTCCTGAGCAAGTCTAATAAACTAGTAAGGGGAAGGTGGGGGTTTCCCTTTAAACCCTAAAAGGTGCCTTTTTGTGGGAGGAAACTTAGTCTTGAACCCTAATCAGGTATTGTCCTCTTTGGAATTAGCAACACGGGGCGCAGGCCTAATCCTCAAGGTTTTGCTCAATCCCACATTGGGGAGAGACGCCTTCCACCCTTACCTTATAAGTACTTGGCCTAAGAAAGGGTGTACCATAGTGTGTATGATGTTGCAGTGGTACACTCTTGCCTTCAGCTAAGGCTTATAAGGCATGAGTGGGGTGTATCTTTCTTCGATGAGGGAGCAAGTCTCAAAAACTGGTCACGTCGCTTGCAAAGAATAAAGTAGTGCGGGTCCTTCGGCCCTAAAGCGGACAAATTGCTTGCAGGCTTGGATTCGTTCCTCCTCCACAATAGTTATGGAAAGGGAAAGGAAATGAAAAGAGGAAGGGAAGAAAAGGGGAATGGAAAAAGAAAAGAAAATAATTCCCTTTGATGTATTTGGATATTGGGAAGAAAGGAAAGAAGAATTGTAAGAGTTTTATATTTTCCTTATTTGTTTACAAGGGGAAGAGAAAGGGAAAATGCATGCTTTTACCTTTGTGCCCTTTAATGATGTGAAAATTCATATATTAGAACACCTATAATTTCTTTAAAATGTTAAGAATGTATTGAGTCATTTTCTTATATATAAAAGCGCCAATGCCCCTACAGTGTTTTGGCACTATTCATCTATAGTGCCATTTTGGTGAGCTACTTTGTCCTTTTTTTTTTTTTTGGTCTTTCGTTTGTACTTTTTTTTTTCTTTTTATATATATTGTTATATTGATACAACAAATTTCATAATATTTTCACAATTATTGAGATGTAATTTCTTATAAGTCAAAATGAAATAATAAAATATGAAACTATGACCAATCACAACTAAAAATAAATATTTTGTAAAAATATTGTTACACTTGTTAGATGAATGTGTAAAAACTATAGTACTTTTGGTTTGTTCAATATATACTTTTTTTTTTCTCAATCATTGATTTGTACTTTTTTTTCTTATATATAAAAGCGCGAATGTGTGTACAATGTTTTTTCACTTTTTGCACTGTACATCTATAGTGCCATTTTGTTAAGCCACTTTGTCTTTTTTTTTTTTTTTTTTTTTTTTTTTTTTTTTTTAAGTTTTGAACAGTTGCTACAGTACCAAGCGGCACTGTAGCTACATTTTTTTTTGTACTTTTTTATATATATGTTATTATATTGACACAACAAATTTCACAACATTTTCACAATTATTAAGATGTCAATTTCTTATAAGTCAAAATAAAATAATAAAATAAGAAACTGTGACCAACCACAACTGAAAATAAATGTTTTGTGAAAATGTTGTGACACTTGTTAGGTGAATGTGTAAAAACTACAGTATTTTTGGTGGGTTCAATATGTACTTTTTTTTTACCAATCATCGATTTGTGCTCTTTTTTCTCTTGTATATAAAATCGCGAATGTGCTATAGTGTTTTTGCACTGCACATCCAGTGTTTTTGCATGGTACATTTATAGTGCCATTTTATTGAGCCACTTTGGCTGGGTTTGGATCCAGCTTTTTGCGTTTGCGTTGCGTTTCTGTTTTTTTTTTTTTTTTTTTTTTTTCACGCGTTTTCATTTGGAGTATTGCGGTTACTGTTCAACAGTAACCGCAATTGTTGACTTTCTGCAGTGAACAGTGCACATATGCACTGTTCACGGACCCACAAATTACACTTTTTATCAACTTTTTCATTAAAAATGGGTCTCACAGCACTATTCACACATTTAAAAATTATTTTGCTACAGTGTTTTCAGTTTTCAGTTTTAAGTTTCAGCAAAATAAGTTCTATCCAAACAGACCCTTTGTCTTTTTTTTTTTTTTTAATAAGTTTTGAACAGTAGTTACCAAGTTGCATTGTAGCTACAGTTTTTATTTTTTTTTGGTATTTCGTTTGTACTTTTTTTTTATATATATTATTATATTGACACAATAAATTTTACAATATTTTCACAATTATTGAGATATCAATTTCTTATAAGTCAAAATAAAATAATAAAATATAAAACTGTGACCAAACACAACTAAAAATAAATATTTTATGAAAATACTGTGACACTTATTTGGTGAATGTGTAAAAGTTACAATACTTTTGGTTTGTTCTATATGTACTTTTTTTTTTAATTATCGATTTGTGCTTTTTTTTTTACTAACTATATAAGAAGAGGCAATGCCTCTACAGTGCCCCTTTTGGTGTAGTGAGTCATTTTTTCCCCCCCAAGTTTTGAACAGTTGCTACAATGCCACTTTGGTTTGTTCAAGTGGCACTGTAGCTACAGTAACTACAGAGTTGTTTTGTTTTGTTTTTTTTTTTTTTTCTTTTTAAATATTTATAAGAACCTGCATATATATTATTATACTGACACAACAAATTTCACAATATTTTCATAATTATTGAGGTGTCAATATCTTATAAGTCAAAATAAAATAATAAAATATGAAACCGTGACCAACTACAACTGAAAATAAATGTTTTGTTAAAATGTTGTAACACTTGTTGGGTGAATGTGTAAAAGTTACAGTATTTTTGATTTAATGATTTGCCTTTTTTCTCATTTTTTTCCTTAAAATTCACCAACTTGGTTCGAGTTTGTTTTTTTCTTTTAAAGGATTTTTATATGTTTACTTTCTGCTTATAATGTAAACTTACATTGTATATACACAAAAAGTAGCAAATATTATATACATTTGCAAAAAAAAAAAAAAAAATTGTACAAATTTTGCAAATGTGTACAACATTTACCAATTTTTATGTGTTTACAATATAAATTTACATTGTAAATGCAATGTATATTTCTATATATATATATATATATATATATATATATATAAAAGGAGTGAATGAGAAAAGTTACAGTAATTTCGTTATAGTAGTTATTGTTTGTTTAACTTTTTAGGCTTTTTTTTTGTGTGAATACATAAAGTTGTAGTATGTTTGCTATATTATTTTTGGTTTGTCCACAATAATTTTCACAATACTTTCATAGCAAATCAAATATGGTAAATTGTTATTGGTTCTAATTTAAACTTACCAATGAAATTACTTTTTTACCCACCGATAATAACTTATAGTAACCTACTACTTATAATTTTTGTGAAAATGTCATAGACATAACATTTTTTTGTGTAAAAAATGTTAAGACATCTTAATGTTGTCACAATATTTTCAAAACTGCTAAGCTGTCAATTCTTTACAAGTTAAAATAAAATATAGCAAAATTATAAAGGTATTATGAAAATGTTGTGTCATTATGTTGTGTATTTAGAAATTTTTTGTTGATTTAATCAACTTTGTTGAGCCAAAATTCACTATTCCACATACAATTTTTTTGGGTTGACTTTTTGTATATTTTTTCTTTACACACTATTTTAAGTAAAAACACATAGTTTTGCATAGAAAAACAAAAACAAAAATTTAGGAAAATTTTTTTTTTCATCCTTTATGTTTGGGGTAGTTTACAATTCTTCCCTAAATTTTAAAATCATGCAATTTTTCCCTTAATATTTTGGAAAAGAGCAAATATATCATATTGTTATTTTCTCAGTTAAACCTTAATTAAAGTTTATGATTCTTAAAATATTTTATTTTGTAATGTCTAAATTACTCTTGCTAAATTTTAACATCCTAAAAATTTCCTTTTCGTATTTTGAGTTTTAAATGATAAAAATTCTTAGAGAGTTAGAGTGATGATATTTAATGACACAAGCCTTTCGTTATTTATTTATTTTTAAATTTTAAATTTCTTAGCAAAACTCAGGTGTTTATTGTTGAAAGATGATGATATTCGTTACCATTCTTAGAAGTTTTTAGTGAATAGATATATTGTCTTTAGCAAGTAGGTACTAAAAAACTATTATAGTTAAATAAATATTTATATGTTAAATAACTACTCTAATTTTGTGGTTGATCAAAATTCTTAAACGAATAAGATTAACTTTTTACAACATAATTATTAAAATTTTTAAAATTAATGTCTCTTTTGATTAATGTAAATCTCTATATATATTTTAAAAATCAAATGATTCATATCTTTGTTTTATAATACAAATAAAATCTAGAATTGACATTAATTATTACAGTACTTTTTTTTCCAATGACAAACACATACCTTGCACGTACTGCCCAAACTCGTATGGTATAAAGTGGTGAACCCATGTAATTAAATGCTCTCCCTTCCTCCCCTTCTTGTCCAAATTGTGTTGATACTAAAACAGTGGACCCCATAGAGAATGAAGTACGGATCCTTCTTTAAAAAAAAAAAAATTGAAGTAAAGGATGGAGGGCTAATAAAATGCCACATATCAATAGGGTGTCATTAATAAGTAAAGGATGGAGGGCTAATAAAATGCCACATATCAAATAGGTGGCATTAATAACTGAATGAACGAATCCACGTGTAAGCCATTAGATAACTAATGCAAGCCCCTACACTGGATATATATAGAGAGCAAAAATTAGTTCCCTCCATCAAAAAAACATTTTCAAACCCTTCTCACTTCTTTTGTACAAAAATTTTCTATTTTCTCTTCATTTTTCTCTTTCTCTTAATCTCTCACATTAATATAGATATTAGTTTTTTTTAATCTATTTGCGATTTGGAAAATCTTGCAGGTCTATTGCCTGTACTGCCACCTCCACCCCACCCAAAAAAAAACCCGATCAATCAAATGATGAAAACCCGAAGGAGTTCACCAAAAAGAAAGAAAAAAAAAAGCCCGAAGGCCATAATAGAGTACAAGAAGAGAGTTAAAGAAAAAAAGAAAAATGAAATGTTATCTGACAGAAAGCAAGGAGAAAAAGAAGAAAGACCTAAATAATCTCTTCTCTACCCAAGGGTGAGAGAGTCAAGAGGGTTTTCATTTTGATAAAAGAGAGTGTTTTAGTTAGAGCATGCACATCCCGTTTTCACACCGATGAGGAACACGTGGCTAATAAAATATCGGAAGGTCCAAATCAAACCAACTCAAAATATAATTTCTCTCTCTTTACCAAACTCAAACCCAAACCCTACAGCAGCCTCCCTGCCAAACCCACCACATCTCTACCTCAAATCCATCTGAGTGAGCAATGGACCCGGCCCACCCGAAAAACCGACCGAACTGAGAGGTTATGGACGGGTCTGAGGATATTCGAGTCGGATTTCGGGTCTTATTTTCGGGTTAGGGTCGATATCGGGTCGGGCTAAGGGTCATATAAAAACAGTAGTCTGAACCCCATTTTTTCTTTGGAAAAAAGCCCTACTCTCTGTTTCTCTCCGCCTCCCTCAAGCCTCAGCTACCTCCCTCAGCTCTCCGTCTCTGTGTAAGTCGAATATATTGGTTTGTATACAAACTGTAAATAGAGCTGAAATTCTTTGTGGGTTTTTGATTTGATTATCAGAATCAGTCCAGTTAGATTTATCATCTCTGTGTGTTTGCTCTTTGATTGGTTTCTGAGAAAACTGTGGGTATTGCTACATTCGGGTTTTCATATTTTTCTCACGTTTGGGGTGTTGCTAGTGGTGTTATTTTTCGTGGGTTGAACTCAAAATTTAAACTTTTTTGGTTCGTTCCCCACATTTTCTCGGCAACCAAACGTAGGATTGGTGGATATTCACTCCTAGTTTCTTGTTAATTTAGTTGGGTTTTTAATACTTTCAGATTTTGGGCTTCTTTTCTATGTGAATATCCTGTTTGGGTTTGATTTTCTTGCGCTTTGTGATGTGGGTTTGGCTTGAATCGTTTTTTTAAGGACCCATTTCGATTTTTTTTTTTTCAGGTTTTTAACTAAAGAGCTGCGCTCCTCTGCCTCTCTCACTGAGTTCTCTCTACGTGTGTAACAGTGTAAGTCATCCACTCATCCTTCTCTTTGTTGGGTTTTTTTTTTTTTTTTTTCTTCTTCTTAATTTCCTTGTCTTAGTCTCTGATTTTGGGAGTTCTTACATCTTTTAGGAACAACCCTTTTCATATTGATGAAAAAGAACTACTTTGGATCTGATGGGTTGGTGGGGTTTTGTGTTTTCTGTGATGTTATGTTGTTTTATTGTGTTATTTTTCTTAGCATTGTCTCATTTTCGGTGCATATATGTTTATAATCAATGGGGGGTTTTTGTATGTTGTCGACAATATGAGAATGTGGAAAAGAATGGTTGTAATTAGAGTGAGCCAACATTTGGTGCAAGGTTTCTACTTTCAAGGCATGCAAGGCTTATTACCCATTAGTATGAAATTGACTAAAAGAAAAAGCAAAAAAAGTAGAATTTTCCATTGGGTTAGTGGAGCCTTAAGGCTTTACCCATCTTGGAATGCACAGGAATCTGCTTTCAATACACTGGTTGGACCCAAGGAAAGTATTTGGTACGTTTTTATGGACAGTGGGGCTGAGATGTATATACTATATATTGATCTAGTTGTTATTTGAAATCTAAAGTTGAAGAAAATGAATAAGTTTTTGAATGAAAGCAACCTCTTTCCCCGGGTGACCAACTCATTTCTCCAAGTCAAATTGACTTTGGTTTATGCTTTATTTAACTACTCAATCTTAGTGATTAGATCTCCTGAGTAGGAAATTGGATCGAAAGAAACTCATGTTAGAATAATGAGTAAAATGATCAAATTCACTATTTCTTAACAGTTTTTAAGCTTTTAGTATAAATGATAATTTATCATGATATAAAAAAAATGGTCTTAAACTATTAATTCCACGTTTAAACTATTAATTTCACGTTTCCTAACAGGTTAGGCTAGTAATTTATTAACTGAAAACTATGAATAATGTTTCAAACTGATATGATAATGATTAACTGCACTATTTGTTAATAGTTTAATTTTTTTGATATAAATGGTAATATATCATGATATCAAAACAAGTGATCTTAACTCATAAATAATTAAATCCACGGTTTCTTGACATGTTAAGCTAGCAATTTATTAGCTAAAACTATGAATAATGTTTGAAACTAATATGTACATCTATAGTATTAAAAAGAAAAGTACCTGGAGCTATATAGCCGTAAGATCCTGCAATTGCAGACATGCACTCTGATGTTCCTGTATCTTGTAAGAACTTGGCAAGTCCAAAATCTGCTACATGAGCCTTGAAATCAAAGTTAAGTAAAATGTTATTGGAGTCACTTCCAATCTACATCTTAGTGCTTTATATCAAATAGAATGCTTGATGTATGTATATAAAATTCTGATTTTTGTTTTTGAACTCGCTATCTTTGTGGAGGCTACCAAACTTTGCTTTGAGGATTAAGATTTTCTGTTCAGTGTCATTACTCTTATTCACACTTTAATTCTTTCAATGATTTCTATTAACTTATAAGATGGTATACAAAAGACCATTTCATGAATTCCCATACACGTTCTTCTATCTTCCAGTTAAAAAGTTAGCATTCAGTCAAGACCTTCAAGTTTATGCCTGTATAACCTGTGGGGACTGCTTCCTAGTTTTTGGTGTCAGCCATGGTTTTGTTAAAGGGAGATTGGTTTGTGATAATTTGTTGTAAGCATGACTTGATTCAAAAAATTAGATAGACTAAGAAGGTGAAAACTGGAAACTTGGTTTGTAGCTTTTAAAGTTGATATGAATAGAGCTTATGATTGACTTAGCTAGGACTTCATTTTGGCTGTGCTGGAAAAATTGAATTGTAGTTGTCATGAAATCAACTTGATTTAGCAGTGCATCTGTACATTTTCTTATCAGATTCCATTGAGTGGTTCACTGGTTAAAATTCTTTTCCCTCAATGTGGCTTAAGGTAAGGGGTCCGCTTTCACCTTTATCCTTTGTCTCTGGCCTTATTGGAGTGACAATTTCGAGGTATTATTAAAGGAGTATGGATTGCAAGAAATCTGGACCCAATTTCTCATCTCATGTTTGCAGATGATTGCATTGTTTTTGTGAGGCACTAATGATATGCAAGATAATGTTTTGAAAAGTTAGTGGTATTGTGATCTTTTTGGAAAGATTGTAATTTTGACAAATCTGAGGTGTTTTTCAGTCCTAACACTCCTGAGCAGGGTATAAACCCTGTGTTAGCTCTTTTTAAGGTGAAAAAAGTTGATGGGTAAGTATTTGGGTCTAACTTAGATATGGGTCAGAAAAAGACATCATTTCCTGAGGTTTTGTTTTTTTTTTCCTTTACTTAATATAGACTTGGTATTGATCATACATTAGATCTGAACCTATAATGTTTGATATGGCACTATTCTATAAATTCTTATTATTGTTGATTGATTACTTTAGTTAAGTGGCTTTATCTCTAGGATAAGGAGCTTATTCAGGTTGTGGTCGCTGCTGTCGGTTATATTGAGGTGATAGTGGACTACGTAGCATGTATACATGAAATTGTTTATCTTCATTTTGAATTTTCTTTAATATAGCTTGTTCTTCAATTTCAGATATGAATTGCTAAATGAAAGAACAATTGAGTAAATGTTTCCCTCTTTTGATTTTGCTTTTGTTTGTTGGGTGAAAGTAAGTGAGTTTCTTTGGAAGGTAGGTCTTCTAGTTTGGCAATTAGAGTTGCATTTGTGTGTATCCATCAGTTCTTCAGTATATTATGCTATTTTTGCAATCTCTTGTCCACATTTCTCCAATCTGGTTAGGGGCCTAATTGATTTGTGGAACTAACATTTAATATTCTCTGCAAAAGCAGAATTGGACTGTTACTTATCCATTGTGATTGAGCTGCGTTTTATTGTTTATTGGTAGAATGCTTGTGATTATAAAGTGAAAATTTAAGAAAATTTAATAGTACAATAAAGGACGGCAATGAAAGAGATTTCTTGATTGAATTTTGATCCTTTCAACTTTATACATCCTGGAAAAGATAAAAGCTGAGAGGCTGAGAATTTAAGTATATGGGAAATTGGAGTATAAAGTTTGTGGGGATGTACATTGTGAATAAATTTGTATTGGGAAAAGTGCTTATGAAATTTAAACAAGAATAACAGTCCATTCTAGGACAGGAGACAGATACATGTTTTCTGGATGCATTTTTATACTTTGTACTATCGAGAAACCTGAAAAGATTAAAGATTGAAGAATACTGAAGCTTTTGGGGGTGGACTATGAATCTACCACTAACCTTTTGATTTTGTGGGGATGACTTTGTTCCTGTGTCTTGCTTTAGCTTTTACGCTTAGAGTATCTTATAGTTTGGCATAGATTAACAATTATGTCTTTCTTATCATAATTCACACACACAGATTTTCAACTCACTATAGCTATGCTGGTTAAGCACTTATAACCCCACTCTTTTTTATGGGGGCTAAGAACCAAGAACAAAAAGACTTGCAACAAACTAAATCTGGTTAACCACTTAACCCTGCTTGGTGCTAATAAAATAGTAATTCTGGAATCATATGATGACAGTTCTGCTGTGAAGTCTCAAATGTTGACAAATGGTGTCCAATGAGATGGCTCAAGCTCAGTAAACAGAAAATGAAAGATTGATTTTTTCCCATTTTTGGTAGAATGGAGTAGTTGAAATTAAGAAAAAAAAAGTGTTCAGATTATTATATTCTATCTGGGTTCATACTTTTAATCTTCCCAGCATGGGAAGCAAATATGAAAAAAGAAGAAGTTTTACATGGGTGATTAGATAAATCTTGTCCTAATTTATAATTTATTACTAGAAATAATTCAATATAAGAACACAAACCTCTCCCAAATAGTAATTTTTTTTTTTTAATAGTACTAACAATGATTAGGAATAAAACATACCATGATAACTTCTAGAAATAGAAGCTATTGTAGTTTGCTTAATTGGGGTAGGTTGCAAACTTACATTTTTTGAAGAAAATTCTGTTTTACAGTAGCAGGTCATTTATGTATGAATTGAATCCTTAAAAAGTGGACTTGCTTTTTATTTTAAATTAATGGGCACATTGACTGAAACCACATTTGTTTGACTGACTGGATGAATCATTTGATATGTGAAATATAAAATATCCAATGAATTAATGAGATTACTCCAAAAAAAATCTAATAGTATTTGTCAGCAACTAATTAGTATTAAAACCTAGTGATATAGGTTTCATCAAATAGCAATTATCAGTACGATATCACTGCAATATTAATGATGCCATTCCTTAGCCCTTATTAGCCAGTAGCCTCCTAGTACTAAAATATAATCCATATTCCCACTCCAGGTTTACTTCGACCAAACCAATTAAATCTCAACCTGGTCAAGCTTGTGTTTAATTAAATAAAATGAAAAATTGAAGAATCAATTGCCTTGTTCTACACTGCTACTCTGGTAAGACCATTCACTATCACACTCACATTGTGTAGGTCCCACATACAGTACATATGATATATGTGAACCTTTTCTCTTTAAGAAAATAAAAGTTGGGGGTGGGGGGGTGAGCATCGTGGAGAACCTTTAAAGTTTAAATTCTTGTTATAATAATTGTCTCTCTAACAAGTTTTCAACAACAGGATATCAAGATTAGACCAAAACACTAAGTCCACCAAACCATCAAACTCAGGAGATGACAGTGTAGCTCTTAGTTGTTTATGTTGGATCACTTTTTTGTTTTACATTTTTATATAGTTTTTTTTTTTGCCTCTTCCCTCTCTATCTCTCTCATCTATATGTGAAATGAGCAACATGCAATTGGTGTTCAAACTTCAAAGTCTCAACTCTCAAGTCTCAAGGATAAGTTCAATTCAATATATTTTGAGGCATAAAACAGTAGCTTTAAGTGGGATTTTTTTAATTATAAATTTAGATGTCAATTAAATATACGTTTGGACAAGTATGCTAGCCCAATAAAAATATATTAATTAATTATTTAATGCTATTATTATTATTATTATTGTTTTATAATTTTGGTTTGTGGATGCTTATAGAATCGAAGAACAAGGACCAATGAACTGTGGTGATCAATCAGCTTGTTGTTGATTTGGAAAAGGACCTTCCATAGAAGCAAAGGTAAGTACACGAACACTTCTTTTATTCTCTATGACTTGACTTGCAATTTTGTGTTAAAATTGCAAAAGTAGGGCATATCTAAATGTTATATGAATTATATAAAAAGTTTTATTTCAATATATATGATAATTTGATCATTTGATTGTTGCATTTCTCATTAATAATAATTTTAAAATTTTTAAAAATGTGTACTTCACATCAATCAGGCGTGCGCTTGCACTTTGCGCTTAAGTGTGCCCCTCGCTTTTACCAACACTTCTCTGTTTTTATGGCGTTGCTTTTGTCTCTTTTGGTTTATTTCTCAAGTAAGGTTTCAAAATTTTGTACTAATAGTTTTGGCCACAAATAGTTTTGTTCTAATTCTTGCAATTGGTACCTCTTCACTTACTTTGCTTTTATTTCTTATATAATTTACTACGAATTTTATCCTGATGTTATTGTCACTCTTTTTCATGGTGTTGTTGGGTGTTTTTCATATGATGGATTGATGTTATTTTGTTGTAATATTTTGGTATGAACCTAGCGTTAGGGTTTCAAATTTTATTCTAAATGAATAATCTCGGCATCAAGTACTAATTAGCAACGGTGTGTTCAGTGGTTACTGTCATTAGCTTATCACCCTCAATCTCATGGCCAAACTGAGGTGGTGAATAGGAGTTTGGAGCAGTATTTGAGAGCCTTTGTAGGTAACAGACCTCACACTTGGGCTGCTTGGTTGTATTTGGCTGAGTTTTGGTTCAATTCCTATTACCATTCCTCCACTTAGATGACTCCATTTGAGGCTTTCTTTGGTATTTCCCTTCCTAAGGTCCTAGACTATGTCCCTGGTACTACTCAGGTGGCTGCAGACAGAACTATTCTTCTCACTCTCCTCAAACGAAACTTGATTGCAGCTCAAGCTAGAATGAAAGCTCAAGCTAGCCAGCACAGGTCTGATAAGACTTTTCAAGTTGGTAATTGGGTCTATCTTAGACTCCATCCTTACAGACAACTGTCCCTAAGCATCAAGGGGCTTTAACAAGCTATCTCCTAGATATTTTGGGCCCTTCCAAATTCTGCAGAAACTTGGTTAGGTAGCCTATAAGTTGGCTTTACCTCTTGGTTGTTTGATTCACCCAATCTTTCATGTCTCTTGATTGAAAGCTAAGTTGGTTACCCACATTAGTCCTATCCCCACTCTTCCACCAGTGGATTCAGAAGGCTTCCTCAATCCTGAACCAATTGCTATTCTGCAGCAACTGTCCAAACACCTTAGAACTAGAACTATCACTAAGGTGTTGGTTCAATGGCAAGCCAGTCACAGGAGAATGCCACTTGGGAATCCCTTTACAAACTTCAACTTTAGTTTCCCCACCTTGTGAGCGAGGTTCTTTAGAGGGAGAGGGGGTGTTCTATGATTGTAGTGTGATAGTGTAACTTGTGGACAAGGTTTTTAAAGGGGAATGATAGAGTTTGGCTATTGTGTTGTTATCAGTTAAAGTACTGAGTTGGAAGTTAGAATTTGGCCGCTGCATTGATGGGTGGATTAGTTAGTTACTTGAGGCAGTTGTATTGTTGATTGGTTAGTTAATTAGTTAGAAAGGACTGAAATTGTTTGTATAACAGAATGTTACCAATTGTACTCCTATAAGTAAGGGATCGGGATTGTAATTGAGATATAGATGAATTAACACGATACTTTTACTCTCTTTCTCTAATTCTCTTCTTGCTCTATCTCTAATCTTCTCTAGGAGGCCTAGTTCCCTCGAAGAGCTACTACAGCTAATCTTGTGTCTTGATAGAACTATTGGGTTCCTATCATGGCAATTGTTGATGATGTTGAAATGCACATGTATCAAGTACTGTGTAATAAATATGAATTTGTGTGATGCAACCTTCTCCAAAGTGTGTCAATTAGTGTGCGAGAGAGAGAGTTTGTACCGGGAAGTTGGAATGAAGATCAATATACGTCTCCATTGAAAATCTTCAAAAAAAGAAAAAAAAAATATATAGAACAAATTTAAAAAGAAAGAAATTTCTATCAGTCCTTAAAGTAGTCTTAAAGTAACTAACCTGTCCCCTCAAGGGCCTCAACTGCTTAAACTTTTCCTTGTACAGATCAAGGTTTTGAAACACCCCTGAATTTTCAGGACTGAAAAATAAGAGAGAAGATTCAAACCATCTTAAAAAAGAATTCACCATAACAATTGTTTTTTAAATTTAACACATACCTACTATTCAACTTTTTCCCTGGCATCGCATACTTTATCAAAATTGCAATTAAAAAAAAATAGATGTGTGATGTAGACGGCAAGGAGCCAATATTATTCAAGTGTCATGCATAATTGCTCTAATAAAAGAGTGGTTAGCAATAGCACCCAAGTGAAAATTGTGAAATTAATCGGTCTAAAAAGTTGGAAGGTCACATGGATTAAAGCCAAAAATTAATGTCAGTCTAATAAGAGGGGTTGGCAATAGCACCTAAGTTTTACCTTAGGTAAAATAACTATATTTAGAATTTGGCGCCTTGTTTCACTTGGGCTAGCGCCTTTTTGGGGCCTCATCGCCTTGGGCGATACAAGGCCTTAAGGCACCTTTGACTACACTGACCTAGAATGTTATCTTTTTCTTTATTTTATTGTTCATGGGTTACTGTTCACAGCTTAGGAATATCTATCGAAATCTTGACTTCCACCTCTGTTTTGATCCTAAAACCCTACTAATCCTAGTCTCGGAAACCCTATAATTCCTATTATTTTCTAGCCCTTTCCCCACCAAAACCTAACCCTAAACCCTCAAAACCTAAAAGCTTTAAACCAGATTTTACTATTCCCCAGGAATTAAAATTTTTTTTTTTGATAAATAAACAAAATACGTTGATTGAAACAAGAATTTCAATTTTTTTTTTTAAGGAAAAGGACACATATTGCTAACTTTTTGGATGATGACATTGTCTTGTTGTATCAAGAAGGTGAATTTCACTGCAGCTCCCTTAGACATAGCATGGTAGGCACCTAAGAAAGAAACAACACTTAATATGATGATCATATTCAATTGGAGGCAATGAGGGAAAATCTAAGAAAGAAAACTACCTGATACTAAATTAAGAATGACCAATGCATTAGTGTCAATTGCCTTGAGCCTGTTGTAGGTTACATGTTCTTCTTTAGGCTCATCTCCTTTAGAAACCTTCTCCTTTAAAACCCTCTCTGCAGTATTGGGTAGTAGTTCTGACTCTAAGCAATGCTTTAACCCCCTGAGAAGTAATTCTGTCAAGAGTTTCGCTTTCGTATTCTGCAAGCGATGTCCAAGGCATGCCATACGGTCACCACATCGATTCAGTTCTCTTTAACGGTGTATAGCATCAAATTTGAGTCCACTCTTTTGTACTATAGACTCAATATTGTTGAAATAAAGACGTTGTATTGGAGGGACCTTGCGCTTGCCCATAAAAAAATCCATGGAATCTCTACAATCTCCAACAATTACCAAACTTTGATATTTGTATTTTTCTTTCAGTTGGTTTGCGAAGTCAACTGCATTGAAAATTGCGAGAGCCTCAGCCTTTTTTGCCTTTGTAGCTGAAACTACTTGGTAGCCACAGAACAAGAACTTATGTCCTTGTGTGGCAATGAATCCAATCCCAGCAGATCTACTATTTTAATTGAAACCTTTCCAAGCAAGTTGCCCAGCATGCCTAGAAACTCCAGCATAAGCAACTAACCCATCCACATTTAAAATAACTGGGTCATCTCCATAGTCAAAGGGTAAATGACTGGCCTGCTTGTCAACTCTGCGACCAAAGGAATGAGAAGAAGTTGATGTCCCCTCAAAACAACCTGGATGAAACAGCTCTGCATGGTAAAAATACCTAGACACAAGGTTTAATAGGATGGGATATGACTCCTTAATAGGATGGGATATGACCTGAGATTAAGGAGCATATTCCATCCTATTAAGCCTTGTGTCTAGGTATTTTTACCATGCGGAGTTGTTTCATCCAGGTTGTTTTAAGGGGACATTGACTTCTTCTCATTCCTTTGGTCGTAGAGTTGACTAGCAGACCAGTCGTTTACCCTTTGACTATGGAGATGACCTAGTTATTTTAAATGTGGATGGGTTAATTGCTTATGCTGGAGTTTCTGGGCATGCTGGGCAACTTGCCGGGAAAGGTTTCGATAAAAATAGTAGATCTGTTGGGATTGGATTCATTGCCACACAAGGACATAAGTTCTTGTTCTGTGGCTGCCAAGCAGTTACAGCTATTGAGGCAAAAAAGGCTGAGGCTCTCGCAATCCTCAATGCAGTTGACTTCTCAAACCAACTGAAAGAAAAATACAAATATCAGAGTTTGGTAATTGTTGGGGATTGTAGAGATTCCATTGATTTTTTTATGGGCAAGAGCAAGGTCCCTCCAATACTACGTCTTTATTTAAGCAATATTGAGTCTATAGTATAGAAGAGTGGACTCAAATTTGATACTGTACATCGTTATAGAGATCTAAATCGGTGTGGTGACTGTATGGCATGCCTTGGATGTTGCTTGCAGAATATGAAAGTGAAACTATGGATAGAATCACTTCCAAGGGGGTTAAAGCGTTGCTTAGAGGTGGAGCTACTACCCAATACTGCAGAGAGGGTTTTAAAGGAGAAGGTTTCTAAGGGAGATGTTCTTAAAGAAAGAACATGTAACCTACAACAGGCTCGAGGTAGTTGACACCAATGCATTGCTTATTCTTAATTTAGTAGCAGGTAGTTTTCTTTCTTAGATTTTCCCCTTTGCCTCCAATTGAATATGATCATCATATTAAGTGTTGTTTCTTTCTTAGGTGCCTGCCATGCTATGTCTAAGGGAGCTGCAGTGAAGTTCACCTTCTTAATACGGCAAGACAATGTCATCATCCAAAAAGTTAGCAGTATGTGTCCTTTTCCTTAAAAAAAAAAAATGAAATTCTTGTTTTAATCAACGTATTTTGTTTATTTATCAATTTTTTTTTTTTTTTTAAATTCCTAGGGAATAGTAAAAAGCTTTTGAGTTTTGAGGGTTTAGGGTTAGGTTTTGGTGGGGAAAAGGCTGGAAAATAATAGGGAGATAGAGAAACAGAGTAGAAGTATCGTGTTATTTCATCTATATCTCAATTACAATCCTGATCCCTTATTTATAGGAGTACAATTGGTAACATTTTGTTATACAAACAGTTTCAGTCCTTTCTAACTAACTAACTAACCAATCAACAATACAATTGCCTCAAGTAACTAACTAATCCACCCATCAATGCAGCGGCCAAATTCTAACTTCCAACTCAATACTTTAATGGATAACAACACAATAGCCAAACTCTATCATTCAATTCCCTTTAACACCACACTATGAATCAGTGGTTGTTAATGAGGATGAAGAGGAGGAAGCGATGGCAATCTATACAGTGTTGACACTTGGCACTATAAAATGTAATGACTATTCAATGCAGCTGATGGTAAGTTAAATCCTTTAACTTAAAGGTTTATAGCATATTTTTAGGTTTATAGCATATTTTTAATATTGAGACTATAATCATGTTTTTTTTTTCCTCTTTTTTGGCGCAAGTTACTACATATGACGGGGTGTTAGGCACATCTTATCCCAAGGTTGACACACCCAAGAATGTGGAGTATGCAGTACAACCCCAAAGGAAAATCAAATTAAAGCTTTTTTTTTTTTTTTTAAATTCTAATTTTGTTTGTTTAATCTTGTAAATAACCTGTTTTATTTTTATTTTAATATTTGCAGGGTAAGAATGTTCTAATCTTCAACCGACCTTTTTGAGTATATAGATGGACTGATGTAGATAGGATTTAGCATGAGTTTATGGATGGATTGATGGAGTTTTTGAGTTTAAATGTGTTGATTTTACACTTTTTCTATAGATAGACTTTTTCTATATATGGATTGGTGTAGACAGTTTTTGAATTTAAATTGTATCTCTCAATGCTAAAAAGGAAATGGTTGTGTTAATGATGAAATTTAGGAATAATTTTTGTGAGATGGCAGAGATCATACACATATTTTCTATTTTAAATTCAGTTAAAATCAACATGGTATTGCAATTAGCTTAATTTGTGATTTCAGCCCCGAAGTCATCTTATCATCTTATTAGGGTAGAATGTAGATAATTGTATCTAAAATGCTGCTTATGGGAACAATTAGAAACGTATGAGATTCAATTTTCCAACCTTTTTCCCCCTGCTTGTGGGTTTTCAAAGTGGATTTAGTACATTAGGAGTTAAAAGGGAAAAAAAAGAAAAAAAAGAAAAAAGCTTTTGATTTAATTTTTTCCCCCATAATGCAGTTGGCTTCAATTCTATATGAAAGCCTTGAAGCTATATTTGCTCATGAAACCTTGTGGACTTGTTATACACCTTAAATTGCTGTTAAATCCTAATTTCCTGACTAGAAAGCCTTTCTTTACCAAGTGAGTGCAAAAGAATACTTGACCCCAATTGATGTCACAAAATTGCAGACTGCAAAATTTAACAGAGCGTGCTCCATATTGGTACATCAATAGCATCCTGCAATTACCACAATTGATGTGTGCCACCTGGTTTGCTGTCACAATACATTTAATGTTTGCTCCCATTTAGTGATTAGTCAATCGTAAGGTTTCCAATCATAAAATAGTACCGAAGATATTTCAAAATTTTAAGAGATTATATGGTGAAGAGGGAAAAAAAGTAATCTTGTAAATTGTTTATTTTGTTAGTAGTTATACACCTTCCAAGGCTAGATTCAGCGTGACAACAAGAATATTGTACACTTGTTGCTCCACTAATGTACATGAGCAAGGTGTGGCAACCTCCACAAACCAACTTGGCCATTTTAGTGCCTGTCAAAGAATTATACAAGCAGAGAAATCGAGTGTTCATTTGTCATGTCTACTTGCTCGGTCCAAATATAGATTGAACACTCGAAATTGAACTGAACTTGCTATATGACACTGCTGTGACTGCATTGCAGACAGCACAGCATACAGAAGTTGCTCCAACGAGATACAGTAAAAGGTTTTGACATTCAGAACACACTATCTGGCTCTGCGCACTTGATCACCAATATGGACATAAACTATTTCATCAGTCATAACTAAGAGAAACATAACAACTTTGCACTAGTTCAAAATTACAAAGTTCCAGCATTAACACTCTACTGAAATGCCTTAAAGAGTCTTCAGAAAGTTAGGTGATATTATATTTGACCGTTTTCAGCGTACACTACTTATAAGTATCCCAATCCTTAACTTTTTGGTTCATATTCCACTTGATACTTAGAACAATAAAGCCTATTGGCTATTCCAGCACTTGCCCAAATTTTTTTTTTTTTAATGATATTAACATAGATCTTATCACATAACTGGTTAAACTAGTCCTTTTTTAAAAGCTTTTTTATGTCACAGGTTGTTGTACTGGCTGTGCTGCCTGTACGTTTAAAATCTGGACAAATTAGACAGCCTGAAGCGCTAGGAATATCGGCAGAATTGAAATCAAAGTTATTGTATTATTGTCATTATTATTATTTTTTTTTTGAGAATTTGGACAATGCTTATATTAAGGTAGATTGCTAAAATCAGCCTGTAAATATGAGTAATGTCTGGAGGTACATTTTCCATCTAGACTGGGGGGGATTGCTCTTCTTGCCAGAGAATCAACCACCTTGTTACAATGCCTATGAACATGAATAATTTGAAAAAAGAGAAATGTGAGGCAAGGTAGTGAATATTCGCTACAATGTGACCAAACTAAGCTAGTGACCTGTGATCATCCTTAAGGGAATTTATCAAAACAGCCAAGTCGCCTTCCAGCTCGACGATGCTAAAGCCCAGCTCCACACCCCGTCAGGCTGCCAAAGCTTCAACCTTGATGACAGTAAGGGGCAACAGTATCAACTGGGAAAGTGAGGCCATAACTTGTCCATCTCCATTCCTGATTATAACCCCCAAACTAGCACTGCCATCAGCAGCAAATGTAGCTGCATCAAAGTTTACTTCGTAGCATGGAGTTGCTGGTGGTGTCCAAGAAGATGGTGAGTGTTGGGGACGATTTGTTGGTGAGCTCATGGAGAGAGTAGCACGTTCTAGCTGTCTATCTCAGGCTAACTGCAGTAGTTGACTTAGAGGTACCATGAGCTTGCCCAATCTGAGATTGTTACTACGATTCCAAACGGTCCATATCACCGAGATGAATAATTCAGGGTTTCGATTCCTAGCAAAAACAAAACCAAGCATCTCGATGAAGCTCATGCTTTGTTTAAGGGTGCTGTGGTTCCACTGTGGTATTGAGGTCCAGAGACTGTCCAGGTTTGAGCAATGGTACAGAGCATGGGCAGTATCCTCTTGTTGTTGCTTACAGTTATCGCATACACTTTCTGCAATCACCTTCCTCTTCACCCGGTTGGTCTTTGTGGGTAATGAGTTTTGGCAAGCATGCCAAGCCAAATTCTTTACCTTAGCTGGAACATTCAATACCCAAATTTTATCCCACAAAGGGTTTAAGTTTTCCACCATAGAGTGACTGGGTTGTTGGGCTTGAGAAGCACGTTGTAAGAGTTGATACTCAGATTTTATTGAATATACACCATTCGGATTCCATGGCCAAATAAGGATATCATCTTGGATTGATTGGCAGAGAGGGATTCGTTTGATCACCACTGCCTCAAACTCAAATAAATATCTAACAAGAACTTGCTCTTTCCAAACTCGTTGCACAGGATCAATAAGGTTGCTAACCTTTTTGGATGGCAGCCCGGCATGCATGGAGAAATAATCCTAGGATTATTTTTTGTTGGAAGCCAGTTGTCTTCCCAAATGTCAATCGAGGTACCTGTGCCAATTCTCCATGAAGCTCCATGCTTGATGACCTCCCTGCCTTTGAGGATGCTTTTCCAAGCATAAGAAGCATTGCTAGGATTAGTAGCATCCATCACCGAACAATTTGGGAAGAAATTAGCTTTGAAAACCTGGTAGAATAAGGATTGTGTATCATGAAGGAAGCGTCATGTTTGCTTTGCCAAGAAAGCATCATTGTACATAGACATATCTTTAAACCCCATTCCACCCTGCAACTTAGGCTTGCAAATAGTCTCCCATTTCAGCCAATGAATTTTTCGGTTATCCCTCCCCTTGTTAACTCATTGGTTATGATTTGGGGGTAGTAGTGAAAGATTGGTCAATTTGATAGAACAAGTTTATCCTAAAGGTTCAGTTTGGCAGCTGAGATGTTTAGGAAACTAAAAGAAATGAAAATTTTGTTTCATAAAAATTTAATATGGAGAACTGGGTCAACTGGAAAATTCTGCTAACCATTTAGTTTGGATTATTTAAGTTTTTGCTTTGCACCACAAACCCCCCACCCCCACCCCCTCAAAAAAAAAGAAAAGAGAAAATTAAAGAATAGATTTTCCCTTCTATCCTAATCATTCTTTCAGTGATAATAAGGAGGTCGAAGGTCTGTCTTTTTATCTCTCGCTCTAGGTGCTAAGTTATATTTTACTCAATGTTACATATGTACTTGGCATATTAAGGTTTTGGCTTCTTTCACCCTTCTAGATATTTTCCATCATTTTTTGTTTTTGATTTTTAACACTTGAGAAGTAAGATCGAATATAAAATAATATTTTTTAGATTTAGAGTGACTATCAATCACAAAATGAATCCACATAAGTTAACCTAACAAGTGGAAATTTTGGCAAAGGATGCATGTAATTGCTTTTAATGATTTTTATATACTGGCTTAATATATTGGAAAACCCATGTTTAATGGGATCAATACGACCAAGGTCATAACTCTTTTGATACTATTATAGTCCTATAGTATGGTAACTTTCTTTTACTCTTTTGGAAAACCTTCTTCTCTGGCCAAATAATAACTATGGAAACACTTGTGCAGCTTACTTTCTACGTATGATGTTACCAATGTCAGTTTTATGTCCATATATCTTTAACTTTTCCTCTCTCTCTCTCTCTCTCTCTCTCTCTAAAATGTATTAAATTTCTCTGAAATGCAGGGGTATGCACTACTTTGTGTGGGTTTTGTAAGTTTGAATTTTATCAACCATCTTGTTGGCTTTATTCTGTGCCAAATTTCTTTGTATTTTAGCTATTAGTAACTCTGTATTTAGGTGAGAATCATGTAAGGGTAGTGTGTGAGAGAGTGAAGAAATGTTCAAGATTGTGCAAAGAAGCAGGGACTTGCGACTGGATCTCGCGGGTGGCTCGCGGCTTGCAAGCCGCTAGAAGTTGCACACGTGCCAAGCATGCCAGAAGCTGAAGAGTTATGTCAGCTATTGCACTACAGGACAAAAGTCCCAAGTTGGCCAGGTCGTTAGCTCGCGGTTTGAACTCGCGACTCAACCCAGTCGTGAGGCCAAGTCGCCAGAACATCCTGTTTGGGAAAAATTGACTTTTTACATTCCTTCTCACCTTACTATATATATACCTTTATACCCACAATATTTAGAGAGCTACTAGAGAGAATTTTGAGAGAAAAACCCTAGAGAAAAACAAGATTGATTCATCTATAATCTTCATATAGAAACTCTTCAAATTTCTCTACTCTCTTCCTCTCCATTGTCAAATCCTTGAGAGGTACATTACCAAAACCTTTTCTCATCATACCCATATCTGTGAGAAGATCATTTGGTGTTTGGGAAGCAGTTAAGAAAGGACCAATTTCATATTGGTTGATGCTATGGTTAAGTAGCGGAATCCGGCAAGCTAAAGAAGAAATATGTTCGGCATAACCTTGTTGAAGTAGGAGCTTGGAGGGCTTAGGTATATTGGGTAGATTAGGCTTGGAGGGTCTTCTGCTGTTCATGTATCTCAACTACATTCTCTAGTGGATTGTTTATCGCTTGAAGGGCGGCGGAGAGGTTTTATGCCGAAGGTTTCGGTTTCCTCTTCGATAATGCATTGAGCGTTGTTCTTGTGTTTGCATCTCTCTTCCCTTAATATTTTCCATTTAATTTCTGTTGTGGATGTGATTTTATTTGGTTTAGATTGTTTATCAATTCTGTATTAAGCTTATGTTCATATTCCGCACATTAATTGTTTGATATTAAGTTTGAATTGGTAATTTGTAAATTGGGGGTCCTTGTGTTTGCATCTCTCTTCCCTTAATATTTTTCATTTAATTTCTGTTGTGGATGTGATTTTATTTGGTTTAGATTGTTTATCAATTCTGTATTAAGCTTATGTTCATATTCCGCACATTAATTGTTTGATATTAAGTTTGAATTGGTAATTTGTAAATTGGGGGTCTAAACGTTCAAGGTGTTTATACACTTTTTGAACTTTCAGGTTTCTCGTTATCTGACCTTGAAGTAGAAACACAGGACGAGGATGAGGTAGCATACATATATGTGAAATTCAATTAGATAGAATGCTAACAGCATGTTTGGAGTGACATTGATTTCGTTCTCTGGCTCTATATTATTAAATTATTTTGTTTTGGGGATAGTCTTGTGTACTGTCCTTTTTATGCAGGGAATTCTTAGTCTTTGTTATAGGAGATTGTGGGATTAAGATTTTCTTGAAACCTTTCCTACCTGGTATTAAGATTATGTCCTCTTGGCAGCATTTTTGTGTCTGAAGCTCTAGGCTTTTTCCCTTTAGATGGAATATGGTCCCATTCTTGGACAGGAGGCATGTGAGGGAAAAAGAGGGGAGGGAACATACCATTTCATCATGGCAACTTAAATGTGTCATTTGGTTTTTTATCTCAACAAATCTTCCCTATCTTTTCCCCCTTAAGCAAAAGGAATGACATAAAAGTGTTTAGTATTTGGAAGTTTTCTCCTTATTTATCGCTTGATTTAATATGGTCATGGAATTTTAAATACTTGATATTTACAGGTGTATATAGACATGGCAATACGAGTCAGAATTTTCTAATCCAATCCAAACCCGATTTTTTTTTTACCTGAAGCAAAAATAGGTTGACCCATGACCCAACCCGACCCGGATAACTCATGACCCGAATCGTTAAAAAAATTCGCTAAAAAAATATTTTAATTACGTTCTAATACTAGATGCATAAAGCACAAAGTACCAAAATTAATAATTAATATATTAGAGAAAATGACTATTTAATTCATCAAAAGTACCACCAAGCAAGCAAAAAAAAAAAAAAAAAAAATCATCATCAAAATTTCCAATAAGAGCTAGGTAGCCTAGCTTCTGTGCTTGCCAATTGCCTACAACACATTAGTGACGTTACACAAAACAAAGGCCAAGGTTGTCAAATTACCTTGAGTCTTGAGTCCTCTGACTTAGAGATTTTTGGTTTAAACATCTTTCCCTTCCTTTTAGTGATGCTAGGTTCCGTTTCTTTTTTTTTTTTTTTTTAAATAATGCTAATATTTTGTCAAATTACCTTGAGTCTTGAGTCCTCTGACTTATAGGTTCCGTTACTTTTTTTTTTTTTCTTTTTCTTTTTTAAATTAATGCTAATATTTTTTTTTTAAAAATATTATAAATTTTATAATATTTAAAGTAGTCATTAGATGTTCTAAATTCAATTAGACAAAGAAAATATTAAATTAATGAATTATATATATGAGGAAAAATTAAATACTAAAAGAAAAAAAAGACATTAATACTTGAATGGGTGTTTATTTTATTTTTCTTTCTAATATGAAGAGGGGCGATTCTATAAAATTAATAGAAATAGACGATGGACTATGGATGGTTCTATAAAATTACTTGTTTTGTTTGTTTTAAGATTTATCTCTTTTTGAAGATATAAATTTGTAATTATATGCATTCTGACAATGAATTATTAACATTGAAGACTTTTTCTATCTTGAATTTACGACTATAAATAATTTTTGTCATACTCAAAACTATTAGAATTGGAAGGATATTAACAAGTGGTATTAAGTGCAATTCATTTGCTTAATTGATTTTATTCATTCTCTCTAAACAGGTTGTCAGTGATTTGTTTTTGTAATTAATTAAAAAAAAAAAACTTGTTTAAAAAACACGGGTAAACTCAACCTGACCCGAAATTCGATTGACTCGTTTAAAAATGACCCGTGACCCGTTTGACCCACAAACCCAATTGACCCGACCCGAACCTGACCTGACCTGCCCGTTTTAACACGTCTAGGTGTATTGGCTTCAATTTGGAAGATTTTTTGCTTGAGGACCAATTGTAAGTTCCTAATCCTCTAAAACTCAGGAAAAGTACAACAATTGAATGAGCAAAAGTGGAGAGGGAAGTTTGTTGTTAAAGAGAGGGGAAAAAAAGAGTCAAAAGAAGGATTGGACAAACTTCTACCAATATATTTTTTTCAGGGTAATGTTGTTTCTTTGTTGTGTTCAATGTTGCAGGAGAGGGATGACTATGCACTGGATCCGTTGACTTTGACTTTTGCGTTGACCTTTGACCAAAAGTCAAAATTTTCCGAACGGGCCTATCTTGCTCAGTTTTTCGTGTAGATTCTAATTTCGGACTTTGTTTCTTCATTTGAAGCTTCGAAATTGGTCAATTGGCACATTCTTCACGCCATCTCCAAGGAATCTTCTCATGCTTATCCAACCTCAAACCTTCATCGAGTTTCCGCTTTGAGTTTGAGGGAGGGTGTTAGAGATATATTAGACATATTAGCCCAATGCAATAGGCCAAAGCTCAGTCCTGCTTGTACTAGTAGTCTAGGGTTTAGTCGTTTATATATACACATGTTAGGGTTTATTGTAACACAGGTTATTGTACTACATTTTTACATAATAAAGATGTAGCCCTTAAGAGATTCTTCCGTGGATGTAGCCCGACAAGGTTGAACCACGTAATCCTCATGTTCTCGGTGTTCTTGTTCTATACTTCTCCTTCTGCATCTACTCTAGTATATACAACATGGTATAACACATCGCATTACTAATAATATATTTAACACTGGCCATGTGCGATGAATAAGCAAATGTACAATATCAATATAGGAATGAGGATCCATGGAGAGAGACATGTAGATTGTACTTTGTTCCCCTCCCTTTTTCATATTCCTTCTCAATTTTTGCCCTTTAATGTATGAATATTACTGATTA
This sequence comes from Quercus lobata, assembly GCF_001633185.2. Lineage (NCBI taxonomy): Eukaryota > Viridiplantae > Streptophyta > Magnoliopsida > Fagales > Fagaceae > Quercus > Quercus lobata. The sequence goes on along the minus strand of NC_044906.1, from coordinate 11,040,965 downwards.
AATATTCCACGTTATTTACATTCGGCTAGTAAATTCCATATTGTTGTTTTGAAGGTTTAAATTATGGGTTTTATTAATGTATGCGCCTAGGGCATACAATAGTAAACCACTTTAAGAAATTTTTTATGAGAAATTAAAAAAGTTGTAAAAAAAAGTTGTTAACTTTTTCAATTTCCCATTATCTGGACCCTTAAATTTAAATTAAAAAGGTTTGGAGATGTACATACACGCATGCACCTCTTCCAAGAGACATGATTGATATATATTTGAAAATAGAGAGTTGATGCCTTCCTCTTTTCAAATCAATCGTGAATCGTTCACTTGCTTTGGTGAGGGAGTTGTGACGTTAAGATCTTGATTGTTGATTTGATGATTGCAATGTAGAAATATATGACTTGAATTAAGGAGTTTGGCTCTTTGTTGGGTTTGGATAAGAAAAGAATTTTATTCCTTTTGGGTTACAGTTGTATGAAGTTATCAAACTCTATTATAAGTTGTTTCCTAAATTTTGAGTTCTATTTGGAATAGGAGTGATTCTCCTTTATGTGTGGAATGTGTGGGAAAGAAGTCTAACTTTTTTTGGTTTTGGATATGTTAGCCGACTTACCCTTGTATAAATATATGTTATGCAGCAATTGAAGAGAGAATCAGAGAGCCATAACTTTGGTTATTTGTGTGTAAAAAGAGGCTCTCTCTCTTGGGGGCTGCGGCTAATAAAATTAGAGGTGTCTCAGTTTGGTTCTTTGATATTTGTGAGTTGCAAATTGGGACAGTGAGAAAGATTTTGTTGCTGCTTGGTCTTGGCTTTGCAGTTTGGTGATTTGCTCTCTTTTGATGTGTTGCAACTTTTGGATTTGATTTATGACTCTTTTTTTTGGTTTGTGCACAATCCTAATCTGGTATTTATGATTAAGACTATATATGATGGTGGTGGTAGGTCTTGAACACAGGATCTCAACCACCACCTTAATTGCTGTTATGATAAGAAGGCGCTATAGAGTTAATGTAGATGTCATCAACATTGTAGAATATAAAAAAAACCTGAGAAAGCAACAAGGTGACAAGTGGAAGTAGAATCCTTTCCACATTGGGCAGTAGTAAGATATCAACATCATCAATCTTCAATCAACAATGACAAAAACAAAAGGTCACAAGCAGCCAAAACGGTAGTTTCACCAATTTGAGAAACAAACGAGCTTTACCAATTACCAACATCCACCCACCCCTCTAAAAGAAGAACAGGACATATTTTGTACTAATAATTTAACTATTGTGATTATCAAACAATCATTTGGTGTGTATTTAAGGTTTTCAAAGATTTCTAAAGTAGATTTTCAAGAAAGAAGCTTCTCGTTTCTCATAACAGTATAATAATACAGAATAGATTTTCAAGATTTCTAAATATGTCTCATTGAATCTCTCTTATTCTTTGAACTGCCATTCCCTACGGCACATGGGGCAATGTGCTTGAGAGCTCTGTGAATTCGCCCATTTTAGGATGCAATGGAGATGGAATGCATGGTTGCATGCACCCCAAACTGCAATATCATAGGATCAAAACAAAAATCATTATTTCCTGCCATAAGATTTTAGCAACTACTAGAAGAAGATTCAATTGTTTCTTTCCCTTGGTAAGTATAAGAATTTATTTAAGCGCAAAGGTAAAAAGGAAGAATACATACAAGAGGAACAAATGAAAGGGGGGAAAAGAATGCAATCTTTCACTAAATACCAAATAAGCTAACAACTTTTAAGGACATACAATATCAAATTAAGGAAATTACGAAGAAAATTCTCGACTCCTAGTTGAAAAACTACATCATGAATGTGATTCTCTATCTCTGAAATATTGTTACTTAACATGACTCAGAGGGATTTTTATTTTTTTCTCTCTGTGAATTCCATAGAGAGAAAAAAAAAGCATTACGTCACAGGTGTGTAAGTATACTACAAACCAAGTTCAACAAAAGAAAGTATTAGATACTTGTGATAGTTTTACTTCATGAGATGCCATATGTATTGGGGGAAGAACATGGGCTCAACCAGTTTTGGTTAGAAACTAGAGACAATCATAATTGTAAACCTCAGTTTGAAGTCATTTTAACTATCTAAAATAACTTAAGATACCCAGCTTGGACAGAAGTTTATATATCCTAAGAAGCTCTTTACTTATAAATGGCTCTCAAAAGGGATAGGCTTCTATGAATGTTGAGAAGCTCCAATCTTTGATATGTATCACTATACAGTAGTGTAGTAGTACACATGGTCTGAGTAGTACACATGGTCTGATACTACCCTGTCACCTTCTCTCTGTGGGAAGGCGTATTCTATCCTTTCTCTTATGGTAGTATCAAGGTTAATTAATACGCAAATCAGAGATCCAGTATCCATAACTTAACCAATACCCCCAATTTTAACACAGTTTTTTCTTTCTTTCTTTTTTTTTTTTTTTAAATTTTTATAAGTAATTGCAATTTATTAAAACTGAATACAAAACTTATAACAGTGAAGTGAAAAATAAAAAAGAGAATGATAAAGGATCCAAGCTGTGATATTAATGGCATAGACACAAGAAGTTTAGGAACTCCATCAAAGAAAATGTTGAAAGAGAAATTAACACATAGTGCACCACAACAAATTGGTTTTCCACCTGTTGCTCATTTAGTAGCGTGTTCTGTGAACAAAACCACGCTTACTGAAACCACATTTCCTTATTTGGATGTTTGGCAAGGCATTTGACCGCGAAAATGGTGGTCTTGAGCTCCAATTCAAAAACACTACTTTGGTGTTTTAAATATTACCATTGCAATTACAACCCTTTTTCCTAAACTGTCCTCTTCTTTTTCTCAAGACCCCAAGTTTAGCTCTTATAATCTGATCACATTTTTTTTATATAAAAAAATTGTTGTTTTTGGTAACTTACTCCTCATATAGCAGTTTTGATAAGAGCTAGTCAAACACAAAATTATTAAAACTGCACTTTTTAAAAGATTTTACCAAACTATCTCAACTTTTTCAAACAATCCATTTTCATTAAGCAATTATCAAAACCATAACCATTTTAGAGAGCACATTTTCAAATAGCTCTACGAAACTCACCTCCAATGTACATGCGCTATAAAAACTATAAAAAGATTACGTAGTAATGGGAACCAATCTGGGGGTTGTGCACTACTAACAATGTGCAACATGCCATAGTAGGGTCAGCATAAGATCCCATGGTAGTTGTCTGAAGCTCAAATATAGGAAGTTCAAAGAACCAATTAGAGAAAATCTAAATGCTCAAGCATTTAGGCTAACTATGCACTATATATTGTATATGCAATTGTTCCATAAAGCAATTCTGATTATGTATTGGATGCCGCATGACTGATTCAAGCAAGACCATCAGAAAATGTTCAAACATACAAAAAAGAAGGCATGGTATCCAGGTTTATTTTTTATTTTTTTCCTAATTATAAATTATAGGTCAACAACAAAAAACTTTGGGAATTCAACAGCAGAAGAAATAGTTGTAAAATGGCAAGACATGGAGACAAAGTGGAACATTGTTAAATAAGTTATGTACTTACTTAGTGGGCAATCATCCCAAGGGAGCTTACAATCAGGACAATAGCCATCAAAGACCATCCTACAAATCCCACATGTTTCATCCTGGGCATCCCAAGTCCAAGAAGCAACAGCATGCCGTCTACCATTAATACAAAGTTAAAGAATTATGACTCCGTAGGAACATATTTTTTAAATTAAAAAAAAAAAAAAAAAAAAAAAAAAAAAAAAAAAAAAAAACCGAACTTAATGTTCGCAGTGATGGAATTGCATAAAGATTTCCAAAATATGACAATTCTGAACAATCTTTAATATAACATAAATATTTTATCCAATCTAAAAACTTCAAGTTACAATTGTCTACATTTACACTTTAACACCTGAATCACATTATTAATTTTTTTTGATAAGTAAATAAATTTATTATAAGAGAAGTAATCCCAATACACTAGCTGTGTACAGAACAGAGCAGGGAAAATGGAAAATAAAAAACAGCTAGTAACTAAGAAATGTACGGTTCATTTAAGAAAATAATAAATACGAAAGAGATAAAGAGAACATCCCTATTTGAGAACCCCGGAAAATATTTGCAAAAGAGATTGAATCAAGGGAAAACTGCTTCCATAAATTGCTCAAGATATATGATATCACCAACAAATGAACTTCAAGTTTATACCAATAAGGTAATAATCAATATAATAAGATATTAGATCCCTTTGGAGAAGCTCCAATATCAACCATGTAAAATGGGATTGTCCTATTACTATCAAAACACTAAAACTAATCACATGGGGAACGATCAAATCAACTATATGCCCAAAATGGGAATGAGCTAGGGTTACAAACTATAATCTATAGTTTGATAATAGAGTTGATAATAAGAAGGAAAAATCTTAAATTTATCCACAAACTTAAATTGATTTATAGCATCAAGGGGGCCTTTTGCAATATGATCACAATTCAATGGACCGAAAATTTTATAATATCTGGAATTCATACCGAATAAATGTGAACTTAATACACATAAATGAAGTACAATCTGGGAAATTCAATAATCATAGAAGCCCAACAATTATCTACCATACTCGATGCAGAGGATGTTGGGTTACATGTGTGAGTGAAGTCCCACATTGAATAAAGATAAGAAGAATGAGTGGTTAATATAACATAATTGAGCACATATCCATTGGGCTTAGGCCTTTTGGGCTAAAGTGTGTCTCTATATGTTATATTAATTATTCAAGGAAGCCCCTTAAGGTGTTTATCTCCCCGACAGAGGATTCATCTTACTCCAATAAACATTCAAGAAAGCATACACTCTAATAATAATTATACAACTATATAAACAACATCAATCATTCAATATAAAGCGCAATGTCATGAAAAGGATACGTAAAATCTTGACTTTCATCCTTTCCTGCAAAACCAAAATCCCTTTTTCGGATAAAATACAATGCAGCTTATATAACAGAACAAGGGAAACATTGATACAAATGGCGATTGATATGAAAACATTGTCTATGTAATACAAAAGGTGACTGAAGGGAACAATGAAAACAGAGCCAAAGAACACAAATATGAAAACACTGTCTATCTAATACAAACGGTGACTGAAGGGAACAATGGAAACAGTGCCAATTATCAAGAACACTCTTTTAGAAATGCAAATAACACAGATATTAAAAATTTTCTGAGTAAACCAAGTGGTGATTGAAAGGAATAATGGAAAACAGTGTGCCAAATTATAAATTTTTTTAATGGAATTTCCAGTCAATAGATTATAAGGGGATAATAATGATATGGGAAACAACAGAAAACCAAAAGAAAACACCATTTGGTTGCTGAAAAAGTGTAGGAAAGAAAGATAAATCAAAATTTAAGAACTGGGTGTTTTCCATTTGGGAAAATAGAGCAACACAGCACATAAAGATTCAAGCTTTTTACTCATTTTCTCAGGAGACAAACGGAAATAAGAACTTTCAAAATTTCTAACAAGAGAGAGAGAGAGAGAGAGAGAGAGATAAAACCTACCTTGTTTGGTTAAACCGGCAAAGGATGACAATTGACAACAATGGATTATAGCAAAGGTATAGATCTGAGAGAAAATTGTAAAGATTTGAATTGAAGGGTTTTGTGTTTATAAAATTTCCCACTCTTTTTCACTAAGGAGTGTGGACTTTTTTGAGCTTTGTTGTAAATTGTAATGTTGTGCTTCACGAGCAAGACAGTGCCCTTAATCTTGCAATCATTAAACGGCATGTCGTAAGTTGGTTCTGCTAAATGATTATTTATTTATTTTTTTAAAAGCTTGGCTAAATAATTGATTATTTATTGTTGTATATTTTTTTCATTTACATTTCAAACACCCTACATTGAGAGAGAATAAAATAAAAGAATATATACTCTCTTTTTTTTCTTTTTTCTGAGAAGCTAATAGATATATACTTAATATATCATAATAATAATAAAATAAAAAATAAATATGTAATGGCCACTTGCTAATTGTCACTAACTTACTATGCTGTTATACATTCTCAAAAAAAAAAAAAAAAAAAATTTACTATGCTATTATATATATATATATATATATATATATAGTTGAGTTCAAGTTACACCTAGTGCAACTTTAAGCGATATTACATCACTTAATAACTTATTATTAGATACAAATTTTGACAAATATACCGTTGGATTACATTATATTTATATACTCTTTATGCTTGCAAAATTTCATGTTAATTAAAGACCACTAGTCATGTTATCAATCAATTGTTTAAATTCAAGTTATTGTAGTTTAAAATAATTCATAAAAAATGAGTTTATGAATCACGTGGTAAATAATATCCAATTGGCATGAAAATTGGCATGCATTTATGTTAAGCACATATAGAACATATAATTCAACGACGAGATTCTTAAAATATGAATTTAATAACAAGTTATTAAATGATGTAACATTACTTAGAGTTACACCAAGTCAAGTTACACCTGGTGTAACTTTAAGTAATGTTACACTATTCAATATTTTTTAATTAGATGCAAATTTTGATAAATCCGCCATTGAATTACATTATCTTTGTATATTTCGTAGGCTTGTAAAATTTCAAGATGATCAAAGATCAATAACCATGTCATTAGTCAATTATTTAAATTCAAGTTTTTATAGTTTAAAATAATACATAGAAAATGAGATTATGAATTGAATTATAAATAACATTTGATTCTCATAAAATTTGGCATGTATGTTAAGAATATATAAACCAATTAAGTAATCCAACAATGAGATTTTCAAAATATAAATTCAATAACAAGTTATTGAGTAGTGTAACATTTCTTATAGTTACATTAGATGTAACTTGAACACAACCATATATATATATTGCTATTTTGTTAAGGGGTAGCCGACTACTTTAGTTCTCTCAAAAAACTAAACGGGTGATTAAATGAAAACTAAACGGGTGATTAAATGAGGGGACATATAATATAACTCATCTTAGTCTATATTTAACATCATACATGGTCTCGTTTGCATTCATAGCTTGAAAATACTACTTGTCAATGTATATTTAGGGGGGGGGGGGGGGGTGTGGGCGCTTTTCTTTCATCTCAATTTTGCCCCAAACATATATAGAAAACCTCACTTTTGTAAATAAAAAGTGTGGACAGCCACATAAGTACATACCCTTTTTATGTCTTTTTCTAATTGAAATAAATTTGTTTGGTCCTGCATAAGACTCAAATTTGTGTTTTCATTGTTATTCACACCTTTTAATAGAACAATAATGTATAATGTGTGTACCATAGCCATACATTGACACACACTTTGCTATAATTGTCTTATATGGTAGATAGATAATTAACTATTTGGGCTCATTACTTACACTATTTTATTATTTACCATTTACAATTTTCAAGGTGGTTAGGATACAATTTTGAAGTACATTTTTATATTTTTAACATTTTTATATTAATTTATTTTAAAATCAAATTACTTGTTTCAATCTACATATTTTCATCAACTATTCATTTGGTTTTATTTAACTACTTATTTTTGTTTTCTTTTATTTTTATGTATGGAGAAATTTCAAAATTCCATAATAAATAATTGATTTATTGATTTTGTTATTAATATCAATTAATATTTTTTAAATTAATTTTTCTTTCAATCTTGCCCTCAGAACTAAAATTTTGGCTTCACCACTTTGCAGATTATGAAGTCTATTGGTGGATCGAGCTAAAGATTTATAGTATGATTATATATCTTATGCATTGTTTCAACTTTCAACACTCTATAATAAGATAATTTTTATGCCTTGTATAATAAGCTAGTGTTTAAAAAAAAAAAAAAAAACTTTGTCTTTATAAACACGTGGAGACCATATCACTTCCACGTTACAAAAAACATAATCTAAAATTGGTATCTTACACATTTTTTTATATAGTCATTAATACACATTCATTTATATATATTGCATATATGAAATTGCTTCATTACTTTAATTATTAAAAAGATATCACATTTGATGCATGAATGAGGCACAGCAAAGACTGATGATTCATTGTGTCAATGAGGTCTACACAATCATCCCCAAAAATCCAACGGTTATGACTATGAGTGAATCAATATTTCATAATGCAAATAAGATAAGCTGTCTCTCATCCAAAACAGAGAATCACATAGATTCCCCAACCAACTCACACTAATAAATTCTCTATATTGCATTACAGCAACACTATCCTCTGCTGAGATTTCATAATATCCTATATTGATAAGGATACAATTGTTGTGAGAGCACCCCCATTAATGACAAAATCCCTTCTCAACCCTCATATTTACAGCTCAAACTTATTGAAAAAAGCCCAATTGTTGCCCCAAATTCAACATGAATTGCAATGTGTGCACCCAACACAAACCATTAAGTGCTCATTAATATCTCCAACCAGGATATACAAGAGCAAAATCTTCTTGTATTAATCTACAATCTCTTGGAGCTTTATAAATAGCATAGTCTGCTTGGGGCAAGAAAGTATACACAAAAAAGAAAAAGGTTTCAACTTCCATATTGTTTCTTGTTATTGTTCGCCTTTTCTATCGGTCATGACTAGAAAGAAGGTCAAGCTTGCATACATCACTAATGACTCTGCTAGAAAAGCTACCTTCAAGAAAAGGAAGAAGGGGCTGTTGAAGAAAGTAAGTGAGCTGAGCACTCTCTGTGGCATTAAGTCCTGCGCCATTATTTATAGCCCATATGATTCTCAACCTGAAGTTTGGGCTTCCGAGCATGGCATTCAACATGTTCTTGGACTGTTCAAGAACATGCCTGAAATGGAACAGACCAAAAAAATGGTCAACCAGGAGAGTTTCCTGAGGCAAAGGATTGCCAAAGCTAATGAGCAGTTGAAAAAACAACAGAAAGACAACCGGGAGAAGGAGATGACAGAGGTCATGTTCCAAAGCCTGACTGGAAAAAGCCTGCACAACTTAACCATGATGGACTTGAATGATCTTGGGTGGTTGATTGATCAGAATTTGAAGAATATATATAGAAGGATTGGTCAACTCAACAAAGTGGCTCAAAAGCAAGTCCAAGGCGAACCAGCTGCTGCAAAAACAGAAGGAATGGTGGTGGGGAGTACTAGTACTAGTACTACTCCTGCAGAGATGAATAATGCGCAGCAGCCTCATGATCATCATCAGAGAACACCAGGTTTTGAGATGAACATGGACACCATGCAGAGGCAGCAATGGTTCATGGATATGATGAATCTCCCATTAGAGAACAACATGGGGTTTGGAGGAGATGAGATGATGCTGCCATTTGGAGATAACAGTCACAATGCTCTTTGGTCTAATGCCTTCTTCCCTTGATTTAAAAAAATATATATATTAAAGAATCATAATTTAGCAATTTCCATTATGTACATGTTTGGTGTTTTCATTAACGATGACACAGTTTTCTTTTGTGCGTTAATTATAAGTTCAATGTACTTAAAATTATGTTCAACTGTTGTTTATCATAATTATGATATTCAGTCTTATGTTGGTTCTTAAATTTGTCAATATATTTCTATTCAATCATATAATTTGAATGACCATCTAAGGTATTCAGTGTTCTTTCTTAGTTGTTTAAAACTAAATTAAACAAAACAAAAACTAGACAAGAGATGCACTTCGAAATCTTCTTCCAAATTTCTGTATGTAAATGTGCTTTATTTTTACGTCGCATTATTTGGTTGCAAGTTGCAACTGCAATATTCGCAAAATTTTCATTCAAAGGTTATCCATTTGACAAATATAGAAATATATTTCTCAATTCCAATATGGTATCAAAGCATTGGACACCCAGTTAAAAAAAATATAATAATAATAAATAGTATCAATTGTAACTAATATTATAAATAAGGAATTAAAATTAAGAGCCTTGTAAGATGTAGTTCAATGGATATCTTATAGTATTTCCAACGAAAACATTTAAAGTTCAAATCAAAAGAGTCAATTTTGTACAATATGCCGTTTTGGTTTGCCTAAAGGAATGAAATATTACAGGTCTACCGTTTTTGGATTACTGCTATATATATGTTTATATGTTTGTATTTATTTATGTAAGTATGGATATTAATTTTTATGTTTATCAACATAAAATTTAAAATTCACATATTTTATAAATCTAAATATTAGTCTAAGTACATAAACCGAATATATCAGCTTGAACATTTTTTTTCCCCAATTTTTTACAATTTTCTAACATTTTTTTAATTTTTTTTTTGTACCAGCCAAAATATCAATACCAGCATAAACGCCCAAAATATCCTAGTACAACCTGGTATTGTTTCACTACATTTGAGAGGTTATTGACTTAATAACGGATACGATATTTACTTCCATGATTTAAATCACCCAAACAATCAAGTTACCAAAACAGAATACAAGTAGTAAATGCAGTATGAGGGTACAGTACAACAATACAAGCGTAATAGACAGTAATATGGCCCAAGAGTGGGCTTGGGCCCTCACACACTAACACAGGGAATAACTCCAAGAGGCAGAAATGTAATTGACAATTGAGTTACGAATTTTGTTGTGTAGCATTTAAGGTTAAATTTCCATTGTTAAATGGAGCTAGCCTAATAAGAAAGTGAGGGTCTCGTGACTATTTAATAGAAAAAAATATATGATAGAAAACCATTTGCATGAAACATAAATAACCCATGTTTTAGACAATATTATTATTATTATTACAGTTCACACGTCTCATGTTACATGCTTTCTTGCACTATTTTATTAGTCATACATGAAAAAGTTTGCACTTCTTCTTCTAAACTTAATTCATACCTCAAGCCAGAGCACTCATACGGTGCCATTGCACAAAAACCTAAGCCACAAAAGCCAGGTCATGCCTATTTTGGTTCCCCTGCAGAATGCATGAAAAACTTAGGTTACTTACTATATGTGTTTATGCCTATATGGTAAGAAGTTAATTGGAATGCATTTTCCTTTGATCCATCCATTTCATTGTAAGTTAGTATCTGATAAGAATCTAATCTGTGACCTATTCAGATAGTTTTTGTCATTCAATTTTGTGAATCTATTTAGAGATATCAAGAAGGTTGCATATAATAATATCAATTAAATTAGATGTGGATTTGATACAACAACTTCATCCAAGCTTAAATTTTCAAATTATGAAGTTGATCAACTGATTAATTATCTGATGCATACAATACTTTCCATGTATTTGTACCAAATTGAATGATGCTCCTGTCATTTTTCATGTGGTAATTATCCACATATTTTAGATTTGTTCAAATTTAATGGTCGCCTTCAAAAATTGTATAATTTATGAAGCAAAATTGTTGTCTGAATCCTTTGGCCAAATGGTAGTTAGCCATTAAGGTTGGCCGGGGTTGAATGAGAATTTATGATGTATTATATGCAAGTATTGGCGAGTTCTTGGTAATGAAGAAGAAATGTGCCAATGAGTTATAGCTCAATTGGCACTTCCTTCTCTTATAATAATTAGTTGGAAGGTGAGGTCGTGAGTTTAAAACCTACTAGGTACGTTTGTAACATACCAATAAAACAAAATGAAACAAGTGAAATGTATTGTTTGTAAATTGTAATATGTGATTGCAACATATATTGGGCTGCTTTGTGAGGATATTTTGTGTTCTAAATGTTTCATAGATTTTGTTTCAATGAATTACTTGCATGAAAAGTAAAAAGGAACAAGTAAAACAAAAATGCAAAAAGTAGAGATGTTTAGGATGGGGGCATGAAGGTATCAATTTTGCATATACTAATTCAAAGATGCAGTTTAGGAACTGTAGGGTGAAAGATTGGTCTGGGGGAGTTTATTGACTTGATTCTGTGAATTGTTGAAGTCTATCTTAGTGACTTGACTTCAAATGAAGAATATCCCACATGCATATTGCGCACTCAACATGATTCCTTTCTAATTATTAAGGTAGTAAATGGAGGAATTAGAACTTTATTACTTGGAGTTACTTCCTAGATAGTGGTTATTGGCTATGATACTTGTACTTTAAATACATTGAATAATATTATATAGCACGAACCATTTCTTGGAGTTTAAGTAGGATCACTACATGTTAAGAGGCATCATTTCTACATGCCAGATTCCATAGCCATATTGATTGTCCATGATTTAAAGTTGTCCTCTGGGTGGAGGAGATTGAGTCCAAGACATTGGAAATTTGGAATACCTTTTAGAAGGCCCAGCAACTATGCAAGTACCTAATATCTATGGAGTAGCTTATATGAGAATTCTCTATATTTTTTGCATTATAAATATGAAATTTGCTCCCACACCTACACAATAACATGTTCCATATGACTATGGCTTTACAATTACATGACCTATACATCAAGCTAAAGACATGCATGCAGTTGCACACACATTCAATGCTTTCAACCACAATATATATCTTCATTCTCATTGTGCCATTATTGTTGGTTAATTGCATGGCATGTTGCTTGATTTATTTATTTATTTTTAAAAGGGCATCACAAAAGTATATATCTTCTGAATATAGTGCCATACATGTAAAACCTTGCCCAATTACTTTAGCTTAAAAATAGTAAAGAGATTTTCTTTGATTTAGTCATGGACAATGGATTTTGTTATTTGAATATTAGATAAAGTTCCTTAGCTGGAGAGCAAAATATATAGTTCCCACTCACATAGATATTTTGTAAAGTATTGTAAATGTGAAGAATCTTACATTTTTTTCTTTATTGAAATTTCAACATAGATAGAAAAAGAAAAAGAAAAGGGCAAGATTGTTTCCAAAAGAAGGCTTTTAATTTACTGTGATATATAATATATGAGCAGATGGTGGCCAAAAAAAAAAAAAAAAAAAACTAATAAGCTTCCAGAAATATCTTCTGTAACATCATAGCATAGGAAAGAGAAATAGGATTCAGATTCTTTTCTTTTCAATTAATTATTAGAGTGGAGTACAAAAGGATGAATTTGAAGGGTTTAAAAGAGTCAGTTGTTTAGGGGGAACCATGTTTTATGTTGTTGGAGGAATCATTCAGAAAGTGGTAAAGAAAAAAGAGAGACAAAGAAGAAACAAGAAAAAATATTTCTGAAATTAGCATATGCAGGTTTTTACTACGTCTTTAAAATTCCACCTTGAATGTATCATTTATTTTTGGTAATTAATATGTCTTGGTCTAGTAGAAGCCAGCAATGCAATTTATACAACCTTAAGCCAAAATTTGAAATGCATGTCCAAAAATTATATGCTAAGCAACCTCTAAAATAGTTGAATAATTAAGTGCATGACTGAAGAATGACACATTGAATTTGGCTCAAGTACTGAAGCATTTTGTAGTTTCACCAAGGTAAAGAATATTGAAATAGATATATATAGCATGATTCTTTTAGGGGTCACAACTCACACAAGGGAAAGCTACTAAAATCTCGACATTCCAAGTCACTTAGTACTGTAATATGATGCATGCCAACTGCAGATTCTCTCGCATGATTGTCAATCCTGGATGTGACTCGAGATTTCAAAACAACCCCGCCAATTGTTTGGCCAATTCTAGTCTTGAATTATTACTAAGGTGTGACCTATAACATGAACTTCATTCTGTGTTTTTGGTCGAGATTTAATGGGTTTTAATCATTTAAGGACATTAGTAGTATATTATTCTTCTCTTTATTCCCTTTTTTGTTTTCAGCAAAAATCATTCTGGAGTCGGAACAGACATTATGTGTGGTTTTGTTCTGCAAAGTTATTAAGTGTGAGTTACGACTGAATAAAAAGAATGAGTAATGTAAAGATGGAACAAAAACCTAAAAGAACGGAGAAAAAGAAAGAAAGAGAATTGACAACTTGACAACAATAACATGTGCCATGTACAATAATTGTGCGGAATAAACCACAACCCCTCTTCAAGGGATTGTACTTACGATTCCAAATTCTACTTGGCTAACACAAACCGTATCTTAATTTATTGACCAGTGAATTGTGTAGCATTAGCCATTATGTTGCTTGCAAATGGTTAACTCAAGAATATTCAGCAGCTTAATTATCTAAATTGCTCTAGCATATATCTAGTAAAGCCAAACCAAAGAATGTCATATGATATTTGAAATTCCAGATCACAGGCACTAAAGTTCTTTAAATTTTAATTATTATGTTTCTTCATGATTGCAAATGGTCAACTTTTTATAGCTTGGTGAAACCAATAGCAAATTAGATGCCATTATTATGCTGATTTTTTCGTTGTTGAAGTTCTTAAGCAGTAACTTGAACTCATGCTTTCTCTCAGTACATTCCTCTTCTTCTGTGTTCTTAAGAATACATTGGAGAGTTCCACACTGGTAAATTTAAATGTATATCCTGACATTTTTATAAGCTTTAGTTAGGAAGCTTCTTGGTTCCTGTAACAATATACTAAATGACAAGATTGATCTAATTAGGCCGTGATGTTTAGCCCAATAAGGTTGTTGCATGCACCCAAAGATGCCCAAACTCATGCATATTGATCAAGTTCAAGCAGTATTGAAACTTGACCCCAATGACTACTTTAAGCATATTGCAGTCGTAATTTTCTGGAAAAAGAATATCTCTCTACACAACAGCTAAAGATTGTGTTAATTGGGAAAGTGCATGTAAAGCCAGTGAACCAAAAATATCCAAAAATCACAAGAATAAATAGAGCTTGAAAAGACTACATGTAACTTAGTAAGTTCTCTGTATTTTGGAAAATACAAAAGCTTGTATACAAACAAATATTCATCTTATTTATTTCACAACGATTTTGATTGACAAACTGGAAGCTAGAGTACTAAAGAATATTACAATAGGAAACCAGAAACATAGACATATTTGATCAAGCCTTTTCATCTTGATAAACTGTGACAGATTGGTGTCCACCCATAGTTTGGCTTTCAGAAGCCACGAGATTGTTTTTGTGGATTGTGTGGATTCTTTCGATGTAAACTCCAGCCTTTATATCAACCTTGCGGTCAGCTACGTAATGGCTCTTGTCAGAATCACTTGGATATATCTTGGTTGTACTCTTTGCATCATCATATGAATCATCTTCTCTCCGAGGCTTCCTAGCTTTGAAGATACTGAAGAAAGAGAAAGATGGAGATTTTCTCTGCTTGTTGTAGGCCATGACTCTAGCTTGCTTGATTAATGGCACAGATAGCTAGCTTTCAAGTGATGAGAGCCTTAAGTATGAAGAATGTTTTGAATGTGTGTTGTGTTCACTTGGGTTGTTAGTGCAGGGGAAGCTTGTATTTATAGGAGGAGCTTTTTTATTTTATTTTTTGAGAAGGATTTATAGGGGAGCTAGGTACTCTTTATAATGTTCTAATAGCCGTAGGTAGAGAATCTCAAGAATTCAACACTTCCAAACCAATATGAATGGTTGAAAAACAAATAACATTAGTAAGCAAAGGAATTGCATAGTCTGTTTGGGGCAAGAAACTATGCACACAACAAAAAGAAAAGGTTTCAACTTCCATATTGTTTCTTGTTGTTCGCCTTTTCTATCAGTCATGACTAGAAAGAAGGTCAAGCTTGCATACATTACTAATGACTCTGTTAGAAAAGCTACCTACAATGCTCTTTGGTGGAGATGAGATAATGCTGGCATTTGGAGCTAACAGTCACAATGCTCTTTGCTCTAATGCGTTCTTCCCTTGATTTTTTTCTTTCTTTCTTAAAGAATCATAATTAAGAAATTTCCCTCGGTACACGTTTGATGTTTTCATACACAATGACACAGGCTTCTTTTGTGTGTTAATTATAAGTTCAATGTACTTACATAATGTTCAAATGTTGTTTATCATAATTATGATATTCACAGTCTTATGTTGCTTCTTAAAATTTTCAAAATATTTTTATTCAATCATATAATTTGAATGACCATCTAAGGTATTCAGTGTTCTTTCTTAGTTGTTTAAAACTAAATTAAACAAAATAAAAACTAGACAAGAGATGCACTTCGAAATCTTCTTCCAAATTTTTGTATATAAATGTGCTTTATTTTTTAGGTCGCATTATATTTGATTGCAACTACAATATTCTGAAAATTTTCATTCAAAATTTATTCATTTGACAAATATAGAAATATTTATTAGTCACGTATTAAGATCCATGCAAAAGTGTTTGTCACAAATTAGAGATTTGTGCATCAAAGGAGAGAAGACTACTACAAGATCAAGTTCAATTTGGTATTTTGGGATAGGCCAAGGTAGTGGTAAGATTCCTCGTACTTGTAACCGCTTGATTATTGATTAGTGGATTCTTGGGAATGGTGACCTTAAATTCACCTGGTTGGATTTTGGCCTTGCAAAAGGTTTTTCTCATTTGTTAACAAATCACAGTATCGATTTAATTTCCACTACATTTAGTTTATTTGGTGATTTGTTAGTGCCCCAAGATTTGCATGTAATTTGACATAATTAGTTAACTTGAGTAATTGAATTAATTAACCGGGATCAATCTATCTTAACCCAACAAATCACTTGCTTGAAAAAGAAAAAGGAATAAGTAAAAAAAAATGCAGATAGTAGAAGCGTTTAGGATGGGGGCATGAAGGTATCAATTTCGCATATACTAATTCAAAGATGCAATTGAGGAATTGTAGAGTGAAGGATTGGTCTGGGGGAGTTTCTTAAGTTGATCCTGTGAAGTGTTGAAGTTTGTCTTGATGACTTGAATTCAAAGGAAAAATATCCCACATGCATATTTATTGTGCATTCAACATGATTCCTAGCTAATTATTAATTTAAAGGCAGTTAAAAGGAGGCATTAAAACTTTATTACTTGGATTTAGTAAAAAAAAAATTATTACTTAGAGTTACTTCCTAGCTAGTGGTTGTTGGCAATGATACTTGTACTTTAAATACATTGAATAATATTATATAGAATGAACCATTGCTTGGAGTTTAAGTAGGATCGCTACATATTAAGAGGCATATTTTCTACTTACCAGATTCTGTAGTCATATTGATTGACCATGATTTAAAGTTGTTCTCTGGGTGGAAGAGATTTAGTCCAAGACATTGGAATACCTTTTAGAAGATCCAACAATTATGAAAATCCCTAGTATCTATGGAGTGGCTTGTATGGGAATTCTCTGTATTTTTTGCATTATCAATTTGAAATTTGCTCCCACACCTACACAATAATGTGTTCCATATGACTGTGTCTTTACAATTACATATCCTTTACATCAGGCTAAACATGCATGCACTTGCACACACATTCAATGCCTTCAACCCCAATATATATCTTCATTCTCACTGTGCCATTATTATTGGTCAATTGCATGGCATATTAATTGCTTGATTTTTTTATTTATTTTTAAAAGGGCATCACAAAAGTATGTCTTCTCAATATATTGCTATACATTTAAACCCTTGCTCGATTGCTTTAGCTTAAAAATAGTAAAGAGGTTTTCTTTGATTTAATCATGGACCATGGATTGTGTTATTTGTATATAAGCTAAAGTTCCTTAGCTGGAGAGCAAAATATATTTCCCACTCACATAGATATTTTGTAACATATTGTAAATGTGAAGAATCTTACATTTTTTTTCTTTATTGAAATTTCAACATATATAGAAAAAGAAAAAGAAATGGACAAGATTGTTTCCAAAAGAAGGCTTTTAATTTATTGTGATATATAATATATGAGCTGAGGGTGGCCAAAAAAAAAAAGAAAAAGAAAAAAAAGAAGAACTAAGAGGCTTCCAGAAATATCTTCACTAACATCATAGGAAAGAGAAATAGGATTCAGATTCTTTTCTTTTAAATTAATTAATTATTCTAGTGGAGTACAAAAGGACGAATTTGAAGGGTTTAAATCAGTTTAAGGCGGCACATATATATTGGAGAACCATCCAAATTCACAAGGGATCTCATAAAAAAGAAAACATTAGCTGTTTACTAATTTAATGGTCACCATTCCATACAGCTATGAGCTGCACAATTTACAAAGCACACAGCATCCCTCATGCCTTGTTTCTCTTTCTTACATTTTGAGTTGAATTGACAAGGGGAACCATGTTTTATTTTGTTGGAGGAATCATTCAGAGAGGGGTAAAGAAAAAGAGAGAGACAGAGAAGAATCAATAAAAAAGTATTTCTGAATTTAGCATATGCAGGTTTTTACTATATCTTTAATATTCCACCTTGAATGTATCATTTATTTTTGGTACTTGATGTGTCCTGGGCTGGTAGAAGCCAGCAATGCAATGCAATGCATACAACCTTAGGCCAAAATTTGAAATGCATGTCCAAAAATTATATGCTACGCAACCTCAAAAATTATGTGCATGACTGAAGAATGAAACATCGAATTAGGCTCAAGTACTGAAGCATTTTGTAGTTTTACCATGGTAAAGAATATTGACGTAGATATATACAGCATGATTCTTTTAGGGGTCACAACTCACACAAGGGAAAGCTACTAAAATCATGACATTCCAAGTCACTTAGTGGTTAGTACTATAACATGACGCATTCCAACTGCAGATTCTCAAGCATGATTGTCAATCCTAGATGTGATTCAAGAGATTTCAAAACGACCCGCGCCAACTGTTTGGCCAATTCTAGACTTGAATTATTACTAAGATGTGATCTATAACATGGAATTCATTCTGTGTTTCTGGTCAAGATTTAATGGGTTTTAGTCATTCAAGGACATTAGTAGTATATTATTCTTCTCTTTATTCCCTTTTTTTTTTCCTTCAGCAAAAATCATTCTGGAGTCAGAACAGACATTATGTGTGGTTCTGTTCTGCAAAGTTATGAAGTGTGAGTTAGGACTGAATAAAAAGAACGAGTAATGTAAAGATGGAACAAAAATCCTAAAGAAAGGAGAACAAGAAAGAAAGAGAATTGACAACTTGACAACAATAACATGTCCTATGTACAATAATAGTGCGGAAGAAACCACAACCCCTCTTCTTGGGATTTTACTTACGATTCCAAATTCTAATTGGCTAATACAAACCGTATCGTAATTTATTGACAAGAGAATTGTGTAGCGTTAACCATTATGTTGCTTGCAAATGGTTAACTCAAGAATATTTAGCAGCTTAATTAGCTCAATTGCTCTAGCATAGATCTAGTGAAGCCAAACCAAAGAATGTCATATGATAGTTAAAAATTCCAGATAACAGGCGCTGAAGTTCTTTAAAGTTTAACCATTATGTTTCTTCATGATTGCAAATGGTTGGCTTTTTATAACTTGGTGAAACCAATAGCAAATTAAATGCCATTAATTTGCTGAGTTTAACATTGTTGAAGTTCTTAAGCAGTAACTTGAACTCATGCTTTCTCTCATTACATTCCTCTTCTTCTGTGTTCTTAAGAAATCATTGGAGAGTATCAGAAGATCAAGCCAATGGATCAAGACCAAGCTGGTGATTCAAGGAACAGAGTGTTACAAGAAAGTGCAGAAAACAGATCTGCATAGACGACAATTGATGTAAAGCTACTTGTAATTTAGCTAAATACTCTTGTACATGATCAAAGTTAATTAATGCAAATATTCAAGTTTTTCTTCAAGTTTTCATAGAGTTCCACACTGGTTAATTTAAAAGTATATCCTGACATTTTTATAAACTTTAGCTAGGAAGCTTCTTGGTTCCTGTAACAATATACTAAATGACAAGATTGACCTAGTTAGGCCATGATAGTTAGCGCATTTAGGTTGTTGCATGCACCTAAAGATGCCCAAACTCATGCATATTGATCAAGTTCAAGCAGTATTGAAACTTGACCCCAGTGACTACTTTAAGCATATTGCTGTCGTAATTTTCTGGAAAAATAATATCTCTCTCCACAACAGCTAAAGATCGTGTTAATTAGGAGACTGTAAAGCCAGTGAACCAAAATTATCCAAAAATCACCAGAATGGATAGAGCTTGAAGAGACTACATGTAACTTGGTAAGTTCTCTGTAATATTGTGGAAAATAAAAAAGCTTCTATACAAACAAATATTCATCTTATTTATTTCATAACGATTTTGATTGACAAACTGGTAGCTAGTAAGAGTACTAAAGAATATTACAGTTGGAAACCAGAAACATAGACGTATTTGATCAAGCCTTTTCTTGATAAACTGTGACAGATTGGTGTTCACCCATAGTTTGGCTTTTGTGGATTTGGTGGATTTTGTTGATGTAAACTCCCGCCTTCATGTCAACCTTGCGGTCAGCTACACAATGGCTCTTGTCAGAATCACTTGGATATATCTTGGTTGTACTCTTTGCATCATCGTATGAATCTTCTTCTCCCCGAGGCTTCCTAGCTTTGAAGATGCCGAAGAAAGAGAAAGATGGAGATTTCTTCTGCTTGTTGTAGGCCATGACTCTTGCTTGACTAATGGCACAGATAGCTAGCTGTCAAGCGAGGAGAGCCTTAAGTATGAAGAAAGTTTTGTATGTGTGTTGTGTTCACTTGAGTTGTTAGTGCAGGGGAAGCTTGTATTTATAGGAGAAGCTAGGTACTCTTTGTTGTGATGTTCTAACAAGGGTAGGTAGAGAATCTCGAGAATTCAACACTGCCAAACCAATATGAATGGTTGAAAATCAAATATCATCAGTAAGCTAAGAAATTGCACCGCAGGAGGTAATCTTTAGAAGAGCATATTTTTTGTGGTCCGCTGCTTTTCTTTATTGCCTGAACAGCGAACACCTTAGTTGAGGGAGCTTCACAATTACTCATTGTTGGGTCTTTTCCATTCACTTTCTTCAACTTTATACAATCTTTCCTAGCAAGTACCTTGTGAAAAATCTAATTTCAATCCCCCATTGACCTAATAATCGGACTGATTATCACATGAATCAATTCAATCAATAAAAGTTTACCAAGTCCAACAAACAACCATAAGAATATCACCATAATTCAAAAACGCGTAAATACATTTAACATAAGAATTTGGTTACAAAGTGAAAAAGGTTTCGAAAAGCTTTTCAAAACACTTTATTTCACTCGAGCGAGCCTTCCTCAACTTGAGATCTTTAAGTAACCCCTAATTCAACACTTTATCTAAACTAAGATGCAATAATTACAATCCTCATTGACACGAGTTTTTACACAAGAATTCGCCAACACAAATCTATATCCAAGCACCTTGATATGGACTTACCCGATTTAAATTTTTTAACTTTTTTGACAAAATGCACTATAAACATCTAATTAGTTTTATGGTTGCTTCTAAATTGGTCTCTCAAATTTTAAAATTTGCAATTTATACACTTGATTATTACAATAATATTAATGTGCTCATCACAATTTTCTCTGTTAACCTACCTAAAACCGATATCGTTTATTTATTTTTAATAAATCAAAATCAACGTTATTTCTTTTTGTGTTAACAATACAATTCTAATGAATGTTGATGAGAGGAGCACAAATAAAATTGTTGTATAAAACGATTTAAAAACGATTCCAAATGAGTGTAAACAGTATTTTGTCTAACTGTTTTTTAAACCTCTGGCCTTCATTCTCCTCCCTAGCTAGCTATTCCTTTCTTTTCCAAATTATTTTGCCAACTGGGTGCTGGAAATTATTCATTACTTTAGTGTTATATATAGTAACTTATTATTAGAGCATCTTTTCACTAGTGTCCCACACCTGAGCGATAGTTATACCACTTGAATGATTTACGGATTCATAATACAAACAATTCTTTTCCAAAATATCATGGCATCTGGATGGTCCTAAACTTTTTGTTATTCTAGTATTACAGTAAACTCAGTAGACCATCCTTTTAGTTTTCGCTACATGCATGTAACATGAATAGTAGGGGAACCAGGACTAAAGAATTGGGAGGGCTAGCTAATTTATAAAATTAGAGAAAAAAAAATATTTATAATTAAAGATTATTGGGTTATATATATGCGTAATAGACAAATTTATGAGGGGAGGCCATCCATAATATATATATATATATATATATATATATTCTAAAATTGTCCTTAAACGTAAGGGGAATCCATAGCACTTCACCCTTGAAAATGAATAATAATAGAATTACCAAGTTGTATGTATATTCCGCCATTTGTAATGACTTGAGCTAGCAAGCTTTTTAGTTCTTGTAACAATATACTGAAATGACAAGAATGCTAGTCCATGATAGTCATCTCAAGGTTTTAAAGCCATTTAGACATACACTACTGAATGAATAAAGCACAGCAATCTGTATATTGGACCAAAAGCTAGCTTGTGCACAAATTTTTTTTCATATTATTTATTTCAACAATACTAATTGGATTCATACAATCAACTAGAGAAGCAACACTCAAGTATAGATTATATTACAGTATAAAGAAACAATTAATAAAAGTAAGCACATCCCTTGATATATCTCAACTTCTCAAGCCTTTCCAGAAGCAGGATAAACTGTGACAACTATTTGGCAATGGATTCTGATGTCTTGAATTTTCTTTCCTTGATGAAATCTGTAGCTTTAGTGTTAATGTTGGGGTCATCTACAATATCAGCATCTTCACAAGAACAGTGCACTGAAGTACTGGACACAAGCCAAGTCTCAGCAGATAAAGGTTGGGTTCTCCCATGCACTGGATGGGTCCTGTGATAATCACTTGGATATATTTTAGTTGAGTGCACTGCATCATCCAATGAATCGTCCCCTCCTCCAGATCCAGGCCTCTTAGCTTTGAAGATGTTCAAGAAAGAGAAAAATGAAAATCTTCTCTGCTTGTTGTTGCTCATGACTCTAGATGTTAGGCTAATGGCACAGCTGAGCTAGCTTTAATTCAAGTGAGAAGAAACTTGGATTTCAATGCAGGGAGCTAGGCTTGATGGTTTTTTATATGCTAGGAGATGGTGCACTTCAATTTGTTTTGTTAATTCAAGGGCGTAGGTTTATGGGGAATCTCCAAAAGCAAAATGGGCAACCTTAGATGGTAGAACTCAAGAAAGAGCTTTTTTCTCAACAAAAAACAAAAAACCCAACAAGAGAATATTTTCTGTGGTCCATTACTTTCCTATTTTCTCACTGATATGTCTTTCTTCACCGTAAACTTTAGTGTCTACTTGGCAATTGAAAGGACAATTACTAGTTTACATGAATAGTAACATGTAAACTAATAATAATTTTATTAAAATTAAATTTTTTTCAGAAAGGAAAGAGAAAAGGGTAATGCTCTTTTAAATCTCCTTACTACATAGCGCGAATTATCATTTTATTTTTTTATGGGAGAAATTATCATCTTAAAATACTAAAGTTATTACAATTTCACACTATAAAAAATTTACAAATTGAATAAATATGATTGGTGTCATATTAACAACATAATAAATAAAAATTTTAATTCCTTTTTTATTAAGCGTTTAAAAACTAACATATATATATATATATATATATATATATATATATATATAAGATTGTAGATCTATGTAGTAAAATTTGTAACATTTCGAGAATCACTTTTTGTTGTTTTGTTGCATGTCAACTTAAGGCCATTGTTAGAAGTGTGATGTACCTCAAATATTGCCGAACTAATTTCTTTTATTTATTTATTTGGGTAGCAAAGGAAAAATAAATAAAATTAACAATAAACAATGCCAGTACACATGGTATCAAAACAATGAAAAATCTAAAGCTCCTACAACATAAGCTGGAGGGTTACATAAATAATGAAACATGAATTATGAACAACCATCTTTAGTAAGGGTATTTCTCGATGTTTCCAATGAAGATACCCAAGGTTCAACTATCTCTACTATCATTATGCATGTATCAAAAAAGGTTTTAATAAGGGTATTTGCTTTTTTTGTAGATGTCTTGCATAAATGCAGCTTTTCTGTGGAATGGGCCCATAAACATCTTTTCTCTTCCTGCTTGGGTCTTTTTCCTGAGCTCTAGAGATGCTTTTAAGCCCTCATTTTCTCTCATTAATATAATAATCCTTATTTATTAAATAATAATAATAATACACCTCATTATTAAATGCTTTTTTAGTGAAAGAAATGCGTTTTATATTCATAAAAATATTCCAAAAAAGGAGTAATTTTTGAGTCATATACAAAGTAAGAAACCCTAACATGTCCCAAAGTAAATAGTACGTTAAGGAAACATATAGGCGATGTGCCATAAAGCCAATAATACGCTTTCCATTCTAGCCAAGTAGCTTCCCTATTGGCCAAAAAATTAGCGCATCCGTTTGCTTCTCAATAGATATGCTTAAGTGTTATTGATTGTAGTGTTAGGCTTTGTAGAGTATAATTGTGTTTAATCTGGATTATGATCTGACCTAAAATAAAAGTGCTATGGTTTTTAATGAGATTTTTTTTTTTTTTTTTTGAAGCTTAGTCCATTGAGATTAGGGTTTTGTTGTTGTTTTGAAAGAGAAAAATGTATTGCTACATCTTATATTTTTTCCTGTAAATAGTGAAATCCTTGCAACTTTGTGGACGTAAGCAAATTGCTGAACCACGTAAATATTGTCTATTGAAATTGTTTTTTTTTTTTTTTTTTTTTTTTTTTTTTTTTTTTTTCTGCATATTTTTTTTTTCTTAATTTTTGCATCTCATAGATTTGAGAATTTTGTATATATCCTCTTTCATGTAAGTCACTTCTAGCATGATCATAACAAATAACATTTTTCTCAGCATGCACATACACACCAAAAAAATAATACTATAGTCATTAAAAAAACAGAGAAAATGGGGTGGGTGGGGTGAGTTAGCAAGAGTATATCTCCAAAAAAAACATTTTGAGGCACTATTTCTCTATGAAGAAAAACAAATGAGATGTTCTTTGATACGAAATCCTTAGCTTTGAAAGTCATGCATCAGAGAGTACTTAAAGTTAAGTAAAAGTTTAGGTTAATAAAATAGTGTTCGAGCATAATCATAATTGCAAAATGTTGAGTGAAATGTCTACCTGATTTAAATAATCGCTCCAGTGAGGGTAGGGGTTCATTTGGTCGGAGGAGTGGAAAAGTGGAAAGATAGAAAATGGGGAGGGGATAGAAAAGTGGGAGGTGTTAAATTACCGATTATCCCAAAAGTTTAAGCTATTAAGAAATGGTGAATTTAATCACTTAACCATAAGTCTAACACTCCCCCTCACTTGTGGGCCTAAACTTCTCCTTAATAAATGGGGGCCCAACAAGTGGGGAATTTAACATTTTAAATGGGAGGTAGAGTAAAGTCAGGGATCGAATTCAGGATCTCCTACTCTGATACCATGTGAAATTACCGATTATCTCAAAAATTTAAGCTGTTAGAAAATGATGAATTTAATCACTTAACTATAAGTCTAACAAGAGGATAGAAGAAATTTAGTTTTCTCTTATTTGTATTTGGTTGAGAGGATAGAAAAGTGGACAAATGAAAAACTTATTTATTTGGTTATGAAGAAAAAAGAGAGGATGAAAAATAAAGTTGGTATAAATTTATAATTATGTCCTCATTAAATAAAACAAAAAAGTAACACAATTTTTTAGCAAAAAAATTGTGTATGTGCAAGTGGACAGAGAAAAAAAATGGTAAATAAAGCAACTTAACGAAATAAAAAATAAAAAAAAGGGGGGGGAAAAGCAACTGATGTGGATGAAAACCATGTGCCAATGCACATGGGCATTTTCATCCATTTTGGGGCAGGTGTTTTCTCCCCTCAATTTTCTTCTCATTTTGGAGAGAAAATTTTTTGGTCGGCCTAGGGAGAAAACACCCAAGCCCTATTACAAAATTTTCTATTTCCCTTCCAACCAAACACTCACTAAAACTTCTTTCTCTCACTTTTCTCTCTTAAATTTTCCATTTCTCCCTAAAATCCTTCCAAACAAACACACCCTAATTCATTGAAGTGAGCCTTCCTCAACTTGAGATCTTTAAGTAACCTCCAATTAATGAACACTTTACCTAAACTAAGATGCAATAATTACAACCCTCATTGACATGAGTTTTGAACTTTTGTCAAAAGAATTCACCCAATATAGAACTAAATCCTTGCACCTTAATATAGACCTACTTGATTTTAATTTTTAACGTTTTGACAAAAATGCACTTTAAACCCTCTAAGTTGATGGTTGCTTCTAAATTGGTCTATCAAATTTTAAGATTTGCAATTTACACACTTGGACTAGTACAATAATATTAATGTGCTCATCAAATTTTCGTTGTTAACCTACCTAAAAACAACATCATTTATCTATTTTTTTCTATCCAAAACGACTTTTTTTTTTTCATGTTGATGATAAAATTCTAAGTTTCTAACTGATGTTGATGAAAGGAGTACAATGATATTGTTGTAAATACTTGAGTGTAAACAGTATTTATTCTAACTTTAATTTTTTACACATTTGGCCTTCATTCTCCCCCCTAGCTAGTTCTTTCTTTTCCAAATTATTTTGCCGACCGGATGCTGGAAATTCTTCATTACTTTAGTCACTTACTAGAGCATCTCTTCACAGTTCTTTTTTCAAATTACCATGCCACCTGGATGGTCTGAAAACTTTTTGTCAGTCTAGTATTACAGTAACTCAATAGACCATCCTTTTAATTTTCGCTACATGTACGGTGTACCATACTATGAGAGACAAATAACATGAATAGTAGAGGAACCAGGACTAAAGAATTGGGAGGGCTAGCTAATTTACAAAATTAGAGAACAAAATTTTTTATAATTAAAGATTATTGGGCTATATGAGTAATAGATAAATTTATGAGGGGAGGCCATCCATATATATATTTTCTATAATTGTCCTTAAACTTATGGGGAATCTATGGCACTTTCACCCTTGAAAATGAATAATAATAGAATTACCAAGTTGTATATATATTCTGCCATTTTTACTGACTTTAGCTAGCAAGCTCCTTGGTTCTTGCAATAACAAGAGTGATCTGGCTAGGCCATGATAGTCATCCCAAGGTTTTAAAGCCAGTGAGACATACACTATTGAAAGAACAAGAATGAATAGGGCACAACAATCTGTATAGTGGAAAACACAAAAAGCTTGAGCACAAAATTTCATTTTATTTATTTCATCAAAACTATTTTGATTCCCACAATCAACTAAAAGCAACACTCAAGAATATATAAGATTATATTACAGTATAAAGAAACAATAAAAGTAGAAACATCTCTTGATATATCTCAACTTCTCAAGCCTTTGGAGCTGCAGGATAAACAGTGACAATTTGGCATTGGATCATGATGCCTTGATATTTCTTTCCCGGAACTGGTTAATGTAAACTGTAGCTTTAGTGTCAACTTTGTGGTCTGCTACAAGACCATGGCTCCTGTCATAATCACTTGGATATATCCTTTTTGAGTGCACTGTATCATCAAATGAATCGTCCCCTCCTAGAGGCCTCTTAGAGTTGAAGATGTTCAAGCAGGAGAAAAATGAAGATCTTCTCTGCCTGTTGTTGCCCATGACTTTAGGTTAGGCTAATGGCACAGCTAAGCTTAGCTTTGATTCAAGTGAGAAGAAACTGTATTGAATGTGTACACTTGGGTTTCTATGCAGGGAGGCTTGGTGTTTTTATAAGCTAGGAGAAGGTACACTTCATTTTGTTATGTTGATCCAATGGTAGGTACATGGGGAATCTTGAAAATCCAATAATGCTAGCCTAATTTTGTATGGCTAAGATGAAATGGAGTTTGGTATTGTATGAAAAGGAAACATTAGGCAGTAGAATTCAAACTCAAGAAGAGCATATTTTCAGTGGTCCATATTACTTTCAAAGTAAACACCCTTAGTTGGGGGGTTTTTCGTTGTCCCACTAAGTCTTTTCTTCACCTTTGAATGCAAAAACTTTGCTTCACTGCCACTTTCTCTTTTCTAACCCCTTTGGTTGGACCTACCTGATTTTAATTTTTCATTACTTCGTGTTTTTAACTTTTTAAACACATTATTACCCTCATAATTCTTTCTTTTCCAAATTATTATATCAAAAAGTGATTCTTTCTGGGAATCATTTTCACTGCATTACGTGTGGCATACCATGAGAGATAAATAATATTAACAATAAGAAGTACAAAAAGTTAGTATATGATTTTTACAAATTTACAATAAATTATGGATATCTAAGAGTTTTAGCGTTTATTTTACAAAGTGTTTTTAATTAACTAGCAAGATACTACCTATGACATTGACACTACGAAAACATGTTAGTCTTTTATAAAACAACCTAACTACTAGTTGTATTATATGATTGGATTCGAACTATACCGTATCTCTATTTAATTATATAATTCACTAAGCACTATACTTATGTTTGTGGCATGAAACATGTTTTTATTGATGATTAACCCTCTCCCTAATAACAATTAAGCTAAACATGTGCTTTTCCCCACCCCCAATAATTTTAAAGGAACGTAGTTTTTTATCTATGGTTGGAAAGAAATAGAA
Source organism: Quercus lobata (assembly GCF_001633185.2). Taxonomy (NCBI): domain Eukaryota; kingdom Viridiplantae; phylum Streptophyta; class Magnoliopsida; order Fagales; family Fagaceae; genus Quercus; species Quercus lobata. Next base: position 11,012,517 of record NC_044906.1, on the reverse strand, counting down.
AAAGTATTCGTATCTAAACTAAAGAATTGAGAATGTATACAATCATAAAAGAGGGCTATGTTAGGTTGTGGATATTTGCGTTCATGCACTGGTTGGTAAGGTTTAGGGTTTTTTAATAACAAAAGTTGGCTTCCCTTTTCTTCTTGAGAAGCTTCTCTTCAATCACAATAGTTTTAAATAGTTGCCACCATTGAAATACAGCCACTAGAACTTTAGACTTTCAAAAAATTGACTGTCATGCACCCATATCATCAAAGTTTTCAAAATTCTTTATTGGTGTCAAGCACTGATTGTAGCATTTAAAGGTGTCAGAGAATTGTATACAATCCTAGTTTCCATCAATTCAGCCATTGCAAGCAAGTTGTCTACCATTAAGTTATCTTTGAAATCCTATTATTTAAGGGCTAGAATATGCATGCCAAACTTGTAATCTTATACGCACGGAACCTTAATCCTATTCCTTCTTGCCCTTAACTAGTTTTATAAGTAAATAAGATAATGTATTTAAATTTCTTGCTGTTTTCACAATAATCAATTGAAAAGTTTATAATGTTAATATTCTATGAAACGAATATGGTGTGTGACAATTAGAATTGCATAGTAGATTATATGATTGAAGTGTGGGCCTGCAAATTATGTAGTGATTAGTTCTATACACGCATTGGTAAATTCTTTAATTATGCAATCTCGTCCAATCTCCATAACTTGGTATATATCAAACTCATGAAAGTGATGAATTTGATCCGTTAGTGGTATAAAGTTAGGTCGCATATTTATTGTTTAATAAAAGCGTTCTAGAACATTAATTGGTGCTTTAGGCATCATTGATTGTATTTGTGATTTTGTGATATCTAGAATTTGAGTAGTAGATAAACAACTCGATCTCACCATGGAAAAATGATATGCAACAATCAAGCAGATTGTGATCCTATCATAAATAATATGTCTCATATGAGAGATGGACTTGGTGTCTACTTGTCCGTTAAAATTAATTTTTTCATAAAATGAAAAGAAGGGTAATGCTATTTTTAAATAGAATTTTGTACCCAAAAAAAAAAAAAAAATCTCTTTTGAATTTAGGTGGAGAGCACTTGTTCGTATATAAAAAAAGAAAAAAGGAAAAGGAAAAAGATAATGTGATTTTGATATCTACACTAGTCAACCAAACGCAGCCTATTTTTTCAAGTTATTGTTCCATATATTGATGAATTTTTACAAGTTCTATCTTTTATTTCTCAGTTTTGTTCACGCGACCAAAACCTCATAAGATAAATGAGCCCATGCACTCACCTGGAAAACATTCACTTTAGATTTGCAAATCTCTCCACCAACGTTACATTTAATTAGAGTGATGTTAAAAATATTATAAATTTATTGAATTTGATTTAATTATCTACTCCCTTGTAGAGATGGACCTAAGGCAAGACCAGGGGAACCATGGCCCTCCTGATTTTTTTTTTTTTTTTTTACAATTTAAATATATTATATATTCATTATATTTTTAAATTTAAATCTAAAATAATTATACTTAGCCCCCTCAAATTTTTTTTTTTAATTAAAAAGTTAAAATAACCCAATAACAAGTTACACGTCACATTCCTATAATTGTGCACTGTAAGACCAAGCATGACTTTGTCGTGTGCATGTTTGTTCTCTACCTTTTGTGGACTTCAAAACATGTTTGTTAACTATTTGCTTTTTATCATTTTTTCTTTCAAATGACTTGTGTTCTATGCTCCATTTGGTTACTCAATTTGTTCAATCATTTGTATCACTCCCATTAAAAAGTTTATCAAAATAACTTTCTTAATCTCTCTTTAATCTGCTCTTCGTTTATTAACACTTTTTGATCTTCATCTTTAATACTTTGGACAACATTCAAGTCTTATGTTTTCATTTCTCTTATCTTAGCAAGTTTATAAATATTTTTTTCTTTCTCCTTCACCCCTAACTTGCTACATAAGTTATCACAAGCTTTACATTGGACTATCTTTGTGTTAGAAACTCTGTCCCTCTCTCTCGTGTATGTGTTGCTTAATACTCTTTATTTTACCACTTACGTCTCCTTAGTTAACCACCCACATCCTCTAAATTCTCCAAATAGTCTTTAGAATGATCATGACATATAACACACACTTAGAGAAAAAAAAAAAAAAAAAACCCTATTGTCATTAACATAACAGAGAATAAGGGGGTAGGGTGAGTTCGTAACACCCATAAATTTGATTAACAAGTATTAAAGTGCATTGTTCTTTTTTAACATAAACTACATTGGTCAAGGTTATATTTTTCTTTTAAAAAAATTATTTATTGAAATCATTTTTTTTTTTTTTTGGGAGTCACACAGTATTTAATTATAACAGTATTTATTTATTTACTTTTATTACTTCGCAATACAATATAACGAGAGTCTTTCGATTTTCGATTCTTTTTTAACTGAGTGCATTCGCTCACCCATTAACATGTTCAACAAAACCATTTAGCAAGACATTATGAATGTCCTATTTCTCTGTAAAGAAAACGAAAAAATTTTCAAGCCCAACACTGATCAAGTCATTAAAGCCCAAAATATCTTCTCAGGGAAAAAAAAAGTTTAGCCCAAAATATTTCAAAATGGACCCATTAAATAATTGGGCCAGTCTGTCCAGCCCAAAGTTGTCTTTATTCTATATATGAAGACGAAGTAGATCTTCTCACACCCCAAAAAAAAAAAAAAACAGAGCAAGGTCGAGATCGGAAAGCAGAGTCGTTTTGATTTCTGAAAACAGTTTTAGGTGAGTTTCTTAATCTATGATTCTTTTCTTGTATGTATGCTTAAATTTAATCTCTAATCAATTAGAAATCTCAATTAACTGTCACTTTACTAGTTATTCATAGTCTCTGTAGACCTTAATCTAGGGTTTATTTTTTGGTCAATGATTCACTTTGTTATTCTTATGAATCATGTGTAGACGAATTATTATTGTATTGGGTTTTGGCTTAATTTCATTGAAATTATATTACTTTTTGGATTGGTTCTTTGTTTCAGATAGTTTTTAGGTTGTTTATGTTGGTAAAGGTGAAGAATTTGTATCATGTTTATGTATATAACCTCTTTCCCAGTTGGGGAATCTTATTTTTGTTGAGACCCATTTCTGAATTTGGCCAGAAACATTGTAAATTTAGTGACTTTGAACTGAATAGATTTGTTTAGTATTCTGTGTGTGTGTGTGTGTGTGTGTGTGTGTGTGTGTGTGTGTGTGTGTGGTTAGGCGTTTTAGAAGCTTAAAAGAGCGTTTTTAAAACCCAAAACTCTGTTTTACAACCACAACTCCTCATAGCTTATTTTACAAGCGCTCATTTGAAACTCAAAACATTGTTTTCCAACAGTTTTTACAAACGCACCCTACATCATCTCCTAGATGGGAAATTTGGTTTCCGTGAACAAACCCATTTTCTGAATAGAGTAGAAACTGTTGAAAGTGATTGTAAAGGTCTCACCTTGTTGATATCTTTGGGCGCACTCTGGGAAGATGGTGACTTAGTGAATATATTTTAAGATTTAAGAAATGTAGTTTTTGTTATCCTGACTCTTGAGTGTGAAAAAGTATGTGTATGTAGTGAGCCTAGTAATTCTATATTTTTTTTTCCCCTTCACATTGATCATTCTTCTTTCTGAACTTTGTCATAAAAATCTCTTTCGAAATATTGAACCTTGTTTTTTGGACTCATCATATTGACGATTTAAAATTGACTTTAATGCCTGACAGGAAATGAGTGCTCGAGATAAACAGCACCATCAAAAGGAGCAGGTACACAATCTGTTTATAAAACTGTCAGATTTGTTGCCCAAGAGAAATATTTAATATTAAGGAATTATTTCAAAATATGTACTTTGTGACGGCAGAATCATTTGTAAACTATTTTCAAGATTTTTATTAATTTATGCTAAATCTTGTTTGCAATAAATATTTAATTACTTCTTTGACAAGACTACGAAAATGTAAGAATCTTGTGATCACCAATTTTGTTGAGGGTTGTTATCTGCATTTTGTGCTGTAGGCTTATCGGGACTCCCTTATTGAAGATTTGGCAGATGATTTTCGTTTGCCAATCAATCACAGGCCTACAGAAAATGTAGATCTGGATAATGTGGAACAAGCTTCATTGGACACGCAGTTGACATCATCTAATATTGGTTTTAGGCTTCTTCAAAAAATGGGATGGAAGGGGAAGGGTCTTGGGAAGGATGAGCAAGGTGTGCTTCAAGTGAAATGCTCTTAATCATACTATAGTTAATTCTTGTAGTATGTAATTTTATTTTATTCTTTAATCATTGATTCTCGAATCCTTTTTCTGCAACTAACATCTCTTTAAATTTCTTGCAATGCTTAAATTGAGCCATAAATTCACTCATATTATTATTTTAATCTACGTTGCACATGCTTTTAAGTTTGAATTTTCGACTACTTCCAAGCATTGCTAATATTTTTTTTCACTGCCTGATGACTGGTTTACAATTTTACATAATATTTGCTGCCTATAAGCTTAGGAATCAGTAATTTTTGTTTTATTTTTCTCCATTTTTTGCAAATATCTAACTCACATCCATTCATTAGTTAGTATGATTGATAAAATTTGTACATTCCTTCGTTGCAGGAATAATTGAGCCAATAAGATCTGGGATCAGAGATCCAAAATTAGGTGTTGGAAAACAAGAGCAAGATGATTTTTTTACTGCAGAAGAAAATATCCAGCGGAGAAAGCTTGATGTTGAGGTGGAGGAGACTGAAGAACATGCAAAGAAGAGGGAGGTATGCCTTTTAAATTGTAGTTGCCTATAAAAAAACTCGTAGTTGCTCCAAAATGTTCAATTATTAGTTAGTATTGTGGTTGATACTTTACTTCTTCTGAAACCCAAATCAAATAGCAGAAGGCTGCATATAGCATATATTTATGTCTTTTGACGGGAATGGTATATCATAGAGGACCATCAACTTTGGAAGGTCTTGAGAATTTCCTGCAGTTTTTATTACCTGGTGGCTTCTACTGCCTGCTTCGTGCACATTATGAAAATCCAGGTGTTAGCAGAACGTGAGCAGAAAATTCAAATTGAGGTGAAAGAAATACGCAAGGTGTTCTATTGTGATCTATGCAACAAGCAATACAAATTGGCTATGGAATTCGAGGCTCACCTTAGCTCATATGATCACAATCACAGAAAGGTAAGCATTTTACTTTGACCTTTACATTGACTGTTGACACTTAATTTTGATGTTTATGATAACCTTGTCTAAATTGCTACACCCTTGGATGAGATTTTCAGCGTTTTAAAGAAATGAGAGAAATGCATGGTACAAGCAGTCGGGATGATAGGCAAAAACGAGAACAGCAACGTCAGGAGAGAGAAATGGCTAAGTTTGCTCAGATGTATTTATTCCTTCACCCAAGCTATGCCTCGCCTTTTTTTTTGTTTTTTTTTTTTTTTGGGGGGGGGGGGATTTATATGTCATTCTAGAGCCTAATTGCCTCTCTCTCCTTTTTTTGGCCAATTAGGGAGAATGCTCGTAAGCAGCAGCAGCTGCAACAGCAACAGCAACAGCAACAGGAAGATTCTGGGTCTGCTCCAGTTCCCACTGAAGTGAGAGTTGCTACTGCACTCACAGATCAGGAACCGCGGAAGGTGTTGAAGTTTGGTTTTTCTTCTAAAGGTGGTACCTCCAAGGTGTGCCCAATCTCTCTCTCTCTCTCTCTCTCCTCTCTAATATCCAATCTGATTTTAGGACCTTGGATTTGTAATGCTGTATCTTTTAGTTTTGAAGTCCTTGATGCCATGGACTTCCCATGCAACTGTACATACATAATATTCATGCATGAAGTTATACATACAACTGTAATCAGGTGCCAGATTATTTAATTCTTCAATGTCTGGTTAATGCTGCAATGTCTGGGACACATCTTGTCAGTTGTGTCTCACAGCTTTCCTTTTAGACCAATATCAACTCACTTTAGAGTGTATAATTTGGGGAGGATATCCACTTGTCAGTTGTCACAATCATGACTTCTACCGAACTTTTATCTATACTATTTATAAGAGGATTCTCCTCTTTTGATTGGACTTTTATCATGTGGTTAAAAAGTACCCTCAAATTTTATGTTTAACAAGGAAAAAACTTGAGGACAATTCAATAAAAATATATCTCTAACTCCACTTAAAATGCCTACAAAATAGAACACTCTCCTATTAATCCATGTCTTCAAAACAAACTTATTCAAAATTAAAAAAAGAAAAAAAAAAGAAAATTATGATACTAGACCGAAAAAAAAAAAAAAAAAAAGCCTCATTGCACGTGCAAAGTGCGTGTGATGAGGAGGCTAGTTATATGTAATGTGATTTAATGTATGTATGGTGCGGTGAAGACTCTTTTATTATACATGTGGCATAAGGGAACTGTATCCACTTGTCACAACCATCATTTTTAATACCCAACCCTTATTATGTAGCTTGTGAGTTGTGACGTACCTCCTGCAGCTCTTTGGTTCATTCTAGTTCAATGGAAATTGGAGACTTTGTGTTTGTTAACAATGCAAAAATATTTGAAATTTGGTATAGGGAGTAGTAGCAACTCTGGTTAACAAATATTGTCTTGCTACTAATTCATTGGTTTTTATTTTTAACACAGAACTCATTTGGTAGTGCTGCAAAGAAAAAACCAAAAGTAGCTGTTGCATCAGTTTTTGGCAATGATAGTGATGAAGAAAAGTGAAATGTTATCCTTGCAGCTGAGCATCAGCATTGTACTTTATGTATTGCTAGCACTGCCTTCTGTTTAATGTTTATGTAGTTTATGATGTGACTCATGCCCACAGTTTTTTGCACTTGTATGGTTAGGGGTCAAATAAAACGCATTTTTTATGTTGAAAATTTAAGAGCATTGATAAGTGCAAATGATTTATTCGGAAAATTTCTAAGTTGAATGTAGGACTTACATTTTTTGAAGAGGGGTATATTCTATTATGCACAACTTACACTTGAAAATCAGGACTGCAACCACACAACAAGGGTGGCATCCTCAGTTGTATAGGTGCCATCATATATTAGAATTTTTATTTTTTGGCAATAACTGGTGATCCCAACTTTTTGTTCAATATTACAGGGGAGAAGTTGTAGGCGAAGTGATTAGGGTTGGGATAAAATGTACCTGCAAAATCTTGTCACTTTTGAGTTGGGAGTATGAGTGAAGCAATTTTAGGCTTTGCATGGGGTTTGAATGTCATTCTAGAACATGAATTAGCCTCAATTTTGAAGCTGCAATGGTCTTTCCAATTGCATATTGGTTGGACAGTGGAAAATAACAGTTTGGTCCCGTAGGATGATACTTGTGAGATAAACAGAAAGCTCAGCAGAGTAGAGCATTTCTGTATGTGTTTGGAAGCTCAAGAAATTACCCAACTGCCCCTTGGGATATTCTTAAAGTTTAGGGGAATGTTGGTAGAAAAATAAAGGCAATAGATTTAAAGACCATATTAAGTCTTATGAGGCATATGCTTATGCTATCTTTTTTGTTTCTTTCTTTGAAGTATACGCTTTGGCTCCTCCCTTTGCAGTGCTTAGAATGAAGCTTTGTGTTTTTCTTTTTTTCTTTTTTGGGGTGGAGGGTGATAAATCATATGGTAAACTTTCATGAATGAAGGATAAAGTGGGAAATCAATGCAAGTTCCAAAAAATTACAGTATGCAAGGTAATGGCTTTGGCTGTCTCGGACGTCTTAACAATGTTGAAGAACCTTAATAATTTTTGAATTAGAGGGAGCTGCAGAACTTGCAGCCATTTTATTGTATATTTTGAACTTTACATTATTATGGCAAGAGTATTACATCTCAGGACCTTGTATAGCCTCCTTTCTAGTTTGAATTTGAAAAAAAACTAATGTACATATATTTCCCCGTCAAATCTAATTCTCTCCTAGACTTTAAATGCTGCTGAGGATGAAATATATACTGCCCATTTCTTACCTTCAGCATGTAGAAATTAGAGGATAAGTTGTATTTCCTTGCAATCTGTATAAATAAGGCACTAGACACGCCCATGATTATTGTCTGTTAACCATCATGAAGTTATGTAGATTACATCGCTTAACCACAAACAACAATACCTATAAATTGCTTATAAATATGATCACAACATATAAATAACCAGACAGGAGGGTCACTAAGCAGCTTCGGCAAAACCCAGTTGGAGATCACCAAAATCAAACACAGTGTGGTACACCCCCATAAACACATCTCCAAGAATCCTGCAAGCATGTAATTTCAGCATGAGATATGAAACTCAAGGAAAATGCACATAAGCATGAATTTTTGAAATGCAATGTTACCATGCATATGTTATCTATGACAAAGGCTAAAAATAGATACCACAGAGGACCGCGTGGAGCAGGGACATCTAGAGCCATAAATCCACTGATGCAGATGGTAGAAAGGCCTTCTCCGGTTCTCAGAATATACTGAAAATAGGCCAAGTGGTTACAGAACATGAAGAACTATTAGTACTCCGAAATAATGAAAATGAAGACATGCAAAATGATATTGGTATGTACTCATGTTTCTTTAAGTTGGTTTAACTACCCAATGCAAACGAAGTTATTCTGAATTCTGCAGGTACTGACTTTTCATCCAAATTATCATGTGCTTGCACTAGTCGCAAATTTTATAAGAGTATTATCAAGGCCTTCTCCAACACAATACATAGTGATATCTATAACACAATTTAATAACAAGATTTAAATTATATAATTATAATATTGTTATATATAGAGAGAGAGAATATATTATTAAAATGAATATTTTTTAAATATATCATAATCAATTGACTAATTTGAACATATTCAAGAATATTTTTTTAAAAAATATGTACATCTCCATTCCATGGAACACATGTAACATGTCACATTTAGTTTAAATTATTATATTAAGTTTAAAATTGTAGCATTTTTTTTCCAAATATAAGTTTAATACCTATATTATTGAAACTTGAATTTTAATAATCTTGTGAATATTTATCATTTATATTGCTTTTTTTATGGCTTATATCTCTAATTTTTAATATCTATTTTGTTTGTATTTTTGAGCCCAAAACTAAAGAGTTTGACCTAAATAAAATAAATTTTCATATTTTTCAACCCAAAAATTAAGAAAAAAGTGAAATTTTGAGCTTAAAAAAAATCAATTTAAGGTCAATTAATACGAAATGAATTGATGGACCGAAAAGAACCAAATTGAACCAAATAGACCAAATTGGAGTAAAAAGGACCGAAGTAGACCGAAATAGACCCAATTGGACCGAAATGCTAAGCAAATGTAGCTTATGTATAGCAACAATAAATGTTATGCTTTATCTTTTAGATATTTTACAAATATAGATGACTTGCTGCTATTGATGTAACGGCCCCACCCCAACTGTGTAGTAGTTATTGTGGGCCCGTTACAATTGATGTTGCCATTCTATTCTCAATTCCCATGTGAAAAGGCAAAACTTAATATTAGTAGGATGAGAGTGTTGAAAGCAGCTTTGGCCTTAAAACTTTATTAAGATTGAAAGGGTCCTAAATTACACCGGAACTTTTGCATTAATGTTAATAACCTCAGTTTAGTCTCTCTAACTTGACTTCTCTGATACTACAAACATATTATGGATATTGATGCAAACGATTCCATTGCATACCAATTATAGACAAACTATTTTAGTAAATGTTTCTGAAGCTTATGTTTCAACCCAAAAATGTACTGTAATCTTGTGCAAAACAAGGAAGCAACCCAACTCTACCAATGAATTTAACAAACACATACAACTATATATCATGAATTTGTAGAAACATTTGCCATATCAAAATCTAACCTGTTCAGGAGTGAGGGTGAAAGGTTTTTCTCCGATGGTGAATGTAACGTTGGGCATGTTTGAAATCTTCTCACATTCTATTACTGCTTCTGCTGATGGACTTGGCAAGCTATCACACAGCTGTTAAAGATCAAAACCAACACTTAATGCTTCTGAAAAAATTATAGCCAATTTGAACTTCTAAATGGTGGGCGTGAATATAGTATGTCACCTCATTGACATATTGAAGTACTTTGTCCTTTGTTCCCTTTTGTCTTAGCTGTGTCTGGACCCAAATAACAGTCATTTCACAAGCAGTGCACAAAAGATCGTCCCCAGGCAATGATACATTCATGTTTTCCCTCCCAACCACACTTTGTATTACAGAGCTGCATGAAATTGGGTATGAAAGTCAGTTTGATATACATTTGCAGGAAGCTCAAATTTTTGCGTTGCGCTTAACCTTCTGAAAGTAACTTCTTATCCTAGTAGTCTCATGATACCAATTTCCATGCATTGTGTACGAATGGTACATCCTACTTGAAATTGCCTTACTATGAATCATTTCCTAAGGATGTAGACAGCTGATATGAAGTTTGTAAAATCAACCATTGATGAGAATGAATAACCATGAAGCAATAAAAACTCACTCACCGAGCCCTATTAAACAGACATAAACCAATCTGGGAACATACTTTGTTAGGTGTCACCTGCAAATCATGAAGATAGTATGTAGAGATTAAAAAAAAACTAGATTTGTACATAGAGAGTAAGATGACAAGTAGATTGAAAATATAAAAACAACCCACCCCTGATACTAAGAGATCCCAAATTAAGTCTCCGTACTGGGTTACAACTTGTTTACATTCTGCACTCACAAACCCTTCAGCTCCAATGGCATGGTTTATTTCAGTGATAACAGGCTGGAAATGATGGTCAGTAAGTAAGAATTTGATCCCAAAAGAAAAGAAAATGACAGAAAAAGATGAGAAATCAATCCTGAAGGTCCTAACGAAAATAATCTGATTTTCCAATAGATGGAAGCACATACTGTTGGACCAACGAGTAAGGACGTTCCTGAATCCACAATAGCAGCACAACCACCCTCGCAGATACCTGACAGAAATAGTAATAAATTTTCAAAATTAGTTTTTGAAGAACTTTAAGACTGTAATAAGGGATGTACACTACAAAAGCAGAGGTCATGAACAAGTACTGGTTTTTTTTACATAGAGAGCCAATCTAAGTGTAGCAGATAGATGGTTATTGGAAATTTATATATTCAGTTGTTTCTATTTTCTACACCTTATGATATCTCCTCAAGTACATCTGAATATAAAGATTTGTCAGTGCTCAAAAAACAATAAAATGGACTGCTGCTATGATTAAATTTCTATGAAATCACCTGTTGAATGGTTCCCAATGAGAAAATCTCCCATGTCAAACTGAAGCAAAGAACAGAAAATTTAAAAATCAACTCATCATTTCCAGGGAAGCAAGCACAAGGAAAAGGGACAACTTTTCCGAACATTTTATTTTTATTTACTTACCTGCCAGTAGCCCTTTTTAGTGACTGGAACATAAGTATGCTTTCCTTTATAGTGCTTTGGATCAACACCACCGAAAACAATTTCACCTCCCTCTTTTGCATTTGGATCTCGGTTAAACCAGAATGAGAAAACGTCATCATCTACCAGATTTTGCCGCAACATATTGTACCTGTGTTCTTATATAATAAATCAGGCTAACCAAGGTACCAAGGATTTTGAAGAGAAAAAAAATGTAGTGGTCTTAATTCTGAGGAGAAAAAACTTAAATACAATATTTCACATCTAACTAAACAGAAATTTACCACACTGGCACAGCATCCCCAACTGAAATCTCTTGAAACCCAAGCCCAAGTATTCCATCAAACTTTGCTAACAAAAATGCCAGACTGCCCTCTCGTGTAGCCTCAATGAAAATCTGAATAAGAAAGGCAAAGAATAAAAAAGATTACTTGTTCTCCTTTACTGAATCATTAAGAAAAACCAGTTTCAAGAAAGACTTAGGGGGAAAAAAACCCACTTGATTCTTGACAGGAAGATTCCCAACTTCAACACTGTCTTGACTGAAGAAACCAGAAATTGATCCAGATCCATAATTTATTTCACAAGATTTTCCTGAATTACAATTTAATATGTATTACTTCGATTTTCTATTAGAAACACCTTTATTACTTCTAAATAGCTTGTCTATATACAGTCATGGATAAAAAACTATTTACAACATTAAACTGCTAGTTGCTAACTTTACCAATCTTGCTATATGAAGTGGACTTGGTTGACTTGTACTTAGAATGGAAATAGCAAGCAATCTGCAAATTAGTGAGTCAATAAATACTTGTATTAGGTGATACTGCAAGGTCACAAAATAAAATCAAGAAAAACTTACAGAAAAAAAGCATTTTGATGATGGAACCCATAGATTGGAACTTCCTGTATCAAATATGACAGTGAAATTCTGTGGGGGTGTGCCAACTCCAATCTGCCCATAGTATTGAGCATCCAAATAGTTCTTAAGAGGTACTGTCACTTCATCTGAACTACCCAAATAGTTGTATATGCCCTTCACACCCTCTCCTGACTTTTTTCTTGCCATTTTGGCAGCAGTGATACTTTGAAGATCCAGGGGTCGCTTCTTCAAATTAATCCTCACAATGCCATTTGAAGAAGCAGGAAGAAGTAAGCATGTTAAAGCCCATAAACAGAATGCCAGAAGAAGATACTTATGCCCCATGTTTACTGAAAACACTGTCAATAAGGCAACAAAAAGTAAGCAGAAAAGCCTTTTCACATGCATAAATCTACAGGAGGCAAGCAATAATGGAACACGAAGAAGAAGTATGTGCCATTCTGGTGCTAATATAACATCAGAAAGAGCCATTGAAGGACGCTTTTCGGAATCCTTAAAAATGGAAATAATTACTACAGAGACTCAGATGCTTTCTAGAAGAAAAAAAAAAACTTTGATCTTATCACTAGAAGGCATAATAGAAGAACAAAATATGATTAAGAGAGTAGGTGAATTTGCTCAGATGGTAAAGTTATGAGTGTTGATATCACAAAAACCATGTCAAAAAACAAGGCTTTACCAAAAACATCAATACTAATTAATTAAGGCAATCATATCTTCAAGGGGACAATAGAACATGGATAGACACTAATATAAGACGGAAATCAATAAGGTGCAGCACTTGTCTAAATTGAAGAAATTACAGAAACTAAAAGCAACCCTCAAAATATAGGATCATAACTTGTAGACATGCAGATCATGATAAGAGGATCGCAAACCTGTATTCCAACACACTGATTACTTTTGATGATAAAGGATTGTCAAAGAAACCAATTGAAAAAAACATAATTAAGATTTCAATTTACTGTGGAATACAAGTAACTTTTAAGCCATAATAGTTTGAGGCTATGAGCCGTGACAGTGATTAAGGCCTATCAGAATTCAAGAACAGTTTCCAGGTGATTTGCTTCTATCTTAGGATTTACTTTTATACTATGCACATAAAACTCATACCAGCAAATGAGAAATACACAAAAGGAAGATTATAAAATCTTTTCAGAAGGCACTTCTGATAGATCACAAATTCACACACAAATCAACCAACCCCATATCTAGATTGGGTGGAGTTAGAAAAAATAATAATAAATAAAACCAATAATCATAGCATATTAATCTGATTAGAAGGATAACCTGGGTACAAGAGCAGTCAAAGTTTAACCAAACACAAGCTAGCAAAGTTCTTTCACAAGTGAGAAAAGGAAAATGGAAAATTTTAAAACCGAAAGAGAAACTACTTGCTTAAGCTATGGATTAGAGCATCATAGCACCCCAAAAAAAAAAAGATTTATGATGAAGATATAAAAAGATCACTGATAATCTGATATTAATGATCAACATATTGTAAAGACTATTGTATTGTGCTGCACGTGATGATGAATAGTGAATACAGAGAGTATAAGTCAAACCTTGCATAAAGGTTCAAGTTACGAAGGTGCTGAAGCTGAGATAATATTTCTAGGCTCTAACCTACATATCCGCATAAATAGGAGAGAAGGAAGATATCTCTAGATTCATTTTTGTCCTCAACCATATAAATTATCTTTATGGCAAACACAAGCCACGTGCCTACCTATCAAAGGCTTTTCTTACTCGTTAGTAACTTGCACAATCATGTGTTTTATGCATGGCATGCAAACACTGAGTTATAGTACTTACTTTGTCTGAAAACTTTTAACATTGTTTTTTTCTTTTTGGCAGAACTTTTTTCCCAAATGGGTTGGAAAAAAATTACCCACCTTTAATAGCAATGTACATAACCATTCATGTTTGTTTTTAACCCAATAGTTATTTGATTTATTTAAATTACATAATAAATCATATGATTTAAAATACATGTAGGGAACCTCGCCATAATGTTAATTTTTGTTGTTATTGTTAGATTAAAATATGTGTAGATGGTAATTGAATATGTAACCTACAAAGGCCCTAATCTACATAGAAAATTTCTCTTGCAAGTCACTTATTAACAATCCAATGAGTAAATATCATCTAGAAAATTGGTAGGAACAACATTTGACAAAAAAAAAAAATGTATAATATTAAATTATATGAATATTCACTCATTAGATTGTTACATGGATGACTTGGTAAACCTGTTATAAAAGATATTTTTTTCACATCTGCTAAGGTGAAAAAAAATTCGAATTTGTTTTCACTTCATGATCATTACCCTTTTCTTTATTTTGATGAAAGAAAGCTAGTAGCAAAACAATAAAACTACTGGTGACCTTGTTCATCTAATTTGCGTTTGGTGTGGTTAGGCACTAGCTTCTTTAATCTTGACAACCGAAAGTACCTAGAAGTTTCCACAAGATGTGCACCAAGGCTTGGACAAGTGAAGAGCGGGATGGCATTGTTCCCATACTAACTATGAAATTGAAAGCAGAGTTCTTTGAGAAAAGCTTATGGTGCATGATTGTACAATTGTACTCTAGCTAGGAAAGTAGCACATAATATTTTTTTCCCCTTCTTTGAGCTATAACACAGTTTTCATGCGGTAGCATAAGAAAATGACATCCAATGGTTGCATTTTTTTCTGAAGAATTAAGCGTTGATGGCAGGCAATCATTTTCATTTGCATTTGTTTCTTTGGAAAATGGCAGAAAAGGACAATTAGAATGACATACGTACACAGGAAGCTATTTGATTGTTTTCATGCCAATTTGGAAGCATATATGATGGACTCGTGGAAGCAACCTAGTCCATGAGTTCCAAGTAACTACCAAACCTTACTCTTATGTCAAAAACCTTACTCTTAGTTACTGCTCTTCCTAACATTTTTTGACACGCATGTAGGTCAAACATATTTATGAGAACAAACAAAAGAGAGGAAAAATAAAATTGCAGCCTATGTATGTTATATATTCAATTACACTGCTTCTTCATTATCAGTTTGCCTCTACAATGAGCAAGTTGTATCCACTCATTTTAGTAAAGGTATTGAGCTATTGGAACTTTTTTATTTTTTATTTTTTATTTTTAATTCAATAGTTACAATAGGTGAAAAAGATTTGAACTCTATATATTTTCATTTTAAACACTAGCAGGTGTTAATTGAGTTACAAAACTCTCTTGGCCAACTAATACGATTTGAAAAAAAAATTATGAAAAGCTAATATGTATTTAATTCCACAATAAACGTATATGTTATGATCCTAGTATCCTACATGGATTAAGTATAAATTTAACCATGTGTTTATAAACTCTTGAACACCTTCACCTTGCAAGCTGGTTTTCAAGAGTGAGTTCTGCCTATGAGTTTTTAATTACTATATTAGTCTACCTTATAACTATATTTAAGATTATACGGAAATACAATTTAACCTCTTTATTTTTGGGGTAAATAGCTACAGTTTTAACAAATCCTTTTGGAGTACTCTCTATGCAAATATGGTATACAAGTCTTTACTCTTTTAGGGTCCATTTGGATACTACTTATTTTGTTAAAAACTGAAAAACAATAAAAAATAATAAAAAAGTTACTGTTCACGCATTTGGCACTGTTCATAAGCCTAAAATCAATGTTCATGGACAATGAACAATGCCAGACGCGTGTCCAAGGAAAAAAAAAAAAAAAAAAAAAAAACGCAGAAAACTCAACGCAAGAAGCGCAATACCCAAACACCACCTTAATATCATAATAACAAATGATATTAGATCAACTTGATCACACCGTGACTAGCAATTCCTAATTTAATCCGTAAGAAATTAGATGAGATCTATTCGTATCAACTTGAATCATGAATGTCTTTATTTGAAACACATAAGCGACAGTTGAGATAAAAAAAAACTTTTGGCATACTTTAAGATTCTCATAATATAAATAACACAAACTTTTTAACCTACCAGACCAACGTGTGGAGCACAAAAGGTCAATTATTCTTTTAAATAAATTATAAATGTGACAATGTTGTGCCACTAAATTCAATTAGTTTTTTAATGAAAAATTTTAATTACATTTCCTTATATATTATATATTAAGTTTCTCAATTAAATTTAAACTCTTGGTTGTAGACTTGTAGTGATTAATGTACCACAAATAGTATTATCCGTTGCAAGTATAATTAAATTCAATATAGCTATGTGTTTGAATTTAATTGACAAACCTAATATACAACTACAACATCTACAAATTACTTATGAAAAAATAATTTTTTTTGCAAAATTTTATTATTCTAAATTTCAAATATTTAATGAATTTCTCATATCTTTCAACTAGTTGTCCCAAAAAAGACACCCTATAGTTATCAAGCACCAGTATATGAATTACAGGCCCATTGGCATAGAGACCCAAACTCTTGAAAACAGAAGTACATTATAGGTAACTGGCCCATAATCATGTCTCCGTTGGATAGTATAAGTATTTGATCCAACATCCAAATTTGAACCCGTCCCATCTGGCATTTATTTGGATATTTAGACTATTTGAAAAAAAGTTAGCTTATTTTTTCACTTAAAATGGATTACATTGCACTGTTAAGCAGGTCTTATTATTTCAAAATTCTGCTATATATATATATATATATATATATATATATATGAGAAATGCTAACGAATGCGTATTCGTTAATAATCCATTTAAAGAAAATTTTTATGCGAAAAAAAAAAAAAACAATTAGGTTATGTTTGGTAATAGATTTTATTTTCTATTTTCAAAAACTTGTTTTTGGGAATATTTAAAAAAAAAACAATTTTCTTATATTTTTGAAATCAAAAACAATTTGATTAGTTGAAATTAAAAAAATAGTTTTTTAAAAAAAAATAGAAAATACTAAAATATGTTGTTACTAGGATTTGAACTCTAATACTAATTCATTAAATGAGACAAATTTATTAAATTAAATGTGTGTTTTCATTAACTTTTGAAAATTAGAAACTGAAAACAGTTTTTCTACAGGTTTTTAGTTTCTTTCACAAATTGAGTTTTGAGAACATTTTTTTGTTTTTGGGTTGTCAAACAAGTTTTTTAATTTAAAAAATATAAAATTGTTTTTGAAAACAGAAAATAATGGGAAAAAATAGTTACCAAACATACCCTTAAAGTTTTGACAATTTTTTTATTTCCTATAAAAGTGGTGTCAAAATTTTCCTAAATGAATTGTTAATCAATGCCTTAAAAGTATTTGTTAGTATAACCATTTTTCTATATACTTTCAGTAAAAAAAAAACAAAAAAGTTTTAACAAAATAAGTTAATCTCAGTCCTTTATACACAGAAGTGAGAAAGTGAAATAAGAAATCACACCAGTTTTTCTAAAATTTTTGAACTATTTTAGTACAAAAACTTACCTTTTTTTTTTTTTTACACAATATCAATCCCTACATTAGATATTTTTTTTACACGTACACTTTTAATAAATCCCTTTATCAGTATACAGTACACTCTCTATTATTTAAATGATATTTGTATTTCTTTTATTATTATTTTATGGGTAAATTTCACACCAGAACATTTTAAAACCATCAATTTAGTCCTTGAAAGACAACTTTGTCCTAATATACCAAACGCCGTTAGTGATCCTCTCTTCTGTCTCTCTTTCTTCCCTCTTAGAAAACCTCCATGAATACTCTTTACAAATAATCCATAAAAAAAAATAAAAAATAAAACCAAAATCTCACTGACCTGAAAACGCTACAAAAAAAAAAAAAAACACTTATAGCATTCTTCACTATCCACCACACACAGAAACGATCCAAAACTCGTACTATCGAATCTAATGGCTGCGTTCTGATCTGCCTCCTCGTCAGCCAGAGGAGTGTTCGCTCTTTCGCCGTGGCTAAGATTCAGTTAGAGAGGAAAAGAGAGTTCTGAGATAGAGAACTCAGGGAAGAGAGTTTTCTTTTTTCTTTTTGAGAAACAGAGAAGAGAGTAAGAGTGGAGAGAAACGAGACAGAATAGAGAGAGGGAGAGAGAGAAAGAAGAGAGCAGTAACGGGGTTCGGTCCGTTAGGGACAAAGTTGTCTTTTGAGGATCAAATGGGTAGGTTTTAAAATGTTTTGGATCTGGTTGGTATTATCACGGAGATTGTAGGAAACTAGCATTAAAAAACTAACTATTCAGTTAGTTGGACCCGTTTGCAAACATTTTGTAGTTCTAACAACTCGAGGCTTAGAGGGTCGATTTAGGGCCTGTAAATCGACCCTCTAAGCCTCGGTTTACGTGAGTTAACATGCGAAAATTCCACGTGGAGTACAAGAGAAAATCGAGTGTCTGAGACTCGATTTCCGCGTGTACTCCACGTAGAAATCGAGTCTATGAGACTCGATTTCGACGTGTTCTCCACGTAAAAATCGAGTCTCTGAGACTCGGTTTCCTAAAGGTTAAACCGAGTCTCAGACAGTCGATTTTTAGACTTCCATTATTCACGCATCTTGGTTTTCCATCATCTCCATCAGCAGAGTATCCGACAGAGTATCTGACAGCCAGGCATTGGTCATGTCTGTTGGGCGCAGAGAATATTTCTAGGCATTGGTCATGTCTTTTTTGTTTTATTTCAAATGTGCAATGTTTGTCTAAAAGAGAAGGTCTTTGGGCGTGCAGAATACTAGCCAGGCATAGGTCATGTCTGTTGGGCGCAGAGAATATCTGACATTGGTCATGTCGTTTATGTTTTATTTTGAATGTGCAATGTTTGTCTAAAAGCTTATAAAGAAAAAGTCTTTAGGCGTGCAGAATATTTGACCAGCTATGCATTGGTCATGTCATGCCCATTTTTATGTCTATTTTGAATGTCCAAAGTCTCTGTGTTTTGTTTTTTGGGTGATTGGTCAGAAAAAAAAAAAAAAACTCTCACACAACTCTCACACCTTCAGCAACTTCTATCACAGAACCTCTCTCAACAACTCTCACAAAACATCATACAACTCTCATAAACTCTCATACATCAGCAGCAAAACATTGCTCCTCTCACTCTCATACAATCTCAGCAGTATATTTGCTCATCCTCATGTCAAGTAAGGGTCTCCTCCTCACTCTCTAGTTGGTTGTTTAGTGTATATAGCTGCTTTAAAAAGTGTTGCTTGCATTGAATTTGTCATGCCATTTCTTGATAAAATATTTGTTTGTATTAAATATTTATATTTGTTTCCTAATAAGATATTTGTTTGTATTAAATATTTATATTTGTTTCCTGATAAGATATTTGTTTGTATTAAATATGTATATTTGTTTCATAATATTATTATTATTTTTTTTTGAGTAACCGGCCTGGAAGCCCAAGCAGGGCTCCTTATGTATATTAGTTGGTTGTTTAAATATGTGTATATATATTTATATTTATATATTTATACAACTATATGTTTAAATATTTATATAAATATATTTTGTATTTATATATTTATACAACTAAATGCAAATATAAATATAAATATATATTTATATAAATATATAGATTTATATTTATATTTATATTTATATATATATATATATTTATATATAATTATATATATTTATATTTATATATTTATATTTATATTTATATATTTATATTTATATATTTATATTTATATTTATATATTTATATTTATATATATATTTTTATATTTATATTTATATATTTATGTTTATAGATTTATATTTATATTTATATATATATATATATATATTTATATATTTATATATTTATATATATATATAGTTATATATTTATATATTTATATATATATATATTTATATATTTATATTTATATATTTATATTTATATTTATATATTTATATTTATATTTATATATTTATATTTATATATTTATGTTATATATATTTATATTTATATATTTATATTTATATATTTATACAACTATATATTTAAATATTTATATATTTATATAAATATATAAATAATAGACACATAAGGAAACAAAAAAGAAACAGGTTCAAAGAATTGTGCAACCTCCAACTTTTATGAAATTCCAACCATGAGAAAGACATTATTGAATACAGTAAAAGCTATGAAAATAATTGGGTCACCGGTCCAGTTGCACCTAATTAAGCAGCTGGCATTTTTCCATTTTCTAGATGACATAAAGCTGATGACATATTAGCAGATCCGAAACAAATTTACTGTCATGACGGATTTTTTATTGTATGATTTTTATGATTCAAAGTCAAAATTTGAGTTTGTATATCACATCTAGTATATTTCACTGTATATTAATGCCTTGATTTTCAAATTAGATGATATGTCTAATTTGATTGATCATGATCATATTCACATTAGTGTTTTTTTTTTTTTTTTTCTTTTGTCTGATGAACCCTGCTCTATGTTATTTCATTAATAGTAGTGTAATAGGGTATGCCATTAATTTCCGTAGCACTGGAATGATGATATTTTTATTTATATTTTTGTTAGAGCTGAGTTTAAAATTTGTAATGGGGGTGAGTTTTGTTTTTAGTTTTTTTATTTGTTTGAGTGTGTTTGTATGTGATGTGGGGTGAGTATATGCAATTGTTACACTTTTAGATCCGTTGTAATTTTTGTACTTTGAGTAGATAGAAAAAGTTTTGTAATTGATGTTAAATGAAAGAGATAAAATATGTCACTAACATAAATTTCCTTGGCTTGGCTCTCTAATAGGTTCACAATCTTTGAAGAATATTGATATAAATGTATACTTCGGTGGACCCCTTCACAATCCTGAAGGGATTGACGGATTCCCATTTATAGGGGAGGGTATCGAATGCTACTACATGATGTTCCGTCGTAAGTTGAAGACGTTGAATGATTTGAAGAGGAAAATAATGGACGAATTGAAATTGAATCCTGCTTGGTATGACATCAAGATTATTTATCGTTACCCACAAGAAGTCCTTCATGAACGGATAAATTATGGGTATATGGCGATCAAAGAAGATAAACATGTAAAGATGATGTTTAATAGGATCCAGAAAATGCCCCAAGTAAATGCTGCTGTGTTGTATGTAAGTTTGGAGGCGGCTGCAGATAACACTACTGAGGTGGTGCAAGAAACAACTACGGCTTTACAATTTACAGCCCTAGATGATGGATGCACTACAATGGGAGGGTATACTGCACAAGGGTATACGATGGGAGGTTATACGCTCCCATCTCAAGATCATGTTGCTAATACTAGTGAAACCCTCTATCGTGAAGAGACACATTTAGAGGAGGAAGACGAAGACGAAGATCATGTTGCGAATGATGGTGAAAATGTTGAGGTTGTGGATGAGTACGAAGAGAGGATTGAGCAAGGCGACTTTGAGAACGATGTGGATGAACATGAAGTCGTTCCCAATTTTGAAGAGGAAAGTATGGAGGACCATGATGAAGGTGATGCAAATGATGATATTGGTGTCCAGCATAATAGAAATACGACCACTGGCTACAGAGCTCCTGCTGAGTCATTCTACTCAAATACTTGGGAAGATATGGTTGATCCTTCACGTCTTCAGATACCATTTGTCTCTACTTGGGAAGATGGGATGCATTTTTCTAAAGGGTTGACTTTTGCAAATAAAGATGCGGTGAAACATGCATTGATAATATACGCAGCAAAGGATAATAGAAATTTTATAATCCGGAGGTCGACCAAAACGAAATTGTGCGCCGCATGTGTTGATGACAACTGCAAGTGGTATGTTGGGGCATACATGAAGACTAAATTCAGTGGTATGTGGATGGTTACGTCTTATGTGGGTCCACACACTTGTATACCCTTTGGCCTAAAAAGAGATGGTAGAATGATGGATTCGCATTTTGTTGCATCAGAAATTGTGGGGAGATTGCAAAAAAATCACACTACACGTATTGATGACCTATGGGAGATCATACGTACTAAGTATAATCATGAGCTTTCTTACTATAAAGTATGGGACGCAAAACAAAAGGCAATTGCTAAGATATTTGGGGATTGGGAGGAGTCTTACCAAAAGTTGCGAAAGTTGTTGTTGGCATACTTGGATGAGGACTCAGGTACCCAGTACAGCTATCACACCATACCTAGGCCAGACGAAGGTACTGCTGTACTACGCTATGTATATTGGGCATTCGCTCCATGCATTGCTGCATTCCAATATTGCAGGCCAGTGATTAGTATTGACGGGACTCATCTGTATGGTAAATACAAAGGGGTATTGATGATTGCAATGGCAACCGATGCTAACCAAAAGGTTTTGCCTCTCGCCTTCGCTGTTGTGAACAAGGAGTCAGGGGCTAGTTGGGGGTGGTTTTTAGAGTGTCTCAGGACTTCCATAGAGCATGTCATACCTAACGATGGAATTTGTATTATTTCTGACCGACATAAAGGTATCAAATGTGCCATTCGAGAGTGGCCTAGACGTGAGGACGGAAGAGAACAGGTATATCACCGATATTGCCTTCGACATGTTGCTAGCAACTTCAACAGACACTTTGATAACCCGATTCTAAAGGCATTGGCCTTGAAAGCTGGATATGCGAGTAATGAAGCTAAATTTCAGTCCATAATGCAAACCATTAAGGAGGCCGAGATTAATTTACTGAGGGGTGTAGACCCTACTGATACGCGGATTGAACGTTATATGCCGTTCACATATCTAGTGAGTGAGGAAGTGGAGAAATGGACCCAGTCACATGATGGTGGAAGACGTTACGGGGCAATGACAACCAATATCTCCGAGTGCTTTAATGGGGTACTTAAAGGTGCCCGCGGTTTGCCCATTGCTGCAATGGTTCATTTCACTTGGTGCAAACTTGTTGCATATTTCCACGATCGACATAAACAAATTACTTCTGATCTCTCTCGAGGTAAGCTGTGGAGTGATTATGCAATGGAGATCTATAGCAGAAATGAGCAGAAAAGTGCAGAACACACTGTGAGGAAATTTAATCATGCAGATGGTGTATATCAGGTGGTTACCCCATACAATGACCGTAGAGGTGGAGGGGGAAACCACAGTCATGAAGTGCGCATATTTGCTAGAACATGTGGTTGCAGAAAGTGGCAAAACTTGAAGATCCCTTGTTCACATGCAATTAAAGTTCTTCAAGTTCTGCATCTCAATGCGACCAACTATATTGACCCATGTTACAGTTTGAACAACGCCATTCTCACATATTCACATAATTTTGTGGTACCAAAGTCAGAGTCTGAGTGGAGGGACGTTTCCGGACCACGATGGGTGCCTGATCCACTGCTGTTGCGGGGCATAGGTCGTCCTGTGAAGTCAAGAATAAGGAATGAAATGGATGGGGTACGGCGAGAACGGGGAAGCCGGAGGGAAGATCCGGACTTGAGGGAGACTCAACCGAGGCAACGATGCGGAGTGTGTCATCAAGAGGGGCATAACCGTAGAAGTTGTCCCAATTCCCGTGGGGCATCGACAAGTGGTACTGCTATAAACTAGGCAAGTGCCCTCACTGTTTTTATATAATATATTCAGAATTTCATTTTCTTATAGTTCTTTGCATTTGGAAACTAATGACCGTATTTTAATTTTTGGCAGGCAAGCGGAAACTCGGTTTTGCTAAGTGACATTGTACGTGGGACTTGTGGTTATCTTCTGTATTGACAAGTGCTAGGTGACTATGTAGAATCTGTTGTATCAGTATGGAGAAGTGCTTGGTGACTATGTAGAGTATGTTGTATCAGTATGGTTTTAGTATGGACAAGTGGTAGGCAAATATGGAGACTATGTTCTATTTATTAGTTGTTATTTTGGTTATTGTTGAATGTTGTTGTAATTGAACTATTTGCTGTCCATTGTACTTGTTACTATAGTTGCGTTGTGCAGCTGCCTATAATGCCAGCAATTATATTACTTTGGCATTAGTAGCTACTACTTTGGCAAATTCAACCACAGGGCCCTCCTTCAAAGCGATGATAGCTAGTATTGAATGTTTTTTGTCCGTTAATAGAGAACCTATAATGGTCATAGTAACTGTTTGAATCCAGCTGTTTGCATATGATGTACGAGCCATTTACCAGTATCATATGCTTGTATCTACTTGTTTACTGCTGCTCATGTTATGTGTTCTGGATCTAGTTTACTGCTGCAGGGGAAGGGAAACCAATTATGGTTTACTGCTGCACGAGTAGGTGCCAAAAACAAAAACAAAAAAAAAAATGGAAAAAAAAAAACCCAAGTAGAAATCGACTCCCTAATAGTCGATTTCCATAGGAAATCGACTCTCTGAGAGTCGATTTGGTATTAAAACACTCCACTTCCACTGGGGATTTCGAGTAGGTGCCAAACACCAAAAAAAAAAAAATCTTTAAAAATAGAAATCGACCATGTTATAGTCGATTTCCATACGAAATCGACTATCAGAGAGTCGATTTCCATAGGAAATCGACTATAAGATGGTCGACTTCCACTGGGGGAATTTTTTTTTTTTTTTAATCCCAAGTTGGGAACTAATTTCAACAGGCAAGTGAAAATGGGTATTTTTATAACTTATTGCTTTAAATATAAACGTATAGATGTAAAAAGTCACGACAGATATAACAATGAACTCAAGTTTCCTATTTTGTGCATAAAACTAAGTACAATGCTGAAATTAAATTGCAAGAGTCAAATTAAATGAATTAGGTTATTTGTCTCCATATATTGCAAGGACATACCTTAATGAAATTTTAGACTAAAGAGAACCACACCAAGTCTAAAAGCTCAAATTTGAAACTTTCTTACTTTATCACATAGGCTTTAATGTAAGACTTTGATAGACGGTATATTGTAACCGTCCTCATCTCAACGAATTCAAACGCCACTCATCTCAACGAATCATGCTATATTATTCAAATATTTGCATTCATATTTACGATAAAATCACAAGGCTGGTACAGTTTAAGTGCCAAAAGAGAAAGAAAAAAATTTGAGTAATGTTTTTTTACACATTAAAACATGTTATTTGAAATATAGTACCAAACACATTGACGTGTCTCTACGCCCCTTAGCATTCCAAGTGTCTCCCTAGTGGTGTAAGACATTCAGCTCTCCACAATCAGATTGATAGATCAACTCATTATTGAAGATTTCAAGCTTCCACTGACCCTTACGTGCCACCTAAAGCCTTGAAGTCACATCCTATGCACTACACATGACACCACCCAAATAGACTTATGGTGGGTTAGGTTGGGTTGTGTTGGTGGGTTGGATACACACTCTACACAGGAAGAGCAATAACGATAAATTTGAACTTAGATTATTATAATATTTTCTTATATACATGGAGAATATGTTATTATAGTGATTTTAAAAAAAAAATATTATAGTTAGTTGACTAATTTAAACATATCCAAGAAGATTTTTAAAAAATTGTACACCCCCATTCTATGGAATACATGTTACATATTACAATAAGTTTAAATTATTATATAATTTTAGAATTGTAGCATTTATTTTTTCTTTCCAAATATAATTATTATACCTATATTGTTGAAATTTTAATTTTCAGGTAATTTTTTGAATTTTTATTATTTTTATTGCTTTTCTAGGGCCCATATCTTTATTTCCAATACGTATTTTGTTTGTATTTTTTCACCTAAAACTAAAGAGTTTGACAGAAATAGAATAAAATTTCATGCTTTTCAACCTAAAAATTAAGAAAAATAAAATAAAACTTCGAGCCCAAAACTGAATTGGACTGAATGGACCTAAGTGGACCGAATAGGATTGAAGTGGACTAAAATAGACTGAATGAACCTAATAGACCGAATTGGACTGCAGTGAACCGAATGATTAAAACTATAATGGACGGAATGGACCTAAGTGGACCGAATTGGACCAAAATAGACCAAAAGGACCAAATATACTGAATTGGACCGAATTAACCAAAGTGGACCTAAGTGAACCAAATTAGACCGAAATGGACCAAATGGGACTTAACATAAAGTCATAACCCTTGTAGGTCTTGCATGAAATACATATGCCAGATCAAACGAGAGCTAAAGTTGATGCCAACTTAACATAAAGTCATAACCCATGTGTTTATAGAAATATTTGGATGAGGAAAAATTGGGGGGATAGCCTTAAGCAGCTAATACAGTATATTTCATTAGATGACCAGCTAAAATCAACTACAAGGTACAAAATACTGGAGTAGTTTCATTTATACAAATTCCAAAACTCTTCAGATCTAATATATTACCAATTCCATCAGTGAAACGATGAATTCTGAACCCTGATCCAAAAACAAGGGGATATAACAAACTAGTGCGCAAACTAGAGGCACTCCTTGCCCACACTACTGCTACACCGTAATTTAAAGGGGGATTCATCCCCCAAAAAAATTTCTTAATTTTATATTTCAATATCATTTCCTACGCTTTCCCTGCAACAAAAAGAACAAAATTAGCTTCAGTAAATCCATGGCTGGTAACTACCACATGAATAGAAAGCAAAATCATGATATATTTAGTAATCATGCAAAGACAGTAACATACTGAAGTAACATAGTCATCCATGGTCAATTGCTTCCGCTTCTTTAAGGAAGAGGGACTCTCAGTCTGCCTAGCCAGGGCTCGCTTTCATGGTGTCAAATTCTGAAACATACATTATTAAAGTATGAGATGTAGTGAAATGTAAAAATTCGGATGGATGAAGATTGGCTTGATCAAATAAATGGAAGATTTATATGAAGGGATGCATGTCAGTGAGGTGGGTGAAGCCAATGTGTGACAGAAACCAGTTAAGAAGAATGTGCATAATGGTGTTCTAAGAAGTTTGGGCAGGAACAAATCGAACCTTGGCAAGCTTCTTCTCTTTACGAGCTTGTCTCTCCCTCTCGTCGTACTCTTGGTTTTCCTTCTCCACCAACCGAATTAGTGTATCACACCTCCTTGCAAGTTCTTGAGTTGTGCGAGACTTCACAAACCAATCAAAACGAAACAAGGGTGATGTGCGAAATGCAGCCTTTAACTCATCCCAGTTCCCATACCCAAGTTTGTGAACCATGCATATCTGCATATTGTGGCAGGCAAAAAATGTGTTTAAATAATTGAACATGGAACCTATACACCAAAGTTCACACAGGGAAGGGAGTGGAGGAAGAAGACTGCAAAGAAAGCACACCATGAAACGATCACATTCTTCATTGTACAATTTCCCTTTATTCTGACCATACTGAATCTTGAGTTCCAGCCATGGATTCTTGTACCGGTCCAATTTCTTCCCAATAGCTTTCATGATCTCGTCCTTTCGCGAAATTCTAGCCTCCCCCCTTTCGATATTCTTAATGATCCTATCATAATCTGGAGGAATCATTTTAGAGATAACAATTAGATCCAATGCTACCAAAGTTTTAATGAGATCATGAAATTGACAGTAAATAGTTCTACCATATCAACCACTTTTCACAGAGCTTAACCAAAGTACAGAAACAACTGCAATCTGTATCAGGTTCAACCACAAATATTATGTTTTCCTATAACCCAAAAAAAAAAAAAAACCAATGAAGACTAACTCAAGAAGCTGAACCAACCAAGCAGTGCTGCAGTTTAGCTCAAAACCAGGCACTAATGTGGCTCATCTCTTTCAATAACAGATGGCTCAACAACCCAGTTAAACCAGTTAAGACAATCTCTTCCCCTTAGCCAAACAGAAGAAAACAAAAACAAAATACAAAACCAAACAAAAACACACATTTATGGGTTATTTTTGCATGTACTAGGGGACTGGAGAACAGCAACTAATGCCATGGGATCGAAGGTCAAAGACGTTGAAGTTCATGGAAACAGATGTTACCAAAACCCAATACGAGAACTTTATGTACATATCTCAATAATTGAAGTTTACATTTGCTTCCCATTAGAATTTATTTTAACTTAAGGTAACAATGGTGTAAAATTGAATATTACTCACCATTTAACTCTTTCTATCTTTCTTTAAAGACCTTTGCGTATCTTTCAACTTCCTCCTCCGTTTTCCCTTCCATTTCAGAAGCAATACTTTTTATGTCATTTCGGCCATACTTCTCACAAGCAGCAGCGCTACACGCAGTAAAAACTAACCTAAATCATCAAGGCAGTACTGATCAACACAAGGTTTGATCCCACCAGTCCCCAAAGCAACCACATAGAGCCCGAAGAAGAAGACCATGTACTGAGCTGGAGTAGTTGACGGGCATACAGTCCCCATTTGGTCCACTTATCGATTGAATACACCTACCCGACTTCTTATGATACACCTCCATTTTCGTGGACCTCAAAGGTAGGGTCCAACGAAACTGATGAAAAGGCTGACGAGGTTCTCAAGTTTGATAGCTTGGACGGTTGGACTCCAGAAAATCATTATCGATGGTCTAAACCTAGAAATGTTTAACACTTAGATTCAGTCCATCGATAGTGATTTTCTGGCGTCCAACAGTCCAAGATATCCAACTTGAGAACCTCGTAGCCTTTTCATCAGTTTCCTTGGACCCTACGTACAGAGCAAAGTTCAAAAATAGATACGGTCCTGATAAACAACATAATCATACAACACATTTTCAAACTCCCCAACTTCATGAGGCTTAGCCCCTCTAAATGTTGTTAAGAAGCAATATGTTTATAAAATAAGTGTAATTGAAATGACAATGTTAAGATGAATAAATGGAAAAAATACCCTTATATATTCAGCCCTTCATTTTAAAACCAGGGTCTAATATTAAAATTGTGATTAAATGATTTCATGCATTTCCCTCTATATTACTCCCAAACAAGGTTACTTACCCCTCATTCCTTTGCATCCCTTTATTTTAAAACCTCTAAACAATGTTACTTCATTCCTTTCTTTTCCATTCCTTTCTGTTACTTAAATGCATTCTATTCTATTCTATTCCATTCCTTTATGATTTACTCAGTCCATTCCTTTATGAACTCCCAAACAAAGTGTCAATGACCAATATAAATGATGAACAATTTAAACACTCCAACCAATACCTTGTCATGTGAGATATGGATTATGCAAAATGAGCATTGATAAAATACAAGCAGCAATGCAGCATAGCTAGAGTACTTGACTGACACAGCTAGATCCTTTGCTTTAATTTTCCAGGGCTGTTAGGGTGTAAAAAACCCAAAGCTTAAATCTTCTTAAGAATTTTTCCCCACTATGGGTCGTAGTTGGGGTGTGGGAAACTCAAGCTTACATCTTCACAAGATATGACATGATCAGGACAAAAATGAGAAAAAAACTAAACCATTTCAAAATATGCATAACACTGAAATACGCACCACATCTCTCCATTGCTATTGAAGCCTCATCTCTTGTGTACCCCATACTCATTAAGGATGACAATTTATTATCCTCATCAAACACGGTATTTGTGATTTCCTGCAAGATAGATCCAATGTATATGCATATTATCAGCAACAACCAAAAAAAAAAAAAAACAAAAAAACAAAAAACAAAAAACGTAATTGCAATTGTCATGATCCTACATGTCCCTCGTATGTGCATCAATGATTGCACAACTTTCAACAATATTGCAGAATTATATTTCCATCTAGGTGGGTAGGAAGACAAGAGCCACTAGGAAGCCATGCATAATAAAGAGTTGCTGGTGGGCTCATATTTGCAGAAGGGTATATTAGATGAAAATTGGTTCAGAAGTCCATACAGTAAACATAATCTAAGTAATTAGTTTAGCCCAAAAAAATAAAAAATAAAAAATCTCTACCTCATTGTCAGACCAACTGTCAACATCAGAGAAACCATCTAGAAAGCTCCCATCACAATCCAAAGAGTAATTATCAGAATCAATATGTTGCTGTTCTTGAGGAGATGTTTCAAGAGTCTGCAAAAATAATTAATATAAAGGTCAGAAATAGATAACCCCAAATGGCAGATTAATTCAATTTGTGAAAGGTGAAGCACTAGGATG
The DNA here is from genome assembly GCF_001633185.2 of Quercus lobata. Classification (NCBI taxonomy): domain Eukaryota; kingdom Viridiplantae; phylum Streptophyta; class Magnoliopsida; order Fagales; family Fagaceae; genus Quercus; species Quercus lobata. The sequence goes on along the minus strand of NC_044906.1, from coordinate 10,982,251 downwards.
TTCACAATAGAATCATATGCCAGACCACAGACAATAAATTCTGGTCTAACAAGGTAGCCAATCAATAAGCCATAGAAGAGAATTTTCAGTCCAATGTGATAGACAATTTATTAGGCCACTCAAACCAGATAGGGAATGAGCGAAACGTAAGTAACTCTTGGAACAGTTTACAAGTGAATACCATCCATATTTACGGTTCCCCACTCTCCCCTCTCTTGAAAAGATGATCCCCAATTTTTAAAGAGTCCAAAAATACCAGGTTACTGAGTTGGGTTTGTGATAATTTCCATTTTTTTTATTGTTAAGTTATACATGCACCTGGGTCCTGAATCCACAACCTCATCCTCTACCTAAAACTTCTTAAGGGGAGGAGATGCTAATTGAGCTACAGCACATTGGCAGTTTGTGATAATTTCTAGAATAAATATGCTTGTAACAAGCAAGATAAGTCCCAAAAAATCTGGGAATTTTTTATTAATAGTACAGATGGACCTTTCATATAGTTGAAGTCAATTGTACTTTATATGTTTTATCAATTCTTTCTCAATTTGCTTCATTATTGTAAATGTACTTATTAATAATTTCTTTGGTCACTTCAAGTGCAGATTCCAAAAACCAAAAAAAAAAAAAGAACTTACTTATGTAATTATTATTTTATATTATTTAGTTATAAAGAATAATACATACACATATATTTTAATATTTATACAAAAATAATATAATAAAAATATTTATTTAATTTATTACTTAAAAAAATGCATTTGGAGTTAAACAATATCGTTTAGTTCATAGAAATAGAATCTACATGAAGAGAACAGGGAATAACATGGTACTATGTAGCCAAGACAGGAGTAGGAACTACATAATCTGAGAATTAGGAAGCTATTAATAGGTGATGCAAAATGGGTTTGCATGAATAAGAATTAAAATGAGAAACCAAGTATATCTTAGGCTACACCACCTATGGGTGCTTGGAATCACCAAAGCTATAGAGAAAACTCTTTTAACTTTTTCTTTTTTTTTTAATTCAAAATTGTCTCAAACTATACCTATAGCAGATTCTCCCCCCACCCCCAGCCTCATTTTTAGGGCTTCAAGGATTACATAAGGTCACAATTACATCCCATTAGATCCTCAACAATATTGAAGCCCAAATTTGAATTCAATAATTAATAACTGGTATCATGTATAAAATGAGTAAAAATCTAAAATTATTTTGGTTGTACCCCCGGCATCACACCTTGGTTGGTGAAGACCTCAAATTTGAAGTACTTATGATAAGAACTTTTGCAATTAACACTTGCAAAAACTCTTGGAGCACTTGAAGTTGTACTAAAACCAAAGAAGCTTGTTGTCCCACTGTATTAAATTCATTTAGAATGATCATATCAATGGGTGGAATAAATTATACAACCTTATCTTGACTGTGGGGTGTGTGGGTTCAGTGGTGGTTTTCACAGTTTTGGGCTATGACAAAGACTTCGAGTACGCTATAAAACGGGTTTGCATCAATAAGAAATTAAAAAGGGGAGGGGTGGGAGGGAAGAAAATCCTAGGCTTCACAACCAAGCTTTAGAGAAAACTCTTAAATCGGAGATTTTATATTCAAATTGTACTGTCTCAAACAATTCCTAGAGGTTGTTTTTAATGGCTTCAAGGTTACATCAAGACACAATTACGTTGCATTGAAAAAAATCCTCAATAGCATTAAAGCACAAATTCAATTTAAAAATTCAAATATGAGATCAGGTATCTCAAATAAGTACAAGATAAAAATAATCAATTCAAAAATAATTTTAATTGTACTCCCTGCATCACTAACTCACCGAGTATGTAAGGAGTGTATTTAGAATTGAATCTGTATTGTCCTCTCCTGGATATTCATCAGAGAAGGGTTATTTATAATGCTTATAAGTTAAAAATATACACTATATATATTATAATAATAAATGACCCAGAAGCAGTAAAGTTATATGGTTAATAACAAGTTAACAACCAGTTCGATGCTTAATTGAACATTGTTTCGTGCTTTTGCAATGGCAGCAAGTCTCAGATAAGCATCAACATAGTCTGGATACTGCAAAGAACGAACAAAGGAATTAAGCAAAACCTACCAAATGAAAGAATATATGGACAAGGTCATGAAACATCAGACAATTATTACAGAAACTAGTTGAGAAATCTATAAACAATTAAACATAGATGAAAATAAATAAAACAAGTTGATAACATGCAGAAACATTCTGCAGTTAAGCAACTCTTTCGGTATACATGTATATAACAACAAATTTACTGTCAAAAGTAAGCCCCTTCCAACCAGTTGGGGTCATATGGGTGTGGTTGAAAAGAAACAACATAGCTAATAACAGCACCAATTAAAAGGAGATGGCTCAGTTCAAGTTAAAGAGCACATACACACAACGCAAATGGCGAAGAAAACTATGAGTTGAGGGTATGAAGGAAAAGATACGTCCTAGGAAAAGCTAAATGGTGAACAAGATACATGTGGCTGATCCAACTATCTCTCAAGTATTTCTACTAAATGTTAAACAAGAGTTTCTATTAAGTCCGAATCCTAATTAATGCCATTCCAATCCCCTTAGTGATATTTATGTATAAAAAAGAACCTAATCGAGATTCATGTGTATGTGCACATATACAGAAATACACCACATACCTTATATAAGATTAGTCGGTACAAAATGCTTGCAGTTTCAGCATTGTGTAACTGCTCTTGTAATCTGGCAAGATTAAATAGCGGTGTGACTTTATTCCAAGGTAGTTCCACATGGCGACCACTATCTTCAAGTCGATGAAATAATTGCCTGTCCTTGTATTGAAGAACAGATGCAGTAGCATCAATCTCTTGGAACTTCTCACTACCCTCAATGAAAGGAAGCCAAACTCCATCACCTAGAGCCTCCTTGAAAGATTGTTCAGCAAGCTATCAAATAAGAAGACATCAAGGTTATTATTGCTGGTTGCACCAATAAATTTGCTTTCCAAGGAAAAAAAATGAGTGTAAACCCACTCAAGAACAATGGAAAAGAATACTAATTGTAACTTCTTATCTAATCCTTTGACAGTGGCACAAACCTCAAACTCTCCCCTTTCAAAATGATGAACTCCAATATTGTTAAGCAATTCAATTGGTACTTCTTGACCTCCCTTTTTCAAAAGACTGCGAGCCTGTAACATTATTTGAAGTCTCAATTATCCAAGAAAAATTGCAGGACTGGATGAGGAATTAACACTTGCTGTCTCCAAAAGAGTAATGGATAGGAAGCCCTTACAGTTTTGAAGGCATCCAGAGCTGCTCCTGTGTCAGATGAAATTAACAATTCCCCCAGCTCAAAAAATGCCTATATCATAGTTAGAAGAATCTTAAGATGTAAAAGTAGAAGCTAAATGAAGAATGTAGCAAACTGAATTAGCTTTGGCTATTTACTTGAAAAGTTGAAAGCATGCAACTCAGAGGACATGGTAGTTTGCATGTTAAAACCAAAAAAAGATACAGAAAACATCCTATATTCCTACATTATCATACGAAAAGAAGGATTTGGCTGTTTCACCTTTTCAAAATGATGAAACTAGCCAAAAACACAAATATCACTATACCTTATTAAATTATTTTCAGCAAATAAAAGTGGACTCCTCCATACACGTCCAAACAAATGCAAGACACAGGTGATAGTGTTGCAACAAACCAGTCCTCGGTAGGGAGACTTGTTCAATAAAACATCAAGAAACAATAGATAACATAAAAAGGATCAACTACCTGAGAATCACGTGGGTCAATTTTGGTAGCCTTCCTCATAAATTCCTGGGCCTTCTCAGTCTGGCCAAGCTGAACGTATATGTGCCCAAGAGCCTATAGCATGAGAGAAACATCAATTCAACATGAACCATAAGGATAAAGTTGGAGGGCTAAAAACAGATTTCTGATTGGTTTGGACATTGCATGTCAAATGATCTTTAAAGACATTTGCAGAAAAATGATTTGTTTTCTTGCAATTTTCTTGCCTGAAGAAAAATAAAATGAAAAAACTAATATATTCTAGTAAGATGAGGTAGTGGCACCGGCAGCTGGTTTTGGCAAGGTTGCCAGCAAGAGCAATTGCAAGAACATAGAAGATGTGGAAATTATTTTCACTCAGGTTACATTCACAAAACAATCAAGCCTAAAAATCATGAAATAACACTTTCAATTGACTAACTCACTTTCAATGTCTCACAATTATCAGGGTAAATCTCCAAAACCTTATCGAAGTTTGACTGTGCACTTCTCAAATCCCCCAACTTCAACTGTACTTGTCCCAAACCTGTCATCAATTTTCCAGCATATGAACAAGAAGCGATAGATCAAAAGAAAATAAATATGAAGACCAATTATAACAATTCTGCAAAAAGTGCATCCACTTGGATACAGTGTTGAACAATATAGTAGTCACCGCATTATGCATGTTGAAAAGTGGTAATAAAACCCAAATCCATTTGAACTATTAAATATGAATCCCATATGATTTTATGAACACAATTAAGCATGCTTCAAGTTACAAATACATCAGGCATTTATCTGTTACATAAAATAGCAATAATCAAGTCAACTCAACTCAATTAAGCCTTAATTCCTACTAATTGGAGTTGGCTGGGGCCTGGGGTATCCTTCTTTGCAATCTACCATATCCAAGGCATATAAGCAAAATATTATATGATCATATTGTTCCCCAAGTCCATATAAGTAAAAAAAAAAAAAAAAATCAAAAAATTATGATAATTTTTGGTGTCCTATTAACCCTTTTCACACCTCCAATGCAAATCCAATTGATGACTACAGCAAAAGTTAATACAATGCATTATAGCCCCCAAATAAACCAATCATGATTGTGGTAAAGATGAATGATTAAAAATTAAAGCATAATAATATTATGCCAACATATCAAAAATGCCTATAAACAGATTAAAACCATAATGATATGACAATGGCACGTGGTTACTGACCATAATAAGGAAATATAAATTCATATGGCTTATTGATTTCCTTGACAGATGCCATGTAGTACAGCCCAGCTTTTTCATAGTCCCCCTAAAGTTAAGATGCAGAACATTAATATTATTAGTAGTCAGAAAGACCATAGACTGCAAAACAAGCTTTTAAACAAAGGAGTTAACTTCAGATGTATGCCTAACAAAGGGAAAGAGGGGAAAGAATGAAAGTCAAGGGAAGAGAGAGAGGTGCTTTTGGTAGTCAAAGTAAGTCACTTATCATAATACATGATGGATAAGGGTGGTTGAATACAAAAAGGAGACAAAGATTCACTTGAACAGGCAAAACAGTCTTATTTCCCCCTCCTTCCACCTTTTTTTAGCAAGTAAAAAGTTTGCACACCTCATTAAAATGGTATTAAGGAAAAGGGTATTGTTTCCAACCTTGCTATGGTAAGATCGTGCTAAATTGTAGTAAGAATGTGCCTTTGTTGGTCCATGATTGGTAACAGCAAGAGCAGTTTCAGTCAGTTGCTCAACTAAAAAATGTTGACCAGTAAAGAAGAACTGATTTGCTAGATAATTAAGCGCCATTTCTCAATATTCTTCATCTCCTTCCCATTATACAGCAGCTGCTGTTGCTGAAGAGGCACACTTGTCTGCCCACATACAAAGCCAAATCAAATTTAACGTTCATAAATCCATACTCAAATTTAACTTTCCAATCCTAATTAATACCCCGTTTCGTTCCTCAGACAACTAAGAACCAACTGACCCCAAATACATATAAAAAATTTAAATTTCACAATCGAAGTTTACAATCCAATAGTATCAAACTCAAATTGAGCAAAAAATATTGATGACGCAGAAGGAAAAACAAAGAATCATTGATGCAACAAGTTTGTCGCTACTGCTGAAACAGAACAAAATATTGCTAGAAACTCACCAGTGAAGAAAATAAATCATAGAAATCAAGAATGGATTACAAACAATCCAATCATTTTTATTTTTATTTTCACATATAATTTTATGCCAACTGCTACTGATTGGCATGGCATTTTCAGATAATAATCCAATTTTCAAAATCATCTCCAAATAGGCTCTAGCTCAAGAACACCATGAGGGTGCGGTAGTGCAAATAATATTAGAACCAACCTATTACCCAAGGAGTTAAGTTTCCAGACTTTATCTGATTCCAGACTTCTTCTTAACAGGAAAACCATATTTACATGCTTCAAACCCCAATTTGAAATGCAAAGAATAACTTTGAAGAAGAAGACCACAGTTTTACCTGAAACAACTGAGCCATAAGATTAGAATCACTTCGAATATGCTGCTGGAAAGCTCCAGGGTTCACAGCAGACCCATCTGGATTGAAGCTAAAATTATTGGTAGGTGCACTGAAATAATTTCAAATAATAAGAGTCAGAAAAAAGCTTTAGATTCCTGTTTAGTACCTAACAATTATTGAGATAAAATTACAAAAGTTATCTTAGTGTGCTTCATCTTGAGGAATAATATTTCCTTTTACCTGGGATCTAAAATGTGCATAGGGAATAAGCGTTTTTTTAAGGACGTAAACCCCAATATCCTCATATTGAACAAGAAGCATGAAAAAAATTGTTACAAAAAACATTTTTAAAAAAAATATTAAAAAACTAGGCAGGGATTTTGTGACAATAAAGTGACACACGTTTGACTATATCATAAGACAAGCCTATTTACATCTAACCTTTAGCTCCTTTATAGTAATATAAAGCATTAATAAATATTAGAAAGTAATAATAATAAAAAAAAACAGCCCACAGTTATTGAAGTAAATGTAGTATTTGCTACCTCATCATCAAAAGAAGGTTCCATGCAGGCCATTTGGGGCCAGCAATTACCATCAGCTCCTAAAGCACCAAACTCACCTCTGCTTATAACTGCCTAGACAAATGAAAAGGAAATCAGAGTTCATTGCATTTTAGAAGCAAAACCTGGATTTAGAAAAAAAAGCCACGCATAAATTATACCATCCAGACATAGGAAGCAAATGATCTACCAAACTTAAGCAGTCAAAGGAGTGAAAATATTTTGTTCATAGATGTAAATAGTTAATAAGTACATATTAAAAGTATTTGGGATAAAAAAGAAACATTAAAGGTACAACAAAGTAAACAACTCATGCAGGCCACTAACTTTTGCATAAGGATCCAATAGAATCCGAGAAGAATCATAGTAAAGCCCTTTGTCTGGGGAGAATTTTCCATCAAATTTGTAGCCATAAAGCATGTGTTTGAAGTCTCCTTTCAGGAATACATGCCAGACATCGCCTGTCATATTTGTCAATGGATCAAGTGAGATTTGCTCAGCCACTTTATTCTTCAGAGGTAAATGGCTAAAATTAGTTATACATGCACCACAAACTATGAGACTTAAAGACTCATAAGTTTGATCAATGACTCTTAAAAACAGTATTGTCGTTTCAAGAAGCTAATCTTTTAAGCCTCAAAACTCATGAAATATCTCTGCTAATTACGACATGCAACAACTCCTTGGTATAAGAATAAGAAGGCCATAAAAACTATCGGTTTCCAAGATATACAACAATTCACATATTTCGTAAAGTAGCATATACATCCATGACGGTCCAATGAAATTCATAGATATGGGAAGAAGTCCTGTCAAATAGATATTTTTTTCTTTTGACCACCTCTTGAGCTTTTAGTTCCTATAGTAACGTGAGTATTGTTATTGTAATTTAGGATTAGGAAATGTACAGATAAGGCCTACTTTTTTTGCCTCAAAAGGATCAATGAGTCCTAATCTATTTCTTTGAGGAATAATATGTCCTAAACTTTCTTTCCAAATAAGTTCAACCACCTATAATTAAAAGTAGAGTCGATAAGGGTTGCAAGACTTGATGGTTGAGAAGAGCAAGAGCTTTCAATATCTTTGAGCAATAATTCATAAGAGTTGAGAAATTAAAGAGAATATGAATCATAGGATAAGAGGCGAGTGGATGAAGTGGAGAGGCAAATCAGGAGTATAATGTGATCATAGAGTATCTATGTAGTTAGAAGAGAAAATTTTATAAGATTGATATGCTAAATGTACCTCGAAGATAACAGCAACAAGAATTGTATCATTCACAAACACATGAATATCTACCTCCAGCTAATGTCCCAACTGTACCTTTCACCTAGTTCAAATAATGTACATTAAATCATTTTGGCCACAAAAATAATTTTATGAACTTTTCAACACTAGCTTGAAATGTCCAGTTAAAGGAATAAGGTATCATTTGAGTTACCTTTTTTGAACCTTACGCTTTCTCGTATAATAAGGAGGAGGTCTTGCATGTCCTTCATCAGATGCCTCCGGCCCAGCGTTGTGTCCATGTTTGTGCCCCCCTGTCCCACAAGGAGGTGCCTTAGATATGCGTTTTGGCCGACCTTCTGCCGCTGCAGCTAACCCAACAGGCTGCTCAGGCTGAACATGGGGTGGGCCAGTGGATGTACTGTGGGAATGTGGGTCCTGTTGCAAGTCAGGAGGGGTTTGATCAAGACCCAGGTCAAATGATGGAATAGGTGATAGCTCAGGAAATGACCGTGGGGTGGGTGGACGAATGTCAGACCCAGGACAGGCATGTGGAGTGGGTGGAGGGATGGTGGGACTAGGGGACTCATGTGGGGTGGGTGGAGGGATGGTGGGACTAGGGGACTCATGTGGAGTGGCTAAAGGGATGGTAGGGGTAGGGGATGGATGTGAGGTGGGTGAAGGGATGGTGGGGCTAACGGATGGATGTGGGGTGGGTGAAGGGATGGTGGGGCTAAGGGATGGATGTGCGGTGGATGGAGAGGGATCGAGGGTAGGGACAACCTGAGGGGTAGCAACAGGCGGACGAGAGCAACGTCCGGCAGGAGCTGTGCTCGTGCTCGGGCTCTCAGTAGTGCTTGGCCTCTAAGTAGGCGCTGCCGCAGGAGTAGCTGCCTCCTCGTTCGGGGCCTCAGGTTCCCGAGGTCGTACACGGCCAATCTCATGCACTGCCTCCAGCACATTAATAATGTCATTGTGCTCCTCCGTGCCCACTAGGTGACGGCGCATCATACGGACATATCCTTCAATCTGCACATGGAAAAACCAAGTATATTAATAATGCAATATCAAAATGAAGAAAGCCAATCAATAGTATAATTTCAGGTTGGTTCCAAATTGATACGGCAACTAATAATTGGAAATTATAGGGACACCAAGTGTTACATTGGACTAAATTGAAATTAACTTTTGTATTAAAGATGTAGTTAGCGGATATCATCTTCTGAAAAATGCAAATTGCCAATGCCAAATGAGGAAAAAAATTAAAAATAATTAAAATGGAAAGATGAATGTATACCATAACTCTAAAGGCTGAAATACGAGATATGACCTTAGAGCATTCCAAATTAGATTTGTATATTCCCAAAGTTCTCTATAAGGTAAATCAACTTCGATTGTCTATAAGCAATCTTAAGCAGACAACAATTTAAAAGGGAGGTTTGATGGTAAGCAAACATTGGACCACATAAAAAGAGTTCTCTAAACAGTGGTAAACTAAGTAACAAGTACGGTAAAATGTAGAAGACATGGAGAAGTTACCATTAGAATGAATCTAGCACCAGGGATATCGATAAACCTTCGAGTTATCCTTGTGAACCAATCGAAGTACTCGTGCTGTAGAGGCATATCACCAAGCACTGCTTCACAACGCCGTTGAAGGCGATGACCCCAGTCCGTGAGATGCATAGCATGTCTCCGCATCCAATCAACACCCATCTTCCCCCTCAAATCAATTGCATGAAGCACCGGGTCCGTGTTAACATTGCGGGGAATTTCTTGGATCATCCCAAATTGCCGAACGACACGATCCGGTGTATGTTTCTCTACTAGATGGAAACATACAAGCGGCACGATTGCCGTCCACACTGCCCTCCCTGCAACGCACCACGGCGGAAGGTTCTCGTATTCATCTTCATACGGCTGCCACACCACCTACAACAGCCCAACAACAAATATGCAACACATTAGGCAACTATCTTTCTATTTAAAAGTTCAGCAAATAAATATATCTTGTTCTTGAACATGTTGAACAAAGCATTTTCATACCTGGTTTGGCAACATTAAAGCTATTTGCTCCCGATACCTGTCCCTGAAGACCTGGGCGGGCCTATTTTTCTTGTTTGGAACCCACACCCACCTACAATCAAGAACAGGGAATCAATATCTACAACTTCCCAAGTAAGATAATATTATGATTAAAACTATAATGTAATCAAGTATAACTACTAATAGAATCTTATAGAAATTGCCTCAATTAATAATATCACTAGAATGAAAAAAGTCCTTATAAAAACAAAGCACATACAAGCCATATGACAATGACAAAATTAGAGTATATTAACGTAATCATATATATTGAAACTCTGTTTAACATTTTTAAATGTTGACATAAATGATTCGTACAACCCTTTTAAATAAAAATAAAAAATTTATATTTTAAATTACATGATTGTAAGCTTAGGTAATGATCACATATTGTAAATGAAGTTACTAAGGTACAGACTTACTTAAGGGACAGTGGACCACGCACTGGAGGACCATAAGCACCCACTGGTGGGCCACGCTCCACTGCCGGGCACAAAAAGGGGAATCTGGCCCACGCCCAATACTGGACCAACAATAAACACCCACCAATCTGACTAGCTTTCTTATCGCTTGCCCTGCATAATTGTCGGTACAACCATGCAAGGCAAGCACTTCCCCAACTATACCTTCGTGGGTTGCGAAGGTCTTCCAACTGCTGCACCCACATTAGATGCACCCTATCACCGGATTTGTCCATGAAGATTGTGTCCCCCAATAGCGCTAGGATGTAGCATCGTGCGTACCTATGCACTTCATCGTCTTCAGCATTAGGCGGCAGTGGATGGGCAACTTGCTCCAAAAGCCGTTTGATGAGAATCCTTTGGCCAGCACATTCCAGATGGTCTTCATTGGTAGGTCGAAAGCCAAGGTACTCATCACACACATTCTCCCATTCTTTTTGTGTGCTCCCTGTTACAGCGTCACCATCAACAGGAAGTCCAAGAAGAACCTCCACATCCTGCAGTGTGATGGTGACCTCACCATGCGGCATGTGGAATGTGTGAGTCTCGGGCCGCCATCGCTCCACTAAGGCCATTATCAGGCCATGATCAATCTCTCTACCCGGAGTCCTGAGAAGTCCCTCCAAACCAAGTGCCTTAATGATATCAATGACTCGATCGTCCACCATTGGCTCTCGATTCGAGAACTCTTCACTACGGGCACGACATTTAAGGGACCCTGGATCCTGCACAAAACGATGCATGGATTAACATATGACAACAAGTTGAGTGCAATAGAAGTTGTTTATAGTATTTATAACACCCACCATGGACTAACATGTGGGGTGGATTAACATACAACTTATAAACATACAACTTATTATTAATTTCTAAAAGCTAGTTAATGACTTGATGCTAACTAAGAAAATTACACTTTAAAGATATTTAGGTCATAAAATCTCTTATTGGCATCAATGTTAAACATTCGTTTTTACCGTTGACTTTACAAAATGCGATGCATGAATCAACCATCAATAGATTCTAACAATATGTTAACACAATAATACAAGAGGGATTTAGAATAAGGACTATTGCACCATGCAATTACCACACTAAGTGAAATATAAAAGTTGATGGGATTTTATATTAAAAAAAATAATATAAAATAACTTTTTTACCATATTATCTTATACATCTCATATGGGTAATGGGTGTGGTAATTTCATGGTGTAAGCCCTAGCTACTAAACCGGATTTCAATGCATACAGGAGGTTTGTTGTTTAGATTTATATGACTATGTCCACGAAGGTACTTATGTTTTTTTCTACTCTTTTTTTTTTTTTTTAATCTATATATTTCGAATCCAAAGCATCCTCTCTTTTTTTTCTCGGTCCATTTCTCTGAACTTTAATACAGTTGCAACTTACTACTGCCTAAGGCATTATACATTCAATTTTTCGAAGTCTTTTGAGATATAGGGCAGGCAAGCAAGCAAGCATGTATTTAGATTCAAATTGTTCATCGAGGATTGAGCAAGATTTTCTAAACCACATTAATTTAGCAGATGACATTCAGAACTGCATTACAATATTTTCATTTTTCTCATTAACCATGGTTTTAAAAGACCAAAGATTAAATGAAAACGACAGTCACTTAGCCCCTACGATACCAATTTTTATTTTATGTGATCAAAATATATCACAATTCCTTCACATGAGAACGGATCCGGGTAAAATCCATTCCCAGGTGGAGTGATATATCTCAATGATACTAAATACCTTCTATCATACGGTTATCAGCCTCAAGATCCACCATTGTATAAAATCTGAAAAAATTGTACATCATGGGTTTGTTGTGAAAATTGATTGTTCAAATTTCTGCAGGAATTTTCCTGCATAATTTCTGCTAAAATGCTTGACAGAAAATTTTATTTTGAATCCAAAGTGTTTGATAAAATGCTTGACAGAAAATTTCTAATTTTTATTTGGTTGTATGATGTAGCAGCCTATATAATTGACATGAGTGAAACAAATTAAATTAGCTACGGGGAAGAAAGTTGTTATTATTTTTACGTGAATAATTTTCTTTTACCTATTGAGGGGTTAAGTATTATTTGGTTGCAAAGTTTTAAATTAATCACCATAATCTACACATATTCTATGTCCTACTAAATGGTAGAAACTCAATTGTTAAAAATAAGCACAAAAAAAGAAACAATAGAATAGTAAAGGTACAAATTAAGAACTAAGTGGGCAGAAAAAATTATGTGGTGTCTCCATTATTTGAAGGTTAGCCTAGAATCTATATAAATAAAAAATTGTTAAATATATTATACGGGTACACCTTTGTTAAAAAATTGTTAAATATGTTGAATCATGTCTACCTCAACCATCATTGAAACTACTTGCTTTATTTATTTATTTATTGGTCAAGTATCATGTACAACTGTCCGCAAGAGCCTTGACAATATCAAAGTGTGTTTGTTGCTTCGCCTAGACATGAATGCAACCTTAGCACTGCTATAGTTAAAATATTATTGAAGATGCTTCATAAGATCAATGCCTTAGTTAGACATTTCGTATGACAAGGGATAGGTTGAAGGAGCTTGATATGCATAATGTATGCTTGCAATTAATTGGTTTACAATCAATTCATGGTTTGCAACAAAATATGCCTACATTCTCCGAAGTTTCTACTATAATTGTAGGTGATTTTAGCAATGAAAATATCCACCATTTATGCTATAATATATGTACAAAAATTTCAAAAACCATTTTACATAAAAGCTTATAGCATTATCCGCGCAACGCGCGGGCAACCTTCTAGTTAAAATACAAATAACCTATTTTCGACTAAAACAAATATTTTTAAATTTTAAATTCATTTAATTAAAACCAAACTAAAGTCCAGGTTCAAAAAACGAAATTCACCACACACAAAAAAAAGTGAAATCTTTAGTGGTGTGTTTTACCTGCCCATTCCAAATGGCTTCTGATCGATGGTTGGGCTGCAACGTCAACACTGACCTGTCAATGGGGCCAGGCTGCGCATGGTTAATCTGTCCAGCATTTGCAGCAGCCATACTGCACAAAAATGATAAGCAATTACCACATACTAGACATTATTGAAAACAAAACAAAAACAACCTAAAAAATATTGTCAATAATAATACATAATGAAACAAGGTATGCATTTGATGTTACATCTAACTTTTTCTTTTATATAGGTTATTTGAACAAACCTCTAACAAAACCACAAAATACAAATAATTATTACTTTCAAGTTGCATCCATCTAATAGGTCAAAAATAGAGCACAAAGGAACAATCTCTGTCCCAAAGCTTTAATTAAGCAACTTGTTGTTGTGTATGTATTGCATGGTTTGCAGAGTGCATATGAGAGAGAGAGAGAGAGAGAGAGAGAGTGTTCAATAATTTGAATAACTGATTATTGACAATTATATGGCATTAGATTTTTTATTTATTACAATATGCAAAATACGAGAAATAATTTTAAAAAAGAATTCAATATGCAAAATAATTTAGTTTAGTTATCTAAAAGAATTCAATATTCAAAATGCTAAAGCAATATTTACGTTTGAAAGAATAAGGAATAACATTGAATGCACCACCTCCTTGGAAATTTGCAACTGTAACTACCTGCATGTTTATGCTTTTATGTTTGAAAGTTTAACTAAAAAGCTAGGCAGTAACTAAAATGCCGTTCTGCCAAGGCTTGTCATGGACATTTATAATTCATTCACTAAAAAGTGGTAGGGCACAACATGGAATAAAGGGAAACAAAAAGAAATTAAGAAATAAAAAAGAAGGCGGCATTTCTAAAAGACGATATTATTGCAAAGAAAGTATTATAATAAATTGACAATTGAAAATATGTATCTTTGTTTCATTTCCTAGGGGAAAGAATCCCATGTGCATGTTGCCATGTTGTTAGATATAGGAACAGGTTGTTTCAACCGGAAGTGATCTAACTAAACTATATCTACAATAATCTATGCAATTAGTTCTGTGTGAAACTATTAGCACATGCTGAAAAGACCAAAGGGGGGGAATCAAACTTTTTCAAATGGGATTTTAATAATGACATTGTACAAGACAGATACCACATATAAAAAATATATGTGGTGGGAGGCAGAAAAGACTTAATGACAAGGCCAAGGGTATTGATGGGAAAGCTCTGTAAGGGTATTGATGCAGGAATAAGATAGGTTTTTTAAGGCTGCACTATTTATTTGCGTTTTGATGGGAAGGCTCCCTCAACCAAAAAAAGAATCTGATACAAGGAAATAAACTTTGTTCTTATGACTTAATTTATGTTTCCAAAATAATTTACGTTTCCATCTAAAAATGGAGAAAGTAATATTTTCCTCAAAACAATCTAATTTTGGTCAAGTGATGGTTCCAATAACGACTGCTGTATTAGATATTAGGAATTTAGGGGACATGTATTCCTAGTCACTTCTCATAATAAGACTTAAAAAAGAGAGTCAAACTTGGCCAATGTATGCTTCCTATATAGGAATTGGTGACTTTTTTTTTGGATGAAATTTCAAATTGAGCTCAAGTTTTGGGCTTTTGAATAGTGGTCTAGCTAAGTACATATCTTCTATGGATTTATATTTTTGGATATTAATAGGTTCCATGTTGTTAGTCCCCAATTAATAGGTAAGGAAGTAGAATCACTGGACTAATGGGCTTTGTTAATCTTTGTTTTTTTTCAGATTGATCCACGCCATCGTTATGGACACAATTTACACTTCTACTATGATGTCTGCTCTGATAGCAAGAGCACCCAACCTTTCTTCTACTGGTACTCATGAAAATTAACTTTTTCTTTCTTGGTATAATTGCTTTTGATTTAGCCTTATCCTTCTTTATCACTGATTTCTAACTTTATTTTTCTCCTCCTCTGAAACTGAAGGTTGGATGTTGGTGATGGTAAAGACCTAAATCTTGAAAGGTGCCTAAGGACTGTTCTACAACGTCAATGCATCGCGTATCTTGGACCAGTAAGTATTACTAATCATACCATCTGTTACTGCATTCCAATAATACACCCCCTCTCCATTTTAAATGTGTTTATTTCATGGTTTAGATTAAATATTACAAATTTAAGTGTATCCACTGCAACATCATTTAAAATTTTAAGTAACATGGCTCTTTATACATTAGATCCAAAAAATAATATCTTAACTGTGAAATGGACCCCCTCCAATCTTGTTTCTTCATCAAATTTGTTGTGTTCAATTTACATGCACACACTCCCATAAGCATCTTTGCAACCTAGATAAGTGCCTACATAGATAACTAAGTGGCTTCTTATGAATGTGGATAAGTGCATATATTTCACTATTTCACTGTTATAACTTTACATTCTCTGTCGTTTGGTATTACAGAAAGAGAGGGAAGCATATG
This sequence comes from Quercus lobata, assembly GCF_001633185.2. NCBI lineage: Eukaryota > Viridiplantae > Streptophyta > Magnoliopsida > Fagales > Fagaceae > Quercus > Quercus lobata. The sequence continues at coordinate 10,966,225 of NC_044906.1, read as the reverse complement.
AAGTAATTGTAGAGAGTGGAAAGCTTTTATACAGGCAAACAGGGATGCTTATTAACACAGTTGAGGGTTCTAAGTGGATTTTTGTGCTCAGCACATCAAGGGCTTTGTATGTGGGTCAGAAGAAGAAAGGTGTTTTCCAGCACTCAAGTTTTCTATCGGGAGGTGCTAAATCAGCAGCAGGGAGATTAGTTGCCCATGATGGGGTTCTTGAGGTACTATCTATAACATAGCATAGACACAATTATTGATTTTTCATCATGTTGCAGTTCAATTTCTAAGCCAAATGCATCTCTCTCTCTCTCTCACACACGCACACACACGAACACACCAGCATCTTATATATTGGTCTGTCAAAGAGAAATTTGGATTTTTAAGTGCTTTGCTTATTAAATTGTCTTATTTCATTTCTAAGTGTTTATCTGCACAGCAGTACATTCTACATTTCTTATGGTCTTTCTAAAACCTACCAAAGATGAATCTGAAGCATCTGTGTTATCTGCAATCAAATACCCAAATTCATCCCCTTCAAAGCCACACCACATGTCATGCCATTTTTTTGTCCTCCTTCATCACAATAATATACTCAAACAAAAAAAAAAATAAAAAATACTGATGTTATCTAAAATTCATCCCCGAAATTTGTCTTAATTCGAACATAAAATTCGAATCTAAAAAAGTAAGTAACTGAGAAATGGCATACTTGAAAAAAGGGAAGGAATTGAAGCAACAATATGGGAATGAAGAAGAATGCTTCTTATACAAAAAAAAAAAAAAAAAAAAAAAAAAAAAAAAAAAAAAAAAAAAAAAAAACAAACAAACAAGAGAGTGACTGAGACTGCACCTTTTGTTTCAGATACCGCGTAGGTGAGCGACAGAGTGACTGAGACTGGGTCGGTGAGTGGGTTGGGGCCGGCGTCGGCGACGGTGACGCTGAGAGAGTGAGAGGAGGAGAGGGTGAGCGAGAGTGTCGATCGGTTTGCTGAGAGCGTGAGTGAGGCGTTTGACTGATGAGGGAGAGTGAGTGGGTGGGTGGGTGACTGGGTTGGGGCTGCCGTCGGCGACGGTGACGCTGAGAGAGTGAGAGAAGGAGAGGGTGAGTGAGGGTGAGCGAGAGTGTCCGTCTGTAGAGGCGTTTGACTGATGAGGGAGAGTGAGTGGGTGGGTGACTGAGAGAGAGCGTTAAATTCAAATATATCCTATTAGAAATCGACCTTCACACACTCGGTTTCCACATGGAAATCGACCTTCACACACTCGGTTTCCACATGGAAATCGACTTTCTGATGGTCGATTTTCAGATGGCTGCCACCTGGCAGTACGCCACATCAGATCGTCACGGACAACCAAAACCGACTCTATGAGAGTCGATTTACAAAGCCCAAAATCGACTGTCATAAACTCGAGATGTTACTAACCCAATTAGTTTCAAAACCGGACCTATTAACTAGATAGTTGGGAAATTAGGCCTATTTTCCAATTTCGTTCGTATTATCACAAAGGCGAAAATGGGTAAATACCCATTAAAAACAAACTATTTAGTTAATAGGGTCTGTTTACAAACTATTTATAATTTTAGCAACTCGAGTCTCAGAGACTCGATTTTGGGCCCTTAAATCGACTCTTAAAGGCTCGATTTTCATGGGTTGTTCCTGTCTGATGTGGCAGTTTATCCAGGTGGCGTCTACATGGAAATCGAGTCTCTAAGACTCGATTTCCAACCCAAAAATAAAATATTAATGACCACAACCCAAAATGCAGAACCAGCGGAAAAAAAAGCAGAAAGAAAGAAAAAAAAAAAAAAAAGAGAAGAAGAAGAAGGAATGGCGACACAGACAGATCCAGGTCGCACCGCGACCCAGGTCGCCGCGCGACCCAGGTCGCACCGCGAGACCCAGGTCGCCGCGCGACCCAGGTCGCGCCGCGAGACCCAGGTCGCCGCGCGACCCAGGTCGCGCCGCGAGACCCAGGTCGCGCCGCGAGACCCAGGTCGCCGCGCGACCCAGGTCGCGCCGCGAGACCCAGGTCGCCGCGAGACCCAGGTCGCCGCGCGACCCAGGTCGCACCGCGATCTGGGTTTTTTTTTTTTTTTTCTTTCTTCTCTTCGCGGTGCGATCTGGTTTTTTCTTCTCTGATGAACATTCTTCTCTGGTTTTTTTTTTTTTTTTTTCTTTCTTCTCTGATGAACGCGTTGCTGTGGATTTCCTGCTGCCCTTGTGGTTTTTTTTTTGTTTTCATTTTAAATGTAAATCGAGTCTCTAAGACTCGATTTTCATGTAGGCGCCACGTGGAAAAAGTGCCACATCAGACAGGAACAACCCATGAAAATCGAGCCTTTAAGAGTCGATTTAGGGGCCCAAAATCGAGTTTCTGAGACTCGAGTTGCTAAAATTATAAATAGTTTGTAAACGGATCCTATTAACTAAATAGTTTGTTTTTAACGGGTATTTACCCATTTTCGCCTATCACAAAACTCAGGTAGGTTTGTGAAATTTGCCCTTATTTGATTAATATCTCATGTATTTGTCTCTCTTCTCAACACTCTCTCGCACTCTGTTTGTAGTTGTACTCCACGTCTCTCCTCCCTCCTCAACTCTTTTGCTGCCTCTCCAGTCTTCTCCCTAACTCTCTGCTTCTCTCGTATCCCAAACCCCGACACTTACACACGGTGGCAAGGTGATATCGTCAGCAGCAACATCGGCTAAACAATAGAGCTTGTCGGCTCGAAGCCATCTATAATCTATAGAATCAATCAAAGCTCAACAAGGTATAACTTTTCTATCAGTATTAGCTTCTTTCTACCTGGGTACTTCTTACATTTTCTTCATTGCTTAAAATTATTTGAAATTTATAGTAGAAATGATGCTCTATGGCCATTTTTGAGCTTGCCTTCTAAATGTTTGACATAATGCCTCACCGAGCTATGATTTAAAAGCACAGAATATATTTTTACCCAAAACTAATATATAAAAAATTGTTTCTTTCCAGTGGTTCGTATTATTAAACCATGCTTGTAGACATGAGATATAAGTGGGTTTTCCAAATGTTTGATGTTTATGTGTGTATGAATAAGTAGAGGAATCAATAACAAGAAATATTTTGAAGCAGGTTATTTTATTTGTAATTGAGTATAAGATGGCCCTTTAGTTGTACTCTTATCTGGGTTTGTGTCAGTTTTCTGTTTCCCTGGTGAAAGATTTCAAATTTTGAAGTTTGGGCATGTTTGTTGTTGTGTGATTAAAGGCTTTGGATTGCATCAGGGAAGTGCTAGATGGCGTTGAGGCGTTTCCTTGGGTTCTCTGATGGTGAGTTGATGAGGTCGGATTCAAAACCTTGTTCCAGACTAATGAGACAGACGGCTGGAATTTTTACCGTTGGAGGAGGATTAGGATTTTGGATTCTTTGTAGATTGCACTATGGTATGTCTAATGTTTTCCATTGCTTTTGTTATTTATGTTTTGTTTGTCTCTGGTAAATGACTAATTAGTATGATCCTTAATCTTTACCTTGGAGGAAGATGTGGGCGGTATTATATTTGTTGTATTTTATGCTAATATTGCTCTTTCTCAAATTTTGACGTCTTCTCTAAGTTTGATATTTTGAAAAGTGATTGGTCTTCAATCGGCAATCTACATGCTAAAGTTTGGTATTGATTCTCTATCCTTTCCAGGGAAATTTGACCATTTGGACCCGGCTATTTATTTTTCATTGTCACAAGTACTTGTTTATACTTTATAAAATTCAAAGGCTGTTTGATGCTGAATATTTCATGGTATAAGAAATATCAAATTATGTGAATGTGTTATCTTGTTTATGAGGATGTTTTTAACTAAAGGACTGTTTATGATTGCGTCATAAGGCAATGAATCTGAACTACTGTTTTTATTTCTTGCCATCTAACATGATTGATCTAGTAATAACTACAATAAATTTCAAGATCAAATGCAGGCACTTGAAAGGGACCTTATGCTTTCAGTTCTTCCATCTCCCACTCGTGACTGTATTTTACTTATTTACTGTATCTGTGGTAACAAGAAATACGATTCCTCTGCTTATGCAGGTCCAAGAATTACGGTGCCTAGGAGCCTTCGGTGGGCAGCTTGTGGAGCAGTATCTGTTAGCTCTACGACTGCTTTACTGGTTCGCTTATTTAGTCCTGAATGTGAACCACAGAACATAGCTGCTTATGACAAGGGAAGTTAGTTTTAACTACTAGAGTTTGGTTTGGTTTTTGTTTCTCTGTCTGTAGGTTTGAAGCTTGTCTTGGATCTATTTTCTCATCAATAATGCAAGACCAATATTATTACTCATTCCTAACATGGACTACCATGATATAAACTTGTGGCATGCTAACTCACTTTCATTTACAGGATGAACAGGAATCTGAAATGTTGGTCTCGCAAGAGAAAGTTATCTTTAATTTAGTGTAAGCATACAATTTCTTTATGCATATTCTGTGTTGGGTACCATCACTAAAAATTAATAGATCAAAGTTTTCCTACAAATTGAGTTGGATGAATCTCTTCCAACACACCATGTGCTGGTTCGTAAAACTATCTAAGTTCATTAAATCATTTAAATAAGTCACTTGACTAATTAAATCATGTGGCTAAAAAGTACAGGTAGATAGTCATTGGAATCACCATGTAGTCTTCAACAAAATCAAACTAGTAATCTATATACTTGAAATTCTAACAAAGGTTTGTTTGAAGTTTGAACCGCCATGTAATTTGTTTCCCTTGTGGGTGGCGATATTTGTTCCTTTTTAGCTAGAAACCTTACCCTATATGCGATTTATTCTTTTGCAATGGGCTTAACGGATGAAATGGGCTTTGGAACACAAGTTGGCACGCTAAAAGTTTAGAACTTGCTATAGCCCAATGGACTAAGAATATTGCTTCCTTGTCTATATGAAAACTCTGAATCCCAACTCTTGCCCAATCTAAGACCTAGAAATTTTTCTTAAAAAAAAAAAAAAAATCCATTTGAGCTATAATCAGTGCCCTCAACGTCACCATCCAAAATTTCATTCATGAATTGATAACTGGGGCCAAGGAACAACCTAGACGCAACCTATTACCTGTCCACCTTATCTTGTGGATCTTCACAAATGCCAAATGATATTTGCCAAAGACAAATGTGACGAGTACAATGAGAAAAATTAGATTAGCTTTATGTCATTGTAATGTCAGCTGCATAATGCAAGCCAAAATTGAAGCCGATGAGGTCAACATCAAAAAGCCCCAACAAAAAGAAACACACGGAGTCCATTATTAAGTTTCAACTTAAAATAATGGATTTGGTTGCCTTGTATTAAGTTTGATTAGGCTGCCACACATTTTCTAACCTCTTCCTTGAAACCAAAGGTAAATATTGATTAGGCTGAATAGAGGCTTATTAGTGTAGTAAAGTATAAACCTCTTTTAAGTAAATTTAAAAAGAAAAGAAAAAATGTCATCATGAGAATATGAATTCTTGTATTATGAAATGAACATCATCTTGTGTTATTATGAAGGATGATTTGAGTTTCAAACACAATCCATCACAATTTATTATTATTATAATAACATATTCCCCACAATACACATATATAGTTGACCCCTTATTAGAAGCCGGTCAAGCCATTTTAGTCGTGCATATCCCATTAGATTTTAGATTCATTTTGTTTATTGTTCTCAAGCCACTAAACAAAGCATGAAAAAACACAGTGCATCCCTATGATTCATCTCTATAAAAGTCAAGTTTAGCTTTCATTAATTTTGTTAATAAACTTTCTTGGAGTAACAATACAAAACATCACCAATTCATTATGTACATAAACAAAATAACAAAACTTAGGTACAATACTTTAGGTGCAGTTCCTTAGGTTCCTTTCTTAAGATCCTGACATGTAGATACTTAACTAAAAACTAAAGTTTCATTTCATGAGAAAAAATTCACATAGCAGAATTTTAAAAGAGAAACCTAATAAATAGCACCTAAGTATGGTACCTAAGTCTTTCCCTAAACAAAATACATTTCTCACTCATTAATCCGTTCAAACCCATAGAAAATAAACAAATAATTAAGATCTTTTGACCCAAAAAAATGGACAAACATAAACACAAGCTATATATATCCTAATCTAACTTGGAGAACCCAACCAGCCAATGATTTTAGATTAAACAACACTCCCAAGTTCCAACTCATACAAACAAACGTGTCTATAATAATAATAAATCAAGCAATTTGTAATCATATAACATAAACATCCCCAAAATTTAGGTACATGTCACGGGAGAAACAAAAGTGGCAACAAGTATGAGAAGAAAGATACATAAGATAATTTATCAAAAAGTAAAGAGTATAAGATTTTTTTTTCTTAATAATTTAATAGTTACAATAGAGTAAGGGAGATTTAAAATTTGAAAATTTCTATAAAAAATTATAGAACTTTTCTTATGGGGCGACACACCTACACAACGGCATGTGCACCTCATTAAATGGGACACAATCACCAAGCTTAAGGTCTGTGGTGGGTTGGGTATTAGGGATTCCAAAACTACTAATGATGCCTTTCTTATGAATCAGGCATGGCGAATATGGTAGAACCTGCATTCTCTATTAGCCAAATTTCTCTCCCAAAAGCATTACCGAACAACTGATCTTTTGCAAACCACTTCGCATACTAGATCTCACTTGTGGAAGGCTCTGTTGTGGGGGCGGGACCCCTTACAGGGTGGTCTGCAGTGGATTATTCGTAATGGCTGTAATATAAATTTTTGGACGGATCATTGGCTGCCCCCAGGACCAATCCACGGTCTCATTCATGGCCCACTTCTTCCTCACGAATATGAGTTTAAGGTGGCTAGAATGATCACTAACACTCACCAATGGGATTTCACACCTCTTAGTATGATATTGCCATCAACAATAACCCAATTTATTTATGCTCAGCCACTACCTATTCCTGGTTCTCCTGCTATTCTTACTGATGACCATGTCTGGGACCACCACGCGGGTATTTGCTCAGTAAAATCCGCTTACCATTCTCTTGTACCTAAATCCAACGAGGCTACATGGCAGTCTTCTGTATCATGGTCTTGGATTTGGAAGTTAAAAATACCTCCAAAAATTTGACTTTTTGTTTAGAAATATGTGCACCATTGTATTTCCACCAAATCGGTCATTTTCCCTCATGCTGCCTTGAGTGACCAAGTGTGTCCCTGTTGCAATGAGATTGAAACGCCAATTCATGTTTTACATGATTGCCACTTTGCACGTCTTATTTGGTCCTCCTTTCCTGTGCACTTCCTCATTTCTAATTTTTTCAAGCTTGAGCTCCATGATTGGTGCAAGCTTAATTCCAAACTTAATTCCCCTTTGTGTTATATCCCATGGAACATTATATTTTCTTTTATCATATGGGCGATTTGGTTGGGTCAAAATTCTTTGATTTTTATAGGAAAATTCATTCCTTATCATATTTTAAAACAAAACGCTATATTTTATGCCACAAAGTTTTTCTTCCTCAGCATTGTTTCGTTGGGGCACCCATCCCCGTCTTCCCTCAAATACATTAAGTGGAGCTCGGCTCCTTTTCCTTACGTAACTCTTAATACAGATGGAAGCTCTTTAGGCAACCCCAGAGAGTCTAGTGCAGGTGGCATGGCACGCAGAGCTAATGAAGAATGGTTGTGGGGTTTCTCATTACACCTAGGAGTCACCAATAATACTATGGCTGAACTGTGGGGTATCAGAGAGGCGTTGGCTTGAGCATGGGCCAAGGGTCATCACCGAGTTTGTCTTCAAACAGATTCTCTTCTTGCTTACAAATGGTTAAAAACTAATGAAGATTATCCAATGGAATTTGCTAACTTGATTTGGATTACAAGTGGCTCCTTAGTAGGGATTGAGAGGTGTGCGTTGACCATATATGAAGAGAGGCTAATAGCTGTGCAGACTTACTAGCAAAGAGGGGTGCTTCTTAGTTGGAAAGGGAAGTGTTGTATGATACATGCCCCACCTTTTTGTGGCAATTTTTATATTGGGACTCCATGGGTTTTGTCTCATCCCTGAGTCGTCGCGGTTAATAAGGATCTAGTGGTGTTTTATTTAGTTTCAGCTATTCCTCTCTTCGATTTGGTCTTATTCGAATTGTGTTCAGTTTGCTTCAGTTTAGTTTGTGGTTTGTGTGTTGATGTGTTTCCTTGTACTGTAGTCCTGTTGTAATATATTCCTGTTTGTAAGACTTCTGCTCATCTAGTATATCTCCCGTTTATGGGAAAAAAAAAAAAAGTAAAAAAAAAAAAGAGGAAATATTAAGGATTATTCTTTTCCTTTCTCACAATAATGCGAGAACTATGCTGGGATACCAAATTACCAATATTCTCTCTCACGTGAGTAACACACACATAAAAAAGAGCAGCAGAGAGAGAGCGAGAGAGGGAAGGAGACAAGAAGAGTGGAGGGTATGAAATGTCAGAAGCTGATTAGTTTATTCAGTTAATGGAAGGTGGAACCTCCCATGACACCCACTTGTAACTGGTTCTTGTTTTTTTCAACTCAGTTTCTGACCCTTTCTTCTCTCAAATTCAACCTCTTCAAACTCCAAACCCTACAAACTCTACAGCCCCCCACCACCACCACCACCCAAAACTCCATCGCACCATGGGCTCCCAATCTCACCCTCACCCTCATCTCAATGGTGACTCCAATACCCACATCCCAAAAAAGCCAAAGCTTTCATCTTTATCATCTTCTTTAATCACTGAAGCTGAAATCCAAAACGAATTCAACCACCATGACCCCACCGTAGCTCGCATCAACAATGGTTCCTTTGGCTGTTGCCCTCTCTCCATTATCCAGTCCCAGCAAGAACTGCAACTCGAATTCCTTCGCCAACCTGATCACTTCTACTTTTCCGAACTCAAACCGGGCATTCTCAAGTCCCGCATCCTCATCCAACGCCTCATCAATGCCCACCACCTTGATGAAATCTCCATCGTCGATAACGCCACCACTGCAGCCGCCATCGTCCTCCAAAACATCGCCTGGTCTTTCGCTGAAGGCAAATTCAATCATGGTGATGTTGCCATTATGCTTCACTATGCTTATGGTGCTGTGAAAAAGTCCATTGAGGCCTATGTCACCCGTGCCGGCGGTCATGTTATCGAGGTACATTTGCCCTTCCCTGTGAATTCTAAAGATGAGATTGTGTTTGAGTTTAGGAAGGCTTTAGAGAAAGGGAAAGAGAACGGTAAGAAAGTGAGGTTAGCTGTGATTGATCACATAACTTCAATGCCTAGTGTGGTTATACCTGTTAAGGAATTGGTTAGGATTTGTAGGGAGGAAGGTGTGGATCAAGTTTTTGTGGATGCAGCTCATGGAATTGGGTGTACTGATGTTGATATGCAAGACATTGGTGCTGATTTTTACACTAGTAATTTGCATAAGTGGCTCTTTTGCCCGCCTTCCATTGCGTTTTTGTATTGTAGGAAGTCGCCTGGGTGCATAGACTTGCACCATCCGGTTGTGTCTCACGAGTATGGAAATGGGTTGGCTGTGGAAAGTGCTTGGATTGGAACTAGGGACTATAGTGCTCAGTTGGTGGTTCCTAAGGTGTTTGATTTTGTCAATAGGTTTGAGGATGGTATTGAGGGGATCAAGAAGAGGAATCATGATAATGTTGTGGAGATGGGGCAGATGTTGGCAAAAGCGTGGGAGACAAATCTTGGATGCCCTCCGGAGATGTGTGCTAGCATGATCATGGTTGGGTTGCCAGCTTGTTTGGGGATTTCAAGTGATTTGGATACTTTGAAGTTGAGGACACATTTGAGGGAGAAGTTTGGTGTGGAAGTGCCTATTTATTACAGGGCACCAAAAGATGGGGAGTTTGATGTGGTAACTGGGTATGCAAGGATTTCTTATCAAGTCTACAACAAAGTTGAGGATTATCACAAGTTCCGGGACGCAATCAACCAGCTTGTTGGTGATGGGTTCACTTGCGCTCTTCTTTATAATTGAAGAGGTGTGTTTTCCTTTCATCTACTTTTTAATGGTTTATAGGCTGTTTGTCAGTCATACAAGGTACAATTTCATTTCCTTGTGTCTGGTACTCTAGTTGACCTGCTCTTTTGTGAAGTAGTAGTTAGTATTCTGTTGAATGAGTGTGATTTCAGATTTTGTATATTTTAAGCCTGAAAGTATCACTCCTCACTCTTCAGGTATGTGCCATAACTTATTGAAGTATTCTACCCCCGAGCAAGAGGATGCATTCATACTTTTCTCATAGAAACAGTAGTTTAGTGCCTTTAAAAAGTGATATCATTGAAATCTGCTTCATTTCATTATGTTGTTTAAATTGTAAGTTTAGTAATTTGTAATATATTTTTTTCTTTTCTGGCAAAAACCACATAAGATTGTTTTTTTATTTTTTATAGCTGCATATGAAAAAAGAAGAAAAAAGAAAAAAAAAAACAAAAACAAAAGGGTTATTCCTTGAGATTCAAATGATTATGTAGCTTATGCAGCAGACCTGTTAGCATTTATTTTCATTTTAGGCAACTCAGTATTTATTATTCATCACTTTATTCATAACTTGCATCTTTTCCTACTCCTTATTTTTTAAAATCTTTCATCGACTTTTTCTAATTTGCAGACCTTCCACTTGTTTTATACCATCTCTCCTACCAATGAGATTTATACCCTGTCACAACTCACTTCTTACCACAGAAAAGCAAAGCCCCTTTCCGAAAAGGAGACACATCAAGTACAAATAGTTTTAAAACCTATAGAATACACTTTTTCTATGAGATTCACAAAAATTTGTATAATCATCTTAACCACAAGGGTAAGCATTGATATGGCAACATCTTTGTGCGTCATTCTCATTACTTGCAACTAGACATTAGTTTGTAATCAGAGCGGTAAGGATGCTGTGTTTCAGATTGCTCGGAGTGCTATTACTTGATCTTTGTTAGCTTGTCTATCTCGAATATAATTTCAATGTTTCACTTTCTGAAAATTCTGTGGATTAGTTGTTGCTGAAAAACGAAGGAAAACATTATTAGAACGAATGATTATTTAAAGTCCAGAATGGTTGAGCAGGATTCCTTTCCCTTCCCCTGCCCTGTTAATTCCATTATGTGTGTAATTTGGAAATCTTTTCAAGCACCATGAGCAGATTGTCTCCCTTCACCCCTTTCTTCCCTCCTTTTGAGATTAAGCACTACTGATATCTTTCCAATTTGCTGTTATATTTTGGTCTCACCAATTTTTGTAAGTCTGAAAACTCATAACCTACTACTCCTTCTTTATTAATCTTATTTTGGTTGGTATTTTTTAATTTCTTAATTTAAAAAGCTAAAACCAGTTTTTTGGTTCAGTATAATGAATCTTGTTTTGTCATTCCTGCGAACTGAAATTAAAACTTATTTTCAATGTTGTGATGAAAACTAATAAAAGCTCAATTTTGTTTTCAGCAGCTCAACTAAGAACATTAATTTTTCATGTGTAGTAGTTAAAGTGTTTGTATGATATTTCTGACTTGGAATATTTCATGTGTGTGTGTATCTTTGAACAGAAGTAGTTTTGTTAGCACCTATTATTATTCATGGGTATGAAACCAGTGAATCATAGAACTCTTGTTAGCCACATCAAACATGAGGCATAGTATTGATTAATTAATGCCTTTATGAGTTAAGTGGTTTTCCCTAGAAATGCCTTGTGTTGTGATGAGATGAAAGGAGGAAGCCTTCTTTTGGTTCTTCAAAATAAATAGGTGAGCAGTATGTTTATCAGACTCTTGGTTAATTCCAAATAGCTATTGCAAGTTTGTGCAATGAGAATGCGAAGTAGCAGGTGGCAGAAACAAAATCAGAGCTCCGTAATTTCGTAATTTGAGAAGAGATGTTTATCTATCTGTTGGGCTCCATGAGAGCTATTCTCCTGACTATTTGACATATGTATGCTTTTAACTTTTAGCTGCGAATTGAATTGAGTTTACATTAGTTGCTTGTGCTATCCTCTCTGTGTGATGATGTAAATTACTTTGCTGATTTTACTAAAAAGGCTAATGGAAGAGGGCATGGCTCTCATCCAAATCCTTCGAATGGTTTGCAACGTGTAAGTAGATAGTACATATATAGCTGATGATATCCGAGATTTGACTTTATGCCAATAAACTTGGACTACCGAAACATTGGAATTTATGCTAATACTCAACAGGGCACAGTTACTGTTTGATCCCTTCAATATCACTTGTCAATGTTGACTTCCCAAAATCCTCTCACCAAAAATAGAAAGGATACGAATAAAACATTGCTATCACTTGCACTTTGAGATGTGCGACTTTTAATAATGCACAAGTACTTATCACATTTATTCTCCATATTATGGCACATTTCGTACTTTACAAGGGGAGTTTGATTTATTTTTCTTGCCTACCTTATCTCACAATGATTGATAAATTGACTGTCCCAAGGCAGCAGGATGGAAGGTAGAGAAGAGTTGAAGATTCTCCCCTCCCATCCTCCCCTTCATTTATGCATTGGGCTAATATCTTGACATTTTTTCATAAAATATGAGAGACACTAAATGACCACAAAGATGGATGATAAATACTCATTTAGTTGAGGTGTAGTTAATAAAGAAGGTACGATTGATAGGTTTGCAAGGCAAGGCAAGGCAATGAAGTTGTAGATGTACACTCCACTTACGCATGGTATGGGTGGGATAATAACCTAATCTACATCCATGAAGGGGATTTTGTTTTGGGTTTATTTGAGTGAGTTCTTCAAGCATGTTAGGTATGCGTAGCCCCTCTCCCACATTTATCATGTAAATATGAGAAAGATTTCTTGGAAGTGGCTCCAAAATATTAGTTAGAAGTTTTGAACTTAGAATATCATAAATTTCAAGAGACTTTAGAAACCATTATATTAACCCCCAAGAAAAAAAAAAAATGGAGAGAAGAAGGGGTATATGTAATTGCAAGTGGTGCCAACTTGATTGATAAACTATTTGAAAAAACAAATTGAAAAAACAAATTGAAAAATAAAAGAAAGTACTGGGTTAATATGATAATTTTAATTTTTAACATGTATTTTGTAATGGTGTTATTAGTTTATTGGTAAAATCACTACCAAGTTACTTGTAAGTTTTTAATAACACCCCAAGCCAAAAAGAAAAAGAAGAAGAAGAGAGAAAACAGAATAAAATGGTGAATCATCCAATAGAGAAGAGATTTCATCTATTCAAACTTTACCTAATCTTGGTTATGGACCAAAGCATAATATTAGCAACTTTTGTGACCCTCACAACTCATGAGTGTAATCAAATTTATTTCCAATTTGATTTAAAATAATCTCACTTAACTCATTGCTTAAATGACTTACATTCAGTTATGATTCTTAAAAAAAGGGGTGGGGGGGATTATTGATCACGGTAGAGTTTATCATGCTTAGTTCTTGAAAAATCATTTTTATCACAAGTATTAGAGAATGACAATTAGTAATCTTTGTGATACTCACATGTCTAACCAAAATTATATTGGACAAATTTTTTTCCTAAAAAACTAATTTGTAAGAATTCTCTCCAAATTATTACTCTATATAATGATTGTTCTATAAGAGTATGGTATGAACCATCCTCTAACCCAAATTTGGTGGACTATTTAAAACACCACTTGTTGTTGATCTAGTTCTTACTTGAGCAGGTGGGTTTGAATAGAGTCTTGGGTCTAATAGGGTTAGGCCACCCTTTTTAGGCCTTCAATTAAAAAAAAAAAAAAAAAAAAAAAAAAAAACCAACTTCATATTACTTGGTTCGCTAGAGTTAGTTTGGAAGGTAAACATTTCTCATACTTGACATTTAGACCCAATGCATGGGAAAAACAAAATTACATACTCAATATTCACCCAATCCATCAGTCAAAATCGTTGACAATCCTTTCGGTGGAGCCAGCTCAAGTGGGTGGGTCGAGTTTTATGGATGCTTGAGCGGCCCTAGTCAAGAATTCGATTTAGGAGTTATCACAAACTTAGAGGGGTCAATAATATTTTTAAAAAATGATTATAAGTGAAATAAAAAGAGTAATACTTATAATACAATTTTGTCTTATAATTTGCCAGGTAAAGAGTTGTGGTATAAAATTATGCGTAAAGCTGTCTCTTGATTATTACTAAAAAAAAATAAAAAGGTAAAAAAACAAAAGTGATAGAAGAATAAACAAACAAGAGAAGAGAAACATATCTAATCAAGATCAATTTTTGCATTAATACTAATACTAGGAGTAGTGGTAGTTGCAGTAGCAACGTTTGATTTTTAAGACTTCGGTTTTTTGTTGTGGTACTACCGACATAACTTTCCAGCCTCCCCCAAATTTAACCCTGAACAATTTTTTTTTCTCTCTCTCTCTCTCTCTGACTCTCTGTTTTTGTGTTTTGGACGTATTTTACGTAGATGTAAGCAAATTGTGGCGAATTTGTGGGCGAGAGAGGCAGAGACAGACACAGAGCCCAATTTCAATTTAGATTCTGAACCCAACACCTCTCTTTCGCTTTCTTGCCTCCTCTCAGGTAACAATTTTCTATCTTCACATATATATTTTTTTTGAATTTTCAATTCTGTATAATCTTAGGGTTTACCAATCATCCCCTCTAATGCAATTTGGGGTTTTTGTTCAATGGCTTCTATGATCGAAAATTTTGAATTTTTTGTTCTCTAGGGCGCATTGGGTGTTTTTATTATTATTTGTGTTTATTTATGCTTTCTGGGTTAGGCATGGGGATGATTAGTTTCAATTGTGCTTGAATTGTGAGGGTAAAGTTTCGAAATTTTTGTTATTTGGGGCTATTGGTGAGGTTTCTGTGCAATTTTTGCTTCTGGGTTTTTCTTTTGCTGACCTTTTGGATGCACCTTTGCTGTTTCTGAGGTCCCTTCTGTGTTTGGCTGCTGAGAAAATCTCCAAATTATGAATAAAATAAAAATGGGGTTAAAATTATTAGAGTTCAAATCAGTTGCCTAATACCCGCATCTAATGCAATTGGAATTTTCTTTTACGTGTCAATTGGTTATATAAGTATGCATTAATTAGTGGAACTAGTAAAAAAAGGCCTCGTTTAGGAGGTAAGAGAGAGTATGATTTCAGATAAAATAGAATATTATAAAAGAATACATGTGGGCAAATTCATAGATAACCCAAAATTTTGGTACTAGGGCTTGGTTCTTGTTGTTGTAATTGGTTTTATAAGCTGTTCGTTTTCTTTAATTTATCATGTTGAATTAGCTTTGTTGAGGGCCTGAGGCCGTGCATGTTGATACTTTAATTATTTTTAGTTGTACTTTCAACTTGTTTCCAACATTTTCACAAAAATCAAAATGGTTTTGGGGATGTTAATTTTTATGGCTTCCTTTTTATTTTCTTTTTTTGAGAAAAATTTTTATGGCTTACTTGAGTGGAGAGGGTTTATGATAATAGTGATTTTGTATGCAATGTGTTAAATTTCAATGGCTTCATTCTTTATGAAAGTGTTTTAATGTCTGAAATTGATAAGTTTGTTTGTTATCCTTTTGAATGATTTGAAATAAGAGTATACTTTTTGACCGAAGCAGGTCATGGCAGGGAAGAAAATTATAGCGATATGTCAGTTAGGAGGAGAATTTGAGACAAATAGAGATGGTTCATTGTCGTACAGAGGTGGTGATGCTCATGCTATAGACGTTGATGACCAAATGAAGTTTAATGAGTTTAAGATGGAAGTGGCAGAAATGTTTAATTGTAGCATTGATACCATGTATATTAAATACTTCCTTCCTGGCAATAAGAAGACTCTCATTACGATTTCCAATGACAAAGATCTAAAGCGCATGATAAAGTTCCATGGAGACTCTGTTACTGCTGATGTTTATGTCATTATGGAAGAAATTGTTGCTCTTGATGTATCAAACTTGCCTGCCAGTAGGTAGTCTTCTTGATGTCTAAGCTTAAGTTTATTTGTTACTTTTGGATCTTTTGGTTTAAATTTGTAAAGCCTTGGATTTTGTAGGTCAAGCAGAACAACTTTGTCAGAAACTGTTCTTCCAGTTGATGCCCCCCTTGACATTGTAGATGGTATTGTGGATGATACCACCCAGCCTGAAGTCACCCTTGATGCTGCTCTTGATATTGTAGATGATACCAATCATGTTGACACCCATATGATCATACCTGCTGAAATTTCTCCCATTTTCTCTATAGTTAGTTCCAATGATGAGAAGCATGCTAAAGGTGCACAGCAGTGGCAGAATACCATTACAGGTGTGGGGCAAAGGTTCAACAGTGTTCATGAATTTCGTGAGTCTCTGCGTAAATATGCAATTGCACATCAGTTTGCATTCAGGTACAAGAAGAATGATAGTCATCGTGTGACTGTCAAATGCAAAGCAGAAGGCTGTCCTTGGAGAATACATGCCTCAAGGTTGTCAACCACTCAATTAATATGTATTAAAAAGATGAATCCAACGCATACGTGTGAGGGGGCTGTTGCAACAACAGGGCATCAGGCAACTAGGAGCTGGGTTGCTAGTATTATTAAGGAGAAGTTGAAAGTTTTCCCGAATTATAAGCCCAAGGATATTGTCAATGACATCAAACAGGAATATGGAATACAACTGAACTACTTCCAGGCATGGCGTGGGAAAGAAATTGCAAAGGAGCAGCTTCAGGGTTCATACAAAGAAGCTTATAATCAGTTACCTTTTTTCTGTGAGAGGATAATGGAGACCAATCCAGGAAGTCTGGCTACATTCACCACTAAGGAAGACTCAAGTTTCCATCGTCTCTTTGTCTCGTTCCATGCCTCGTTATACGGTTTCCAACAAGGTTGTCGGCCTCTTCTTTTTCTTGATAGCATACCCTTAAAGTCAAAATATCAAGGCACGCTGTTAGCTGCAACAGCAGCAGATGGAGATGATGGTGTATTTCCTGTTGCTTTTGCAGTAGTTGATGCAGAATCTGACGATAATTGGCATTGGTTCTTGTTACAATTGAAATCTGCCCTCTCAACATCTTGTCCAATAACATTTGTGGCAGACAGACAGAAGGGGTTAAGGGAGTCCATTGCTGATATATTTACAGGCTCGTACCATGCATACTGCCTACGTTACTTGACTGAGCAATTTATTAGAGACTTAAAAGGGCAGTTTTCTCATGAGGTGAAGCGACTCATGGTTGAGGATTTTTATGCTGCTGCTTATGCACCTACGCCTGAAAGCTTCCAAAGATCTATTGAAAGCATTAAAAGTATTTCTCTTGAAGCTTACAATTGGATTGTACAAAGTGAACCCCTGAACTGGGCAAATTCATATTTTCATGGTGCCAGATATAACCATATGACATCAAACTTTGGGGAGCTATTCTATAGTTGGGCTTCAGATGCACATGAATTACCAATAACACAGATGGTTGATGTGATAAGGGGCAAGATTATGGAGTTGATTTACACACGGCGAGCAGATTCCATCCAGTGGTTGACTAGACTAACTCCATCCATGGAGGAAAAACTCAAAAAGGAAAACCATAAAGTTCCTCCCCTTCAAGTGCTACTGTCAGCTGGTAGCACATTTGAGGTTCGTGGTGACACCATTGAAATGGTTGATATTGATCATTGGGATTGTAGTTGCAAAGGGTGGCAGTTAACTGGTTTACCATGCTGCCATGCAATTGCTGTTCTTGGTTGCATGGGTCGGAGCCCATATGATTATTGTTCCAGATACTTCACAACGGAGAGCTACAGATTAACTTATTCAGAGTCTGTAAATCCTATTCCAAATGCGGACGTGCCTGTGCTAAAAGATTCTTCTCAGCTCACTGTAACTGTAACCCCACCTCCCACCCGCCGCCCACCAGGCCGGCCCACTACGAAGCGGTATGGATCACAAGAGGTAGTGAAACGTCAACTCCAGTGCAGCAGATGCAAGGGTCATGGACACAACAAGTCCACTTGCAAAGAGTTCATTTAGAGTTTTAGACATTGTAAGCATCGGCTTCTTGTATATAATGCATCTTTATACCCATTTCATGTAATGGTATGATGCTTGTTTTTATCACCTGTTCTGTGGATTGTCTATCTTCACTGATTATGCTCACAAGCATATGTTCTAGCTCAAATGATTCTTTCCCCCCTTCCATAATAATGGATCGGAGGGTGAGGTTTTGGGTTCATGATCAATTGAGTGTGCATGTGTTACTTCCTAATCAAAGAAAAAGAAAAGTGCAAACCCTGTTCATACGTATTTATTTGCATCTGTAGATATGGTTTCCTTTGCATTACTCTGTTGTCCATAGGAGCTTACGTCTGTGTATGCTCTGTCACGCATATATAATCTTCAATGGTTTAGCTGCGCATATCTTATGGATGTTTATCTGTTGTAAAAACTAAGGTGCATCTATTGGTATGGTCTCCCTTTCTTTGCTTTCTTGTTCGTTTAAAAATGTACATATAAATTACCTTTTAACCTCTTAATTTGTAAACAGGATGATCGTTTCAACTTTTGCACTGCCAGCCCAGTTGGTAGCTCTTTTTTAATACATGAATGTGCTGATGCATACCTAATTTGATGGACAGTGTTGATTTCTGTTGATGACATGGTTGTATGTTAGCACTGAGTTTTTAGATGACCCAACAGGGTTCCCTAGGAGTCAATGAGCCCGCAGGATTTTATTTTTTTTCCTTTTTCCCCTGTTTAAACAAATTTTGTTGACTATTAACTAATAGAACCTGTTTTGTTTTCTGCTAATAGGATTGCACCAAAGGACAGTGCGCATCACAATCTTGTACATCTAACAACTCTTTTGGAGTGGATGAAAAATAGACCTGTAATTTAGTTTAAAATAACCAAGCCATGGGACCTGATGTATGCAATGGAAGTGTTAGAGAAGGTAGTTTCTCTTGTTATTCTGTGTCTTACTAACTTCAGTTTTTGCTAGTATAAGTGACATTTAGCGACTGTGACATATAATAATATATAAAGATTTTCTTACTGTTGTTTGAAAGTTCTATACAAGATGCAGTCATTATGCTGATCTAAACTTTAAATATATTCGTTATTTTAGTTTTACCATCCATAAGATTTAAGAGCAACCATATATAATTATGAGTTTACTGGAATGTACTTTAATATGTTATTTCTATTTTTTGAGAATGATAGCTGGGTTTAGCAGCCATGATCTGAATTATTTTCTTCCCATGTGATAAAGCACATCACAAATATGGTTTGTTGAGTATTACTAGCTCAATAACTCTAGAGCAAAAATAATTTCACATTTTTTTTTGGTTGCAATTGTCGAGGCAACAAGTTATTAACAATAAATGATAAAATGATATTAGTGGTGAGTTTAAATGAGAAGTAATAAAAATTTGTCAAATCAATTATTGTGATGGGTTGAATACATTTTGAGTGTGGCATCTACTTTGAACATTACTGGGGCCTTGGTGACTTTGATGGCCACAGGAAATCAGCTTCAAAATTCCCAAAATGAGCCTTGCAATTGTGCTGCTGATTTGAACTAATCGTATGGGTATTATCTGGCATGTGGCATAAGCATAAAACCGTAGAATACAACTTTGATATTGTTTGAGGCCTTCTGGTAGGGTCACAACAAAAATTCATAATGGTATTACAACAGTCCTTAATTTTCTTTCCACCCAGACGGCTGAGACGGGTCATAAAAAAAAAATGTAAATTATGGTGGGCTCAAGTGTGAGATGGTAGGCAAATTGGAGGTGTTAAAGAATTTTGTTGTGGCCCTAACTTGATTGTATTGTTTTCAAGTGCTTGATGTAAATAGAATTTATCAATTTGACTCGAGAGTTCTTCTGGATATTAGGAGCTAAAAATTTTGGCGTGAAAATTTCCAAGAGTATTGAGGAATCAACAATTGCTCTATTTATGGCTTCGGATTGTCTATTTGACTGGAAAAAGAAAGTTAGCAATAGCATAACAAAAAATAAAAGAAAAGAAAAGAAAAAAGAAACTCTACTTTCCAATGATATTAGTCATCATGGCATAGAACAATCTCTACAACATGCTTCATGGTGGGTCTTTCATCCTTGTGTTCTGCGCACATTGCAAAGCCACTCTAACCAATAAGCAACTGAGTTTTGCTAAGGAAAAAAAAAAAAAAGCATGTGTCATTGAATTTTCTATTAGATAAATCCATAAGTTTCGAAAATTTAAACCTAGAAAATCAATGTTCTTTAGATAACAAATAAAATACCTTATATTATCTTTTCAATTTTCCAATCATTACTACCATCTAAAATTCAAAATACATGAAAAAAAATTTTGGGATGTTAAAACTTAGTGGGAGTATTTTAGACATTACACAAAAAAATATTTTAAGAATCATAACCTTTCATTATGGTTTAACTGAGAGAATCACAATATGAAATATTTGCTATTTTCTAAAATATTAAAGGAAAAATTGCTTGATTTTAAAGTTAAAGGAGGAATTGTAGACTACCTCAAACATAAAGGATGAAAAGTGTTTTTATCCTAAGTTTTTGTTTTTTGTTTTTGTTTTTTTTGTTTTTGTAAAACTATATGTTTTTACTTAAAATGGTGTATAAAGAAAAAAAAAAATTACATGTCAACCTAAGAAAATTGTATGTGAAAAAGTGAATTTTGGCTCAACATCGTTGATTAAACCAATAAATTTTTTTTAGAAACACAATAAAATGGCACAACATTTTTATAATACCTTTATAATTTTGTTATATTTTATTTTGATTTGTAAAAAATTGATAACTCAGCAATTTTGAAAATATTTTGATGACAACAAAATGTCTTAACATTTTTACAAAAGAAATTTTATGTCCACTACATTTTCATAACAAATTATAAGTAGTAGGTTGTTATAGGTTGTTATTGGTGGGCAAAAAAGTTATTTCATTAGCAAGTTGAAATTAGAACCAATAACAATTTACCACTTATGGTTTGTTATGAAACTGTTGTGAAAAATGTTGTAGATGTAGCACTTGTTTTGCACAATAACTTTATTTTTAGTTGTGATTAGTTCCAATATGATATTTTATTATTTTATTTTGATCTATAAGAAATTAACACTTCAACAATTGTGAAAATATTGTGCCAATTCGTTGTGTTAATATTTTATTTTTTTGTGAAACATTGCGAATTGAACAAACCAAAATTAATGTAGCAAAACTACTGTAACTTTACGAATTAAAAAAAATGCGGCTGGTGAAATAGTGCAAGTTGAACAAGCCAAAAATACTATAACTTCAAGGCATTTGCTCTTTTTATATATAGATAATATAAAATAAAAAAACTAATTGGTGTACATGAGAAGAAAAAAAATCCATCTCCCCAAATTGGCCAAATGCCTTGAATAAGTATGAAAAGTTTTTTAGTAGCATTAGAATGAGTCCAAAAACTTGACTAAACCAACACACTATTCCTAAGCCTATTGACAATAATTTTGTGAAACATTGCGAATAGAACAAACCAAATATAATGTAGCAAAACTATTGTAACTTTAAAAAAAAAAAAAAAAAAAAAAAAAAAAAAAAAAAAAAAAAAAAACAGTGGCCGGTGAAACAGTGCAAGTTGAACAAACCAAAAATATTGTAGCTTCAAGGCATTTTCTCTTTTTATATATAGATAATATAATATAAAACAAAACAAAAACAAATTGGTGTACATGAGAAGAAAAAAAATCCATCTCACTAGATTGACTAAATGCCTTGAATAAGTATTAAAGGTTATTTAGTTGCATTAGAATGAGTCCAAAAACTTGACTAAACCAAAACACTATTCCTAAGCCTATTGAAAATAATTTTGTGAAACATTGCGAGTTGAACAAACCAAAAATAACGTAGCAAAACTATTGTAGCTTTACACATTAAAAAAAATGTGGCCGGTGAAACAGTGCAAGTTGAACAAACCAAAAATATTGTAACTTCACTCTTTTTATATATAGATAATATAATATAAAACAAAACAAAAACAAATTGGTGTACATGAGAAGAAAAAACATCCATCTCACTAGATTGGCCAAATGCCTTGAATAAGTATAAACAGTTTTTTAGTAGCATTAGAATAAGTCCAAAAACTTGACTAAACCAAAACACTATTCCTAAGTCTATTGACTCTTTTTATATAGTTAATAGATTAAATTGTTTAATTATATGAGACTATGGTGCCGTTTGGATTGTGCTGAAACTTGCGTCTGCGTTCCTTATTTTTTTTTATTTTTTTATTTTTTCATTTTCATTTCACGCGTTTTGCTGAAAGGCAGAGGACAATTATCACTATAGCAATACTGTTCATACACTGTAGTGGCACTATTTATGAGACTCATAACCACTTTATTCAGAAAAAAAATATTAAAAATGGGTCCCATGACACTATTCACACATTTAAAAATTACTTTACTACAGTGTTTTCAGTTTTCAGTTTCAGCAACAATAAGTTCAATCCAAATGAATTCTATTTGTAAATGAAGTAATTGAACATTATCATAGTCTTTGAGATGCATTGTATGTGATTTAGTTATAGAAGATACAAATCACAAGTTCCTTGTAAACTCAAAATGTAGTTCATAATCGGTGATGAAATTGGGCGCTTTATCTGCGAACATTATAACACATCAACTAAGATGGTTTGTCTTGAACATGAAAGTGAAGACTTCTAGTTGATGTGTTGATGTGTCTTAAGTAAGATATATTGAACTTGACCGTTATGAGATTAATTATTCAACTAACAACTGTCACCTGAATAATAAATCTCACGACTTTTAATTTTATAGACTCTCAAACCTGAGAGGATAATGAATCTGATTATGAAATGTAGGTTACTTTGATATATCAGGAGTGAGATCTAATTTAACGATCAAAATCTCAGTATGTTGGATAACCGCATATAGTGTTAAGGGAACACATATTCTCAAGATAAAATCTATAATCTCTTTCTATAGAGACATGAAATATCCCCTTGAGATAAGTTTAATAAAAACTGGTTATTTAGGGCCAGCCACTTTAGTAAAGAGTTACTAAAGTTTATATTTAATGAAATTAGATTTTATAAATATGAATAAATAAAAGATTAAATTGGAAACTCAAGGAATAAAATAGTTATTTACAAAATAACAGTTTATTATGACTTTGTTCACTATGGATATATCATGGAGGGGTCAAATGATATCATATTAGAGTCTTGAGATATAATTTATTAATAAGGCCTAGAGTGTAATTATATTTCCATAATGGTACTTTTTATATAATCAATGATAACTCTAGGTTTGTCAAGAGTTGATAGATAAGCCTGAGGCCCATTAGAGAGCTGGAGCCTTATTTGTCTCTTTGGTCTCATCCCAAGCCATACACTAAAACTCAATTAGGCTAGCCCAAAAGGCTAACCCAATTAAATAATTAGTTTTTATTTAATAAGAGTTATTAAATAAAGTAACTATTCAGGCAATTAAAAGTACGTATGATTAAAAAGAAGGAAAAAAAAAGTTTTATCTGTAAGATCTTTTGAATACATTTTTCTTTTGGAAAATTAATGTACTTGAGAATTGATTGAGAGACCACTCATCTTGGGCACTATGTGGAATTAGGATGTAAATTGGAGGTTTTCTCAAGTCTTATTTTTGAATTTTATTGCATCAAGGTACACTTTTTCTTCTTTGTTCTAGAATTCAAGGTTATATGTTATTTTTTATGATTGAAGTAGATACTTATGTTGCTTCCGCTGCATGTTTTGTATGAAATACAAAACTAGTTTTTCCAACTATATTATGGTTTGTTTTGATCTGTGTTGGTATTTAAATTGATATAGTTTAATATTACGAGAAACACAATATAAAATGGTCTACAAAATCTCAATATATTATCAAAGAAACCAAATGGTATTATAAAAATACCTAAGAATTGCATACTAAGCCAAAATGCGAATTAGACACTAGCATGGTCGATGTTGTTATGGTGGATGGAACAACTCTACAGAGCATTGGCATCAAGTGTGCTAAATCTTAAATTTTTAGCAGTTAGCACACCAAACATAAAAAAACAATACCTTATTTAGATGTTTCAAATGCTAAGAGCTGCATGTAGGAGCTTGACTTGAAGCTGGGGCCATGTGGCTTGGTTGGCAGATCGTGTTGGGTGGCGCGTGAGGGTGCTGACAGGTTCATTGGGCCATATTCAAATTCTTCTAGCAATATTTTTTAGATGGTCAAGAGCTGAGTGGTATGCTCAGGACTTGAAATTTGAAAAGGAGCTAGGCTCGAAGGGCATAGAGCCATAGACATGAGAGAAACAATGCACTAGTGATATGAGAACACAGGCATTTTTTTTTAATACTTAAATATCGCTTAAAAAACATTTAGTTAATATTTTATATGAAATTTCTTTTATTATTAAAATATATTATTTATTATTTTTTGATATTACTAATTCACATAATAGTGAACTATTTTTAAAAATTTTTTAAAGTAGGTAAAATTGCATACTTGAACCATTTTTCTAAGAGTTGGCCCCCATACGAAAAATTATTTGGCCCCCCCATTTGTCCATGTTTAGTGTTCCTTCCAAACTTGCTTTTCATCTTTTAATATTTTCCCTCATTTATTATTAGTCTTTACTGTTGAAGACCATTGGCTGATTAAAAGTTTTACTTTTTCAATTCCCAAGCTTCAATATATTTTTCTGATCTAGAGTGAGCTGATATTGCTCTTTATTGTTATTATATTGCTTTATGTTGTAAGCTGGTATTGTTGTCCGCATTTGTTTGCTACTTGCTAGTAAATGTTGCTCTCTGATACTGAATATACCTGTTACTGTTTTTTTTTTTGCTCTATTTTGCTATGACCCCATTCTTTTGGCTTTGTATTTTTTTTTTCTTTGCATAAAATTTTTAATTTTGCCTCAAAAAAGAGTGCTGAGCTGATGCAACTAGCAAAAATGACTTTAAAATCTTGAGAAGTACTAGAGTATTATTCTCCTTTTTTTTTTTTTTTTTTTTTTTTTTTAATTAAACCAATTGATAAGCTTTATTCAAAATTTTATTTTTTGGCTTCTATTTGACTCAAACAACCAAATGTGAAAGTCATCTTGTATTTTTATATATAATTTCATATTGGCTTATAAGGATTTTGTTATTTTTAATTCTAAAAATTTTATATTTTCTTGTAGATGTAGTTGTTATATTTATATTTAATTTCTTGAATGGTTTGAACTTATGGTTGTTAAAAGGACTAAGAGAAACTTAGAAGGGAAAATGAACTTAAGATACTTAATTGGTCACTTAGTTTTTTGTGCTAATAAGAATTACATTGATTATACCAATGCACAAAAACATATATGTACCATTTTGAGTTTTTCTTGAATTGTGATTCACTATCAGATAGTTTAACCTCAGTCCCCCAAACCAAAATTTCTAACTCCGTCCTGGATGCATCAAGTTTTGGGCTTTCTTAATGGAGGAAAAATACAAAACTCACACACACACAAACATATATTTAAAAAAATCACTTTATTTGCAACATAAAAAAGTTTTAGAAAAAAGGACAAAGTTTAACTATAAAATTGGTTGTAACGTAAGGTTATAATTTTACTAAATATCTTTTTATTGGAGGTAATTTTAACAAATTCACCATTGGATTTATATCTTTTTCTTATATCCTCCGTACTACAAAATTTATAGAAAATTAAAGATCAATAAGTTATATCAATAATTGTTTAAATTGTAAGCTTTTGTAATTTAAAATTATGTATAAAATATAAACTTATAGATATATAGTAAATAATGATTAATACAAAATCATAAAGAACATATAATTCAACGGTTAGATTTTCATAATATGTAGTAATGTTTATTTTCTTGAGTTGTAGTTTTAGGCTGCCATATTTGGAACTAAAGAGTAGGTCATCGCCTAAGTGGTATAAGCCTAGAGAGGCTGTGGAATATATACTTCAAGAGGTAAATGCAATACAAAGAAGTCGGTGCAGTGGTCCAAGAGATACAGCATACAGATCGAGAAAATAACTAGAGTCTGAAGTGGAGGAGGTTGATATACAAAATTAAAAATGTGTATTAAGTACATAAAGAACATATAATTCAACGGTTAGATTTTCATAATATGTAGTAATATTTATTTTCTTGAGTAAAATTGTAGTTTTAGGCTGCCATATTTGGAGGCCTTTCTCCACTAAAGAGTAGGTCATCGCCTAAGTGGTATAAGCCTAGAGAGGCTGTGGTATATATTTTGTAAAAATTGAAAATACAAAAGTTCAAGAGGTAAATGCAATACAAAGAAGTCGGTGCAGTGGTCCAAGAGATACAGCAACGTACAGATCGAGAAAATAACTAGAGTCTGAAGTGGAGGAGGTTGATATCTGTGTCATTTGGCAGTCTGCGCTGTGGAGGGAACTTGGGGAGGAGACTGGCAATGTACTTAGCCGTTTCCAAATATGCTGTAAACTTATTTTCGGATCCAGTTTGTTTAGCTATAACATTCACATTCACATTCTCCCGTTTTTTTGAATTGTGATGCTTTAAGTTCACTGTATCTGTATGCATAGCACTGGCCACTGGCAATACGTGAACGTTGCACTTGTTTTCCTTGCTAAGTAGTTCCTTAACTGCCTTTTTCTTCAATGACCAACTACCACTTCTTAAGTTGAAGTTATATAAAGGAAGGAACCGTTGCCCATAAATAGCTAAAAATTCCACTGCTGCTAAAATAAACTCAAATTCCTCTTGGGACATGTAGTAGGGAAAGCTGACCCTAGTCCATCCTGGTTTTACTCCAACATAGCCCTATAAAAATACAACAAAATTTTAGCCCCAAAATCTACATCATAGGTTTCAAGGGTACTTAGGGTCCGTTTGGATATAGTTTATTTTAGCTGAAACTGAAAACTGAAACTGAAAACATTGTAGCGAAATAATTTTTAAATGTGTAAATAGTATTGTAAGACCCATTTTTAATGAAAAAGTTGCTGAAAAATATAATTTGTAGGACTTGTGAATAGTGCATCCGTGCACTGTTCACAGTTGACTTGTCAACAATTGCGGGATGAACAAAAAAAAAAAAGAAAAAAGAAGAAGAGAAAAACGCAAATTACAAAACGCAAACGCCAAATTAATTTGAATCCAAATAGGTACTTAGTGAGAAATAGAAATACTATGTTTTTACTTCAAATTTTATAATCTACTTTATTCTTTACCAATTATTATATGTTTTCTTTTATTTTTTTGTTTTAATTTTAAACTTTGATTATTTTATTAAAAAAAAAAAAAAGTAAAACATATACATGGCAGCAATTTAGGGAGTATTTACCTTTTGAATGAGAGCTCTCAGGGCGAGTGAATGAGACTCACCCACATTAAGTAAATCGTGACCATAGGGTCCGGCACAAGCGCATCCACCTCGAGCCTGGATGCCAAACAGGTCATTGAGGAGTGCTGCAACAAATGGTCCATGAAGAGGTTTATCTTTATTTTTCCCTGTCTCTCCCCACAAGTAAAACTCTTTCACCTTTACCTCTCTGCAGCTATCTGTATTGTCAAACGGGTCATTACTCCCATTTTTGAGACCAGCCAATGGGGAATTGCTAGTACTATAAATGAGGAAAGACAATATAGCTTGGCGCTTGGCACTTGTATTTCCTAAAATGCATATGTTCTGATTTAGGAGAAGCCTCTCAAGAGCCTTCTCTATGTAGGTGTGCTCCTGTTTTTCTATCACTTGGTAGCCAATGTATTCCTTCACCCACAAGGCCAATGCTGCTCTAACTGTCTGTATTATTTGAGGAGTCCCACCATTTTCCCTTTCTTCTATGTCCTCCATGTATAATGTGTCCTGCAATCAATGATAGAAGATTACGGAAGTGTATGTGGGTTGGTTAAGGCCTAAGGGGGGTACCATTTTATTTAGGACTTGATTTTACCAGGACAAGACTCAAGAGCAACAGCCCTGCATACTCAATCATCAATCCCATAACTGGGTCAAGTGCCATAAATACCAATTAGAATCAGATATGGGTCCAGTACCAGTAGGCAAGGCAATAACATTATCCATATAAGAGGTTCAATTACCTTTTCATTGAAGCCATTGACATAATTAACAGTTCCACCTCCACAAGTTGATGGTGGAGAAGATTCCAGTCGATAGAGGACCTTTCTCATCAAAAGTATGCCAGGTGATCCGGGCCCACCAAGGAACTTATGTGGACTAAGGAAAATGGCATCATAGCCATCAATCTCCCCAGATCTCATGTCAATCTCCACATAAGGGCCACTGAACACATACAATTTTCATGTCAGGAAAATTGGCTTCTCTAATCTCTTGATGCCAAAAACTAAAAGAAGCTAAAGAATGAACTTTGAACAAATTGTACACACCTTGCTGCAAAATCAAAGCATGCAAAACCTCCATATTGATGAAGTAATTTAGCAATTGCACGCGTATCAGAATAAATTCCAGACACGTTGCTACAAGCCGAAAAGGAACCCAAAATTGGACGGTTGGCATATTTATAAGTCTCAAGTTGTAGTTTTAGAGCCTCCATGTCTATCAAACCATTGTCATCTAAACCAATCTCTATTACTTCAGCCAAGCTTTGTCGCCATGAGAGAAGGTTGGAGTGGTGCTCATAAGGACCAACAAAAACCACCCACCTTTCTTCACTACGAAGGAATTTAAGTACCCTGTCTTTCAAAATGGATGGTACTGCAATTCCCATTACTTCTTGAAGCCTTTTGATAGCAGCAGTTGTGCCCGAGCCACAGAACAAGATTGCATCTTCTTGTCCACCACCTAAGCTTTTCTTGATGTAACTGGTTGCTTCATGCACCATTTTTGTTGTCCAGGACCCCACGTGACTGTCACAAGTGTGAGTGTTCCCTGCACGCAAATTGGGTACTCAAAGTTAAGCCAAAAAAAATCATAATTCTTAAAACACTATTTAATTTGGAAAATAACACTCCACTCCAAATTTAAAGGAAAAAAAAATACTCTCCTCTCTTGGGTTGAAGAAAATAGCACCCTATCTTGTTTATATTAATAATAAAATATTCTCAATTTTTATAAGATTTTCGTTAACAAAGTTTAACTATAATTAGTAAAAACATGACTAATAAATTTATAATTAAAATGCAAACTTCATCAAGCACTAAAAGAATTGTAATAATAAATCTCTTCTCATTTGAAAAAAGAAAAAAAAAAAAAAAGAGCAAAAGTCATCTTGAATATTTTAAAATACTCTTTATTTAAAAATTCAACAAAATAAATTTCAATTCCGAAATGAATAATAATTTTGGAAGCCTGTTATTAAGTATAAAAGACAAGTTAGCGCATAACATTTTTAACATCAATTTAACAAAGTTTGGTTATTTTAATGGAAAAAAGCTTTTTTTTTCCTTTAAATTTTGAGAGAAGTGTTATTTCCTTCAATCTTAAAGAAGAGGAGTGTAATTAACCCTTAAATAAGTGTTAGGAAAACGTGCAGCATATTGTAAAACGACAAATCAAAAACCGGATGAGAGCATAAGACAATCTCCGGTCATGTTGGGCAAATGAGATGAGAAAATCGTGTATATATTTGAGACAGGTCATAGTGTATTGTTTGGTTGATTGAGAGGCAAGATTGTAATTTGGAATCATAGCCTGTCGTGGTTGCAGGTTGCTTAGGTGTATGGTTTGATTGTAATAGCCATCTTGTCGGTAGCTCATTTAGTTTCAATCAATTTTCAGCAGAATAGTTGTCCAGATGCTTTTGTCTATGTGTACTGTTTTTGACATTTTCTTAATGACAAAACTTACTTATTCATCATCAATAAGTTGAGATTCTAATTAAAGATCACGCTATGATAGTATGGATTTGCTTGAAATTCGCTTATTTTGTGAAAATTTAAAATTTTTTGTTAAAAGAACTTAAATAAAGGTAAAAATTAGCTGAAATAGTATAACAAAATCTATAAATAGTACCAAAAAGTGCAATGAAACTTATAAAGATAGCAAAAATAAGTTAACTTTTTAATTTTTGCTAAACCCATCTTATAAAATAATAGAAAGGAAGAAATGCTTAATTACCATAAAAAGGAAGAACATTGTCAATGATGAAAGTTTCAATATATTGAAGAGACCGGCCAGAGGCGGTGTGATCAGCATAGGTGAGTCTTCTTTTTCCAAAGAGAGAATCGATTTCTGCATCACCGCCAATGATTTGAGAGCGCAGCCAAGTTAGTTTTTCCTCGGTCGAGTTGGCCCTTGGAACACCCATTTCAAGTGTCCTAAAGGATTCAGAACGATGGCACAGATCATCAGAAGGTTGAGAACTACTTGTTCCATGTGAATTGATGCTCCTCCTCCTAGTACCATTCTTTTGCTTGTTTTTTGGTTGAGCACTAGGAGCTTCTCTTAACATGGGTTTCTCCAGTTCCATGCTTCAAGAAGATAAATAAAAGAAACAAAAATTTTGATGGATAAAATGTTTGAAGAAGAGGATAAAGAAGAAGAATATGATGACTTGGAGAAAAGATATGCATGGTATATTTAAAGAGAGAAGTAATTGATTATCAATGGGTTTAAAACTATGAGTTTGCTTAAATCGACAGCACCCACAAAAATCTGGCACCACTTTAAAATATTGTATATCCAATTCACGTGAAATCGCCCTCGGATCCTGTTCCCACTTTGAAATTGGTAAGACTTGCGTGCAAAAAGACATGGTATTTGAACTTTTTCCCCTTACTATATTAACTTGAGTTGAATGTCTTTTTGACCTTGAATAATATTACAAAAGAAAAATGAGGGTAATATGATGCCAGATCCATACTGAAGTTGATTATGAATTGCTTAAAAGTAAAAGGCATGATGTGTAATCAGTCTAGGGGTTCTCACCCACATTAACTTGAGTAGCAAGTGGTATCCTAGCTAGTAGTATAAGAATAAAAAATGGAAGTCAGTTTTTAAAAGATCCATAGATTAGTTTACCCCAATACATGATGTATTTTGTTTTCATTTCCTCTCTCTCTCTCTCTCTCTCTCTCTCTCTCTCTCTCTCTATATATATATATATATATATATATATTACTTTATATAAAAAGTAATACATATATTTTAATAATATTTTAATGTAATAAGAACATAATAATAGCATACTCACTATATTTTGTTTATTATCAAAAAAGAACATTTAGTATGAATCTATCTTTTATTTTTTTTTCAAAGTAAGAATATCACATCTAAATGAAATTGTTTTTAATAGTTTAATAGGTACTAAGTACAACTTAGTTAATAAATATATGTTCTTATGAAATTATCTCAAAAAATAAAATTACATAAATACTAATGATAATCTTCAATAAGGGTTCATCCTTAATATTAATTATAAATTTAGTTACTCGTGAATATTGTATACTAAACTAGATAAATAAAATAGAGAAAAGGCACAAAGAAAGCTGCATGGGCTGCCTCTTTTTTTTTTTTTTTTTGGGCTTTCTAGGTTAAAAGTTATCGTAATAGCCTCTATTTTTTTTTCTATATTCTTACAAACTGACCAAAGCCTTTTTTATACAAGAAAAATCGCCTCACATATACATACTCCCATTACAATTCGGAAAAGGAATTTTTATTGTTTTACGCTCCTTCCAGTTTTACCCACCTAGCATTCGACTTATGAATTGTTCAGCATGTCCACGTTATAACAAAGACAACTTATAATCCCACAAAATATAGTATAAAAGTAAAGTTTAATATACATACGTGAGAGTAATTTATTGTATATATATATACAAGTATTATCCCCATATGATGTACGGCATGATGAAAATTCATATGTTAGCTAATTTTTATTTTTAAAAATAATTAAACCTAAATTATTAAATAAAGAGTAATAAAAATTATAAAAAATTACTTTAAGTTTTAATTTTTTAGAGTTAAAACTTGAATTTTATTAGTGTTTATCTATTTTTATATTTTAAAATTATTTTTGTGCTTTGTGTTAATTTCTTACTATGAGATGTGGAACAAGTTTGATCATTTCTATTTGAGTAACGTTTACTATATACTGTAGTTAGCACAAACCATAATAAACAAAATAGTTCTTGATCAATACCAATTTTTTTCCTAGTGATAGTCTAATTAAAAATTTCAACAAACTCACAAATTAAATACAATAACCAAAACCAAAAATCGAAATACACAAAAGAGTTCAAAAATTGAGAATATATAAAAAAAATTTAAAAATTAACATAAGAATACAAAGAGCTTAAATGAGTGTCCACTATTTTGGTTCTTTATAGTAAATTTCCTCTGGCATAATATCATGCATGTAAATACAGAAGTAAAGAACAATAAGTAGGATGAATTTATTATATTAAGACATAAGCATAAGTTGCATATTAGGGAAAAAAAGTGAGTTGTGTGAGATTTAAGTTTAGAAAAAATTTTGATGATAGAATTTTAGTTTTATTTAAATTAAACAATTATTAAATGTTGATAATAGACTTTTAGTTGGAGCAAAAGTCAAAAAATTAATTCAAAAATTTTTAATTAATAGAAGAATAAATTACTTAATTTTTATTAAAAAAATATTTGATTAATAAAAAATATATAATGTAAATGTAAGTTATAATTTGTGCCTTTTTTGTGCTTGGTTTCAATTTATTTTTTTGAACTTAATAGTAGAGTTAATATAATCATTGATGATACTTTTAAGTTAATTAATTTATTTTTATTTTTATTTTAATTATTCAAACGATCTTTTTGAAATATCTTATATATATATATTAATCTTTTAACTTTTACCTTTATATTTATATTAATCAAGGAATTCGAGTGTGTGTATATATAATTATTATGATGCATGAGATAGATGTAGCAGCGTTATATTTATGAAAATTAACCAAATGCTTGAGAGTAATGTTGGGATTTTAGTAGTAATCATCAATTCTATCCCTTGATGTGGTTAGAGTCACGACATTTGTTAACTATCAACTAGATACACATTTTCTTCCTCAAAAAAAAAAAAAAAAAAAAAACTAGATACACATTTCAATCTTATTTCCACTCTTCTCTAGACCTAATTCAATTAAAGTTGCAAACGCTTGCAAGCCATGTCATTTTAAAACCAATTAAGATCAATTA
Source organism: Quercus lobata (assembly GCF_001633185.2). Lineage (NCBI taxonomy): Eukaryota > Viridiplantae > Streptophyta > Magnoliopsida > Fagales > Fagaceae > Quercus > Quercus lobata. Next base: position 10,933,092 of record NC_044906.1, on the reverse strand, counting down.
ATGTGTGGCTGTCCTATACTTAAATGTTTAATGTATCATCCACTTGGGAAACATTTTCTGTACATGAAGCCAATAACTGTGCAGAGATGGACTGACGAAAAAGAGTCGTGTACTAAAACGTAATGCGGAGGACTATATGATATATACGGGACTTAATTATTAAGGCATCTAGGTGTTGGGTCTCAAATAATATTATCAACAATATTAGTAATCCAAAATAACAATGACACATAAGAGCATAAATATTTACATGAAACATCCTTTCTTTTTTAAGGGAAAAATTACGGGACAAACTCCAAAATAATTTCACTTTTATCAAATCGAGTACAAATTCTTATGTATGTCTCACGGTTAAATAAAAAAATCTCTCTTATTTTCTTTGATCTCACACACACTAATTGTCTTTCTCAAAAGCGGCAACATTTTGCTCTCTTCTTTTTATTTTCTTCTCCATGCACAACTCTCTTTTTTGGCTGTCATTTTTCTCTAAGTGGCTCTCTCTTAGCTTTTTTATTTTTTTATTTTTTTCCTCTTATGTGGCACATTTTTCTTTTTTCTTCACTATAATATGTGGCACACAAAACCTAATAAACAATATTTATATAAAATTTTGCTGCCTCACACTCCTAGGAACATATGGATTCCTAAATCAACTCATATAAAAGACTTCTCATAGAAATAGAATTCTATTCGTGTCTAACAAGCTCATTACATGGCTATTATGAAATTTGTGGGCTGGATTTAATTGGTGCCTTGCACCTAACAATCTCCCCCTCCAGTCTACCAATGGGAGGAGATTTTCAATCTATTTCTTCAATTCAATTCCATGTCGGTCAAGCCGACTCCAAGCTTGACCTTCTTCATTATTTTCATCAACATTGAGAACACCTCATCAACGTCAATCCCTTTCATTCTCAAATAATTAATCTCATTTTGGATAACCTTAATCCAATCACTTGGCTTGCCCTCATCGATTCATAGCCAATGTAGAAAACACATTCATCCTTAAATCTGGAACATGTCACACATCCTTCAACATTACAATGATACCAACATTTGTTTTGATGCATACATCACCAATTTCTACAATTTTTGAGTAACTAGAATTACCTATCTTCACTGTACCAAAGTCTCTTGCTTTGTATGTGGTAAACAACCCCTTCATAGAGATAACATGGTGGGGGGCAGCAGTATCAACAACCCACTCAACATCATTATTAGCAACATGCTCACACTTTTGCTCTTCAATAGAGAGCACCACAACATCCTTAGCAATCACAATAGCTGTAGTATTTTTCTCACTATCATTCTTTTCATATTTTCCTTTATTTTAGTCCTTATTCCAATGCCAACAATCTCTTCTTAAGTGACATTTTTCCCACAATAAAAGTATTCTCTAGTTTCCTTGAACTGAGATCTATCTCTTAATTGTGACCTACCATTGAATTTTCAATCATTAGGTCCTCTACCTCTACCTCTGCTCTTGTTCTCTATGACAAAAGCTTGATTTTGTGCATTGTCTATATTTGCATCTCTCATGCGAACCTCTTCACTTAAAATCAAATCTCAAATATCATCATATTTTAGTTTGCTTCTCCTTGCAGAATTACTCACTACCATTCTCATGGCTTTCTAACTGTTTGATAAAGAAGCCAAAATAATCAATGCACGAACCTCATTATCAAATTCAATTTCCACCGTGGATAATTGATTTGTGATTGTATTGAATTCATTTAGATTTTGCACTATAGGACTACCTTCTGCCTTCTTCAAATTAAATAACTTCTTCGTCAGATACACCTTGTTGTTAGCTGACAACTTTTCATTCATGCTAGACAAAGCCTTCATAAAAAACACCGTGATCTTTTCTTTTAGAACATTATGTGCGTCTGATCTTGACAGAGTTAATCGAATAACTCCTAATACTTGTCAATCAAGAAGCTTCCAATCTTCATCTTTCATAGTTTTAGGTTTTGTTCCCAAAAGAGGCAGATGCAATTTCCCTCCAATACCTGGAGTCTATTCCATCAAACTTCTTAATTCTTGAAGCCTTGCCTTCTTCTCTTGCCATCACTTCCACTCTAACCTTAGGTCTGATACCATTTATTGGGTCTCAAATAATATTATCAATAATATTAGCAATTCAAAATAATAATCACACACAAGAACACAAATATTTATGTGAGAAACCCTTTCTTTTTTAAGGGAAAAATCATGAGAAAAATTTCGAATAATTTCATTATTATCAAATTAATTACAATAATTCTTGTGTATGTCTCAGGGTTAAAGAAAAAAATCTATCTTATTTTCTTTACTCTCACACACACTAATTATCTTTCTCAAAAGGTGGCAATACTTTGCTCTCTCCTTTTTATTTTCTTCTCCATGCACATCTCTCTTTCTTAGCTGTCTTCTTTCTCTAAGTGGCTCCCTCTTGGCTACTTTTTTTTTTTTTTTTTTTTTTTTTTGTCTTGTGCGGCACCTTTTTCTTTTTTCTTCACTATACGCAGCACACAAAACCTAATAAACCTTATTTATATAAAATTCTGCCGCCTCACACTCTAGAAACATATGGATTCCTAAATCAACTTATATAAAAGACTTCTTATAGAAATAGAATTCTATTCGTGTCCAGCCAGCTCATTACATAGGCTATTATAAAACTAGTGGGCTGGATTTAATTAGTGCATTGCACCTAAAACAGGCACTCCACAACAATGTGTTGGTTTAATTTATTCATTATTTCCTTGATGTGGATAGAGTCATGAGACTCATGACACACTTGTCAAATATCAGCCATATATAATTTCAATCAAATTTTCACATTTTTTCGACGCATGCCATGTCCTTTCAAGTCAATTAAGATCAATGTGTGGCTTGCAAAGGCTATCTTATTATGCTCCATTTGTTTTAAAGTAAAATATTTTTCCATTTTTAGGTGTTTGTTTGCAGGTAAAATATAGCCAAACTTGTAAAATATTTTTCATTGACCATAAAATCCTTTATAAAAAACTGTAAAATGTTTAACTTTAAACAATTTGGTAAAATAATTTTCAAACACACAAAGTGGCTCCCCCTCTCCCATCTGATTGATAGGTCATCGGTTTGGTAGTAGAAGACACCACTCCAATGACTGGTGCTGACAGTCTGGTGGCTGGAGACTCCCCTACAGCAACCGTGTATTTGCATGTAATTTCTATCTATATTATGTGACTAAAGTATAGAAGTCAAAATGTTGTCATTTTTCTCTAAATTGTAACTAGGAGAAAAGCAATTAAACTTTTATTGTCTAAAACAATGTAATTTGGTTTTTATTTTAATAAAATGTTTTATTTTTTATTTTTTTATATATTATATTAAATTGTAGTTTTTTTCATTTTCTCCATAAGTAAGTGATTCCAATATAAAACCATCAATCAAAGGGCTAGTAAACACAGTCAATTGAGTATCCATTTTGATACCCATATTTTGAGCTAGCAATCTTGCTCCAGACCATGATTCTCACAGTGGAGAGTCCATTGAGATTGAATGTTGAGGGCTAAGCTTCAATCAGGAATAAATGATCAAGTTATATTATGTGAGATGCACTTGTTTCTTATATGCTTTCCACAAATGTCATCCTTCATATATATGCTCATCCATGGGTGCGTATGCTTTATCATTTGGTTTGAATCGTTTGATTGGCCAGAAGCTCAATAATAGTAGATGTAAAAGAGTTGGGCATCGATAGGTAGGCACATATTGAAATTTTGTACCGAGTTGACACGGTCGATATTCCAGATTCTGGAACTGAGGCACACTACTACAAGGGCTTGTCCAGAAAAATAATAGTGTGCGACTTGGTACCTGGCACATTAGAGAACAAAGTTGAAAGCGGATTTTTATTGTTCTCACGGGAAGCGGCCAGATTGCTCTAGTTTTCATTACAGGCCGAATCGTACCTGAGTTGCTCACATCAGATCTGGACAGGCTACCTGGAGTGTAACATAGACCTGAAACTGAACTCAGATTCAATTTCTTCTGCGACCGATGAGAGACTTATCAACAGTACTAGTGCTGGTGTCATCGTTCATCATGTTGCCTTCAACAATGTCAAGCCTCTTCCATTAAAGAGTGCATGGGTGCAGGATTTTTAGCAAAGAGTTTTGCGTATTCAACGGAAGTTAAAGAGTTGGATTTTCTCACAAAATAACACCGTTTAGTAATTCTGTTAAGTAGTCATGTCTTAATTAATTTTAAAAGGAGAACTTTAGATATATTACATAAAATACTGTATCTAAGTTTTATCCATCATTTTACTCATAACTAGTCGCTAACCCGTGCGATGCACGGGATAGTTAATCTTGGAACACACTTGTAGTTTTTGATACTATCTCAATCCCTCAACAATCTTTACCCTTCTAGCAAAATATATATATATATATATATATTTGTATATTTCTTATCCTCAAACCAAACCTATTTAGCGCATCTTCTTTTTATTTGCTTCAAAATAAAGCATAACATTAATCTACCATGTGCTTCTACCAGTTTTGCAATAATAATTCCCCATGTATAATCATTCCCATCCAAAATATTAGCACACAAAACAAAACTCCCCAATCAAAGCATTGAAACGTAAGAACATATGGAAAATGCTAAAGGTACTACCAATTTTACAACAAAAAGCTTACGCAACTTACATCAATAAAAAAATAAAAAATAAAAATTTAAAGTGGGCGCATTTCATGAATTAGCCCATCCATTACAGTGATGACTCCAATTTTTCTAAAGCGCCTCATTTGATATGTTGGATTTATGAATGTAGTATTATGCAAACTATGAACATTTCCAATTAACAGGAAACCAAATAGGTTCAAGAGATACACCTAAAAAGGGAAACATTAAAAGAAAAAATTGTTAGCTCAAATTTTATTTGCTTTAGTCAAATGAGTTCCATGGCAGCAAATTGCTAGCATCATAACTCATTTAGTTCATAAATACAATAATAGAATACAAACATAATAAATTGCTGGCATCATAACTCAACTAAATGGTATAATCACATAATACATCAATTTATGAACTTAAAATAAAATATGAGGCAAGAAAATCCATTGAGAAAAAAAAAGTTCTCACATTTTATATAAGCCTATGCACCATAGAACTATGTTAACCTCAATATCAAATTACAATGGCTACAATACAACTTAAGAAATGAATGCAACATAAAGAAAAGAAACTAAATAAGAATTGAATAGGTAGATTCAAGATACCACCATATGCACTGAAACTTTTTTTCAAGAGAAAGCAAAAGCAATCACCTTTAAATCAATATCTACAAACATTATTTCATTCTACTATTATACGAAGGACATAAGCAGTAAGCCTGAACCCAAAATATTCTTATATGCCTTTTTCTATATACCCATAATACAGTAATTCAGAATAAAGCTTATTTCAGCATCAAACTTAGCAAAGCACAATAAATCAAGTTTATAGCATAATTTTAACAATTATAGCAGAAATATTAGCTATAAATCAAAATGACAATCAAGAATATATATGTACATTTCAAAGTGGCAAGGATCAAAACATGTGCATATCTCTAATTTTAACATGATTATATGGATTAAACAAACACAGTAAGGATAAAATATATACACACACTCACATTGAATCATTAAAATCACTATTATTTCCATGGACGTAATTCACTCTACCATTAAACTCAAGCCCAGAGAATTTTTAATGAGCCTTATGGACTTATGGTTATCTACAGGAATTGGTAACCATCATCGAAGAAAAAAAATATCTAGAGTCTTCCAAACTTAAAGATTGTCACCATTCCCATCTCTTAAGAAAAAGGAAAAGAAAGGCATGATTGTGTTTCTTTTTCTCTATTTTAAAAACATCATTGAAAAATACCCAAAACCCATTAACCCAAATACTCTAAACAAAAAAGCAAACCAAATGTGACACAAATATCCTAAAGATAGTAAATTCTAACCAAATACCTTTATCAAAACAAAATCTAACCTAGAAATAAAAATCAAAGATTTAAAATCAATCCGACCAGAATACCCAAAACTAATCATATTTAATGCCATTTTTGAAAGACCATAAGTTCAAAATCAATCCAACCAAAATACCTGTTTTAGTTTAGATGGTGTTTTAGGGAGCAAAAAATTATGTTGGTTTGGAATTTTGTTGCAGTGGAAGGCCAGACAAAGTCTTTTATAGATCATATGTAAATCGTGTTTGAAATAGTACTGAAACCTAAATCACCTGGATTAACTACATTTGAAATTACCTGAATTCTTTCTATCTTTCTCACGATGTCAAAAATCTTCTTAAGTACCTCTTTGTTAGATTTTTGATGCACTTACAAAGACAAAATGACATTGAGGAATATTTAGTAATTCACCCAATGAACGATTTTTAAAATTCAGATTTTTTTTTTAAAAAAAAGTTGAAATCTTACAAACATGAGAATGTACTTGGTGAATCTAGTGGACTTGCACAACATGACTAACCCTCCAAGATAGCAAGATATTATCACAAATTAAGATGCATTAAAATTTAAAACAACAATTCCATAACAAAAGAATAAAGGGTAGTTCAAATAGTTCATATTGTTAATCTCATGCCATAAAGGAAACAACAATTTCTGAAAAATTTATTGACTCAGTTCTTTTAACAAACAGGCATAGCACATCATTAAACAAAAAATTGAAATAAATAGATATTGAGACTTGAAGCTCAAATATTTGACATACTAAAGTAGAAATGGAAATCCAATTCAGATGCAAAGTTTGCATTATTAGCCTCGTTGATCAAATATGACAAAACTCATCTCTAACATTACAGAGTGTGTGTGTATACTAACGAAATACAATTTAATAATAAAATTGACCTACTCATTGTGATATGTGAACAACATGGCCTTTATATCATAACCCAGGAAAAACTTTAATTTTAGAAAAATATATACTGAAAAAACTTGACAACAATGGTAGAAAAGAAACATGGGAAATGAAAATATAAAGAGGGGAATATATTTCAACAAAAAAAATTAAAAACGGCATAAATGAAATGGCAAACAGAGCTTTATTTTTTGGTAACATGAATCTATGTTCTTCAGAACTAAATCAATCCATGAAGATCTCCAGAGATTTCTCTTTGGAGCCAAGACATACTCAAAACAAATTTAACCCAAATATCCAAAAGAAATACCAAATCTAACACAGATAACTGATATTAAAAACAATTCTAACCCAAATTTCTTACTCAAACCGAATCTAAGCCAAAACCTGAATGCAATCCAATCCAATCCAATCCAATCAAAATACCCAGACCGAAATCATATCTAAACCCAAATTTAAAGAACCTAAACCAAAACACAATACAATTCCATTACATTTGAGGTTTAAGATAGGCCATAACATATACATCTTAAATATCATATTTGTAAGCAGCTGAGATTATAGTATTCCTCAAATATAGTCATGCATACAATGTACAAGTATTTGACAATTGACATGTGAAGTGTGACCATCATGCAGGACCAATCATGAAAAAAAAATAAAAAATCATGTGATATATCTGGGTGAGTTATGGCTATTTTGACTTCCCAAATTGGATTTGTTGTTATTTATGAATATTGCTATTTTTTCTGAAGTTGTTTTTACCCTAAAAGGTAAAATTATATTGTATTTAGACACTACTATTTTAAGAGAATTCTGGAAATAGAATCTGGGCTCTGAATTTGGGAAGGAATATTGACAATAAATTAATAAAAGTACTTCAATTAACTGGGAAAAGAGCATGAACAGTTCAATGACAATTATGTTTAAAAGCAGAACTTTTAATCTATAATAAAAAAAAAATAAAAAAAAGAAGTAATGCTGGAGTCTTACTGTTAGAATAATGTTATCTATCATGCGTTAATAATTGTAAATTGTTTAAACACTAAAATTTTATTGCTTGTAAATGTTGTTTAGATGATCATTTGAAAGTACTATGCACAAATATTCATCATAACAATAGCGTATCACTGACTCCAACCAAATGTACAACAACCAATTATGCATAATACAAAATACAAAACCAAGCAAAACCCATCATAAAAAACTGAAAAGCCTATCTGGATCAATCAAATTTTGATATCATGCCATCTGTGTTGGCAGAATTTGTGATATTGAATTGGAAGCTGGAGTTGTAACTGGTAAAGATGGTGCTTAGGCTGGTGCTCATGTCAGTGGAATTTTCATTCCTTCTCTCTTTGTTTTGGGATTGGAGAAGTTCAAAGCAAGTGAAAATTTGATGAACATAGATGCAAAATGAGCAGTACAAATAACATATGAATCCAACAGCAACTACAATCAGAAATGAAGTCCTACTTGCTGTGAAAATCATTTATCCTCTGAATATTTAGACTCAAGACTTAGTTTGTTAGATAAACCCCTAAACCCTTTAATTTACAAAAGTAAAGCAAGCTGAAGAGTAAAAATTAAATTTAAAGCATAAGTTTGGGCAGTACATGCAATTTTTGCATTTTATATAGCAAATACTTCTGGTAATAAGCTATAATACTTCAAAATCCAAATAGAGCCATAGTATTACATATACAGTTTAGATTAAACTTAAATAAACCAATAATGATATTAAAAAAAAAAATCCCACAGATGTGTATGTAATTAGGTGTAGAATTAGAACATGTCATAATCCCCAGTATTGTTAATCAAGTTAACCTGGTATAAATAAGAAGATTTGAGAACCAAGGTTCTTAATGCTCATGTTTTAAATACTACCAATCATATATGTTTGCTGTTTCAAGGCTTTCCCTGTCTTCCTGGTCACTTAAGATTTCATAGTAAAAAGACTTAGAACTTGGAGATTCAGCTATTATGAAATCTGCCTCCTGGGGTAGGATGGTTAATGTGCTCATGTTAGTTCTAGCTTTAAAACATTCAAGTTAAGTCTATAAAAATAAAACTCCAGAAGATACAACAATGCAATTGTTTATAGGTAAAGCACACATAATCAACATGATCATTAAAATAGAGTAAAATTCAACCAACCTTCATGACACTTTTACAATTTTATTTGGATTATGTGTCTCAACAGCATACCAATGCAATTATTAATTACTAAAAATTCAAAAAAAAATTTATTTATACATGATAAGTACCAATTCAAATTGAGTTTCATGAGTTCTTTAAATGTAAAGAGAACACTACAATATTTAGAAATTAGATGTACATAGACAAATAGTTAACCCTATACTAAAAAAAATTCAGAAATTTAGTACAGAGGCAAACGAATACCATACCTTTAACCTTGATTCGAATGGAGGAAAAAACTGAAGAGAAAGGCAATAAAAAAGCAGAAATTAATCAGGAATATTAAATCTAAATAAAAGTGAATGGAAGAACAAAAATTAAGAATGAAACCTGCTATGTTGTTGCAAGGAAGGAACAACACAAAAATAAACATGAAGGTTTGAAAAAAAAAAAAAAATAGGGGACTGAGTGGAGACAAAGAAGGCTGACGTTTTAGGTGCCCAAATAATTATTTAATCAAACATATGATTAAGCTAAGCTAAATCAGACGTGCTAAAAAACCTAGATAGCAAAATAAAGCAAAACTTGAAAGTAAAGCAAAACCTGTAGGATTGTTGTCAAATTTTGACAGTTGGGAGCCTCTTCAATACTATCTCCACTCTCTTACAAAACTTGTAGAATTTAATTTTCTATGAGTGTTTCCCTGACTTCAACAAAAATGAATAGAGAGAAAAAGGGATTAGGAATTGAAATCCCTAAATTGACAGAAAAACCTAATTAAAAAAGAAATCCTTAAATTGACAGAAAAACCATTATGCGCCTAGGCTATCAAATCCTTATGGGGAGGAGTCAAAATCATGGGCAAACTAATAGCTTGAATTTTACTTGGCTTCTGGAATTTCATCTCAATTTATAAATCCTTCAGCAGTTCTTTTGACAGATTCAACTATACATATGTGTTTCTGCATTCATGTTCCAAGTAACATAATAATAGGAATTAAAACTATAGAACACTATATCTCTTGCCACATTGTATAAGCATCAAAACAAAAATTAATATCAATGATAAAGATTCAAAACCCTAAAACTATAGAACACTATATCTCTTGCCACATTGTATAAGCATCAAAACAAAAATTAATATCAATGATAAAGATTCAAAACCCTAATTAGGATCTCAAACTATAATCAAAATCAGTACTTTATTATATTTTAACCAAAAGTAGCAGCAAAGGTATTGAGTTGATAGAAACCCTAATTAGGATCGGGCAAATAAAGAAATTCAAATCAGGATCTCAAACTATAATCAAAATCAGTACTTTATTATATTTTAACAAAAAGTAGCAGCAAAGGTATTGAGTTGATCGAAACCCTAATTAGGATCAGGGAAATAAAGAAATTCAAATCTTGGTGATGTGAGAGATTGATGGTACCGCAGTGATGTGAGCATTTTGGTGTCGTCGATTGTTAAGGCCTTGACGTTGAGTTCGGCGGTGACTTTGTCCTGCTGTAGCTGTGTCCTCCAAAGGCTCGTCGTCTTCTTCATCACCTAGCGTTTCATCTCCGTCTTTGGAACAGGGATTTCTTGTGGCGGTGGCGACAGCGGAGCAGCAACTACCGCCGTGGTGTTTTCTTGAGGCAGTGGCACTGTCGTGGTGGTGGTGGCAGTGGTGTTGTCAGCCATTGTGTGAGAGAGAGAGAGATCGATAGAAAAACTTAAAGTTGCTTATTAATAGACGGAGACTATATATATATGTGGGGCCCAATAATCCGTGGGCCAAGCCCATTTACTTGTTGGGGTCCAAAGGCCCAAGCCGAGGAGGGTGATGGCCCAAGCTCGGCAATACAAATACAAAGTAGTCTCGGGACACAGCCGAGGACGACTCAGTCCTCGGCATAACCGAGATCTCACAAGAGGAAAGGGCAAAAATGGTATAGAAATAACTTTGGAAAAAATCTAAAATATCTATGACATTTAGAAAAGGGTACGCTGAGAAATATAACGACCTGGGAAAGCTGCTCTTACTGCCATTCAATGCTTTGCACCTGACAGAGCCGTACTCTTCAGCTTTTACAACCACCCCCAACCACTCTAGGTATGGGCTGATGGGACAAGTATCAGTCTTGGAATGCCGATCCTACACGTGGACGAAGGATAAGGAACACGAGATAGTATAAAAGTAAAAGTAAGTAATTCATAAAGCTGGCTGGGAAAAATGGCCAAAAATCAGAGCCTCCCAGCTCGCCTCCAGGAGAAAGACTCCTAAGGCGAAGACGACTTAACCATGTGTGCATATCACATAAACCCACCGTTTGGCGACCAAGGCCTAGCCTTTCAAACCCACGCTCTACAAATGATATTGTTTGGGCCTTTTTACGTGCGAACCCAACACTGTTACGGTTCGCCACGAATCGTGTCCTTACAATTGGCGCCGTCTGTGGGAAAGGCTTGTGTCATAGCACTGGTGGTGGGTTGATACCATCCTTCACATCATTTTCAGTAGTTGGATATAGTGTTTTAGAGTAAAGTCTCATTAGGGGCTACGTTTCTTCACTAGGGGCTGCGCTTTGTAGCGTCAATAGCATGGATGGTTCCTGGGGCTTGGTCGAGGGGCTGGTCCCTTTAAACTAAGATCCTACGCCATAGCCGAGGGGATAATTCCCCCAACTACTTATCGAAACTGAGTTTTGGACAGAACCAAGGCATTGCATGGTCCTCGGACTCAAGCCTATGGGGAAACCAACTACTTGGATGAGAAAACTGAGTTTTGGACTGAATCAAGGCATTGCATGGTCCTCGGACTCAAGCTTATGGGGAAACCAACTACTTGGATGAGAAAACTGAGTTTTGGACTGAACCAAGGCATTGCATGGTCCTCGGACTCAAGCCTATGGGGAAACCAACTACTTGGATGAGAAAACTGAGTTTTGGACAGAATCAAGGCATTGCATGGTCCTCGGACTCAAGCCTATAGGGAAACCAACTACTTGGATGAGAAAATTGAGTTTTGGATAGAACCAAAGCATTGCATGGTCCTCGGACTCAAGCCTATGGGGAAACCAACTACTTGGATGAGAAAACTGAGTTTTGGACAGAACCAAGGCATTGCATGGTCCTCGGACTCAAGCCTATGGGGAAACCAACTACTTGGATTAGAAAACTGAGTTTTGGACAGAACCAAAGCATTGCATGGTCCTCGGACTCAAGCCTATGGGGAAACCAACTACTTGGATGAGAAAACTGAGTTTTGGACAGAATCAAGGCATTGCATGGTCTCGGACTCAAGCCTATGGGGAAACCAACTACTTGGATGAGAAAACTGAGTTTTGGACAGAACCAAGGCATTGCATGGTCCTCGGACTCAAGCCTATGGGGAAACCAACTACTTGGATGAGAAAACTGAGTTTTGGACAGAACCAAGGTATTGCATGGTCCTCGGACTCAAACCTATGGGGAAACCAACTACTCGGACGAGAAAAAGATTGAGTTTCGTAAGGTCGGCTACTTAATAAAAATTCTAAGTTACTCAATCCTCGGCTCAAATACTGTAAAAGGTTAAAGCCAATAAGAGTGTTAAGAAGATGGTGAAACGCCCCACTATTCAGCAACCTAGGGGGGCTTTTCATTTTGCAGGTGATATGTCTTCGGATGGTTACTTCCTACACCGCATCGAGCATTCAGTTATCGTCTTGGCTAGTTTTGGGGTAAGTATCGTTTTTCACAAGTCGGCATTGTTGTGCCAAACAACTCTATTAAAGTTATGGTGATATCTTTTTCTTAGCAAGTATTTTTGACCCTAGGTGTCATTGACTCAAATGCTATATTATTGTGCCGAACAGCACTCGCAAATTCATAATAACGCCTTTCTCTTTGATAAGGGATTATGGCCCCAAGTATTGTACTCTAAGGTCGGCGGTGTTGTGCCAGGCCGACTCAGTGAGCTCATCATAATGTCCTTTCTTTTCTTGCCTAATGGGAGTTTCAGCCCTAAGTATCACTTATTCGATTCAGTATTATTAAGCTGGATTGTTTTTATAAACACAGAGCAAGATCTTTTTATTAACTGGGACTTTGGTCCTAGACGTCGGTCATGGTTTAAAAATAAAAGAAAAATTCGCAAGATTGTATGTCTATTCATTGCGTTATCATTTCGGAAATATAGAGATAGAACATGTGAAGTAAAATGATAACAATTCTTATTAATATAAAGATGTATTACAACGTACAAAGAGGGGCTTAAACAAGCCTATATAAAAGGTGGATTGCCAAAACAATAAAAAAAAAAAAAAAAAACAGCAATACAGATAAGTAAACAGTCAGATGTCTTTTTAAACTCGTCTCCGAAGTCCTTCTAAACTCTGCCTCAGTAGCGCCCATATTGAGAGAAGGACCTTCTGCAGAAGAAGATAGAGGAGATGAATGAAGAAGATGGAGGAGATGAATGAAAAGAAGGAGGAGAAGAAGAGGGAAGAGATGAAAAGAAAGAAAAAAGAGCAAAAGAGGGAGAAGGAAAAGCACCAGGATGGATCTAGTGGTGGAAAGAAGAAGAAAGAGAGGAAAAAGGAGGCACCAGTGAACGAAGAGAGGAAGAAGCAGGGGCACTTAGTCCCTGCCTCAATCCTGACTCCTAACACGCTGGTGCCATGTTAGCTATGCTCATCAGAGAGCGGCTGGTACTGATAATGGGTGTCCTCGGCTCAGTCACGCCGAAGGTTTGACGTGACGAGCCCCTGCTTCGGATTTTGGCTGAAAGGAAGGTGAGACAGATTTTGAGTCTTCGCCATCCCTGCCCTGACCGAGCCATTACGAGCTTTATTGGAACATGGTGTTTACGGGGAGGGTATGGTTCCTTCATTACTCGTTGCTATGGTGAGAGTATCACGATTTTATGTATAACTAGTGGGTAAAGTAAACTCTAGGGGAGGCTAAGGATTTCAGATCTCAGAAGGATAAAAAGGGTCTCTGTATGAGAGCGATAGCCTCCTAACTTGTCTTCTTATAGGAAGGGCAAAACGGAAGGTATTAAATTTGTCCAGATTTCCAAGAGAATCTGTAAACAAAGATGTACCCGTTACTCTTCCCCACCTCATCAAACAAACCGTCGAATTTAAATAGTCTCGTAAATAGAAGTCATTAAAAGCACGTTTTGGATAGCCAAACGGCATGAGCGCGTCGTGAATAAACTCAAGAGGAATGTCTCGTAGACCGGTACATTTCCTAGGCAGACGAAGAAACGTCAACATTGATGAAGGACTGAGTTGAACGAGCTATAATAAAGGCTTGGTATTATCAAAACCCTCCTCTCCAACCAATTGGTTGGGCAGCAGGGTTTTGAGAGGCTATTGTGGGGCCCAATAATCCGTGGGCCAGGCCCATTTACTTGTTGGGGTCCAAAGGCCCAAGCTGAGGAGGGTGATGGCCCAAGCTCGGCAATACAAATAAGAAGTAGTCTTGGGACACAGCCGAGGACGACTCAGTCCTCGGCATAACCGAGATCTCACAAGAGGAAAGGGCAAAAATGGTATAGAAATAACTTTGAAAAAAATCTAAAATATCTATGACATTTAGAAAAGAGTACGCTGGGAAATATAACGACCCGGGAAAGCTGCTCTTACTGCCATTCAATGCTCTGCACTTGACAGAGCCGTACTCTTCAGCTTTTACAATCACCCCCAACCACTCTGCGTATGGGCTGATGGGACAAGTATCAGTCTTGGAATGCTGATCCTACACGTGGACGAAGGATAAGGAACACGGGCTAGTATAAAAGTAAAAGTAAGTAATTCATAAAGCTGGCTGGGAAAAATGGCCAAAAACTAGAGCCTCCCAGCCCGCCTCCAGGAGAAAGACTCCTAAGGCGAAGACGACTTAACCATGTGTGCATATCACGTAAACCCACCGTTTGGCGACCAAGGCCTAGCCTTTCAAACCCACGCTCTACAAATGATATTGTTTGGGCCTTTTTACGTGCGAACCCAACACTGTTACGGTTCGCCACGAATCGTGTCCTTACAATATATTTTTTATAAAAAGAATAAAACCATATTTAAAAATTTAAAAAAAAAATGCTGACATGGAAAATTGTGGAACTAGCAGAGACTTCGGTTTTATATATATATATATATATATATAGATAAACTAGAAAGAGATATTATAGACTGATGGATGTTATGAGTGCATAATAACTTCCTGCACGTAACCAAAATTCTAATTACACTTGCCATTTTGGTTCAAGACTTAGTTTTTAATATTTACCAATATAAAGAATATCTAAACTTTTCCTTTTCCTTTAGGTTTGGTTTTAGAATCAAAATAAATATAAGTGACCAATCATACCTTAGAATCCTAGTGGTCAGTGACAACTCCAATTTTTTTTTTCATAAATCCTCATTTTGCCAACTCACTTCCTTTAACGTGCACAAAGCATATACAGAGACCACATATATACACTTTTATCACCTGCTTAACAATCTTTCACCTACAAATTCACATTATTATTATTATTATTATTATTTTTGCATCACCGTAGCAAGTGGTCAAAAAATGTCCACAATACATATATAAATATTATCATTAGTCCCAAATAAGTGTTTCATGTCCTTTGTGTGTGTGCATGCTCGCGTATTATTCTTCTATTCAAATAATTGTTTGCATGTAAAATTGTAAAACAAATGTAATATATTTCAATTTACAATATATGTGACCTGCGTCCAATAAGTTATAAGTTAAAATAAAATACATTATAACTTACATTTATTAGTTATAGAGTTATAATTCAGTCATATGAGAGAGAGAGAGAGAGAGAGAGAGAGAGAAAAGTTGATAGCCACCTCTTAACCCCATTCATTGTCTTCTACCCACCTCAACGGGATTTAAGAGGAACTCCTCTCTAGGTTGGAGTCCCTTCAATTTTCAATGTGAATTTTAAAATTATTTGTTCTCCTAAATAATTTTTTTTTATGAAAACTGCGATTTTTTCGTTTATAGTAATTTTTGTTTTTTTAATAACTTTTTGCTCAAAAGTTAGATTAAAGTCCCGTTTGTTTTGGAATGACCCTTGAGGTTAGTAGTTTATGATTTTGCATTTAACTCAATTTTTCTATTTCTGGTAAATTTCGGTATTTGGTCACCTTATCACTTAACTAGTGCGAATTAGAATTTTAGACGTTTCTTAATTGTCCTAGGGTTTTATTTTCTTAGTATTTATATATTTTTTAGCCGTCAGAGGAAAATCATATTATTATCAATAAAATTGCGGAGTTTAATTTTCTCAAACTTTATTTGGTAGATTCCAGTTTCTTATCTTGTGGATTCAAGGAGTATCTCGTGGATTCAAGATTTACAGTAAAAAACTAACAGTTTAGTTTCTATTCCATCAAAGAGAGTATCATGTGTGCTTTCTTCAAGCTTTTACGACATCACTCCCAATCTAAAATCCGAGAGAGTGAATAGAAAAGATAGAAAGATAAGATGAAAGATGCTACAATGACATGTTTGTGGTATCAAGTCATTATTTCACATCCATTTTTACGTGTTAAAATATGAACATTTCCCTATCAATGTAAAATAGAGGATGTGAACTAATATTTTTCCTATCCACAATTTGACTTTTACCAAAGAATGGGATGTAAATGCTCATACCTTTCCTCAAAAAAGAAAAAATAAAATAATTGGGGCAACAACTCTGTCCATTATCTCATATCTTGCATAAAATATTTTGTGAAATCTTCTTTGCGTTGACTAACTTTAAAGATTTATGTTCTCATTGGTATTATTTAATCAAGATATTTATGTTGAAATCTATTCAGTGGAAGCCTATTCACACAAGACTTCAACTAACATTTAACGTGTTCCAGTCAATTTCATGCCAATACATTATTATTAATGCATGGGAAACACCAAACCAAATTCACAATAAAAAATATCGATTAAACAATATAACCACTAGACATGACAAAACGGGTCAGAATTTTCTGACCCGACTCGAAAAATATCCGACCCGAATCTGATTTTTTTGACCCGAAGCAAAACGGGTTGACCTGTGACCCGACCCGTGTTTTGTGTGGGTCAACCCGACCCGACCCGACCCGACCCGAACCCGAACCATTTTTTTAAAACCTTTTTTTTTTTGGTAAAAAAAAATAGTGAAATTAAGACAATATTGGTTTAATTGTTTCTTGTGAGTTTTAAGGAAACAATTGATACATTTACATAACTGCATGCAAATTAATTGAAAAATAAATGGTTGAGCATTCTGTAATGAGTAAAGATTTTTAGATATCAAATAGCAAAGTACATGCCAAGATAATCTGGTTACAATAAAGTTAAAAACAGATTTAAAATTGTAAATATGTGTGGGACACATTCACAAGTGTAAAAATAGTAAAGCCAAAGTATCAAATTAGTATAAATTATGAATGCTTAGATCTATTTTTTAACAATTTATGTTCAAAATAAACAGCTTTTCAAAATAAATTATGATATTTCTTAAAGTGTATGCTGCTTAACAATGATATGATCTTCATAAAAGAGACTAGGTATAAATAAGTAAGCAATCAAACTTTAATGTATATCTCAAATTGAAATAGAGTGTCAAACACAATTGATAATAGATTATAAAATTAATTTTTAAAATTGTAACTTTCTTATATGTTTTTATTCTTTAACAAATGAGTTATCCAATAAGTCATTTGTAATTTTTTTTTTTTTTTTGAGAATGTTGATATTGTGTAAAAATAAAACTTGTATATTTGTTTTACTTATCCTTGTGTTGTTTTGTTTTAGATAGCAATGTTAGGATTTGTATAATTTTAAAATTATTGAATAAGTATTAATAAGTTTAACTGAGTTTATTCTTGATATAAGTAGTTGTAAGGACGCGATTCGTGGCCAAAAACCAGAGCCTCCCAGCCTACCTCCAGGAGAAAGACTCCAGGGGTGAAGGAAAACTTAACCTTGTATGAACACCGCGAAAAACCCACCGCCTGTCAACCAGGGCCTAGCCTTCCAAACCCACGCTCTACAAATGATATTGTTAGGAGCCTTTTTATGTGCGAACCCGACACTGTTACGGTCCGCCACGAATCGCGTCCTTACAGTAGTGAATTCAAAATAATGCATTTTACATCAAGTAATATGTTGCATAACTATCCAAATGGCAAATACATATTGTTTTCTTTATAATAAAAAAAAATAAAAAAAATAAAAAAATTTCATGTGAAAAATATGGGTCAACCCGACCCGACCCGAAACCCGATTGACCTGAACCTGTTTTCAACCCGCTTAAAATGACCCGTTTTTGACCCGTGACCCGACCCGACCGTTTTGCCATGTCTAATAACCACATGACTGATTAACACAAATCAAACTCTAAGACCCTTAAAATTAAGGTCGGTAACAAACACTAACCCAAATCACAACACACCCAAATTTAGACAACTGGACTTGATCTTGGATTTGCAACAACAACAAGAAAGGAGAAAGGGTTTATATATGTCATCTCTAGGAAGTGTGGTTTTATATGGCCAGGTCAAACGCGAAAATGATAAAAATACACTTTCACATGGTGCCGGTTGAATAGTGGAACAAGAGAGGCGGTCACCTCAGGCCCCAGGTAAAAAAAAGGTCCCAAAATTTTAACCAATAAGGTTATTTATAATTAATAAATAAAATAATAATTTTTTACTAGATGAAAAACAAATAAAAAATAGAGAAAAATATAACGTCCATAATATTTTTTACAACACTTTTACAATTATGCTAAGTAGTAGATTGTTACAACCTGTTATTGATAGCAAAAAAATAATTATAGTGATATTTTCAAAGAGAAGAAAAAAAAAAAAGCAACTTAAAACCTAGGATTTGTTATAAAAAAATATTGTGAATGTTGTATTTCTAAAAAAAATAAGAATAATAATAAAAGTTTAGTTAGCAAACTTTTATTAGTTCTTATCTAAGTCCACCACTAACACCACTCTTTTACTTACTATTATCAATCTATCATATCAACAAGTATGAAAAATTTTGTCAAATTTTTTTTGTTTATAAAATTTCTAAAAAAAAAAAAAAAAAAAAATTCTACATAGTTTATGTTAATTAGTAGTAATTTTGCATCTAAAACAAGATAATCAATTTTTGCGTTAGGCCCCCAAATACATCAAGCCGCCCTGGCTTTTTCACATTTCAGAAAATGAGATCATGAAAGTGTTTTGAAGACACATTTAACAAAGGGACTGTCCACAAGGCCCCAGTGTTTAAGATTGATGTTTGAAATTAACTGGAGAAACTGGAGTGCAATTGTATATTATTGGCAAGTGCATATCAAACAGAGAATTGAGCATGGGAGATCCGTTTGATACCACAGTACATATATTTATGCAGATAAATGAAAATTTCATCAACAAAAATAAATATAAATGCAACAGATGCAATGAGAAATATTATCTGCAAACAAGATCAAAACAATCCAAATGACATAAAAGGAACAAAACTAAACAAAGATCCTTAAACAGGATAAAAAAATAGACAAAGTGGCCCTCTATAAGCTGCAAAGAATTGTATTATTTAAGACAAAATTCTAAACATTTCAGCACCTGCAACTAGTCAAGCTCTTTCTGGGAGATCCGTTTGATACCATATTTTTCTGGGCTATGGAGGAAATGCAAATACAAAATCATAATGAATAGATAAGCTCACACCTAATCTAGAGGAATCCAACTTAAAGATAAAAAGCAAGAAAGTTTCCATCTATTGGAATCCACTCAGAGATTTAAACAAATTTTATTTTTCCTAATTCTCAAAAGTCACAGACCGATTAATTCAAAACCTCACTCACTAATCTTGCAATTGGAGCAACCCTCCAAGCATCATGAGTAACACAACTTACATTTTCAAGACCTGAAAGTTTAATTGAAATCAAAGAATTAATTGATCAAATATTCAAAGTACAACTAACACGACCAACAAGACAAGGGAAATGGAAATGATAATCTGGAAACCAAATAGAAAAGGAAAAAAAAATTTAAAAATTCGCCATTTTTAGAGTGTATGCTATCACCTAGATAGTTGTAAAACAATTATTATATTGCACACGGTTCGTTACATTGAAAACTAGATATTGCACACCATTTGGCAAAAATTTTTTTGTTTTTTTTGTTTTTTTTTTTTTTTTTTTTTTAAATTTTAAATTTAACAAAACTATATATATATATATATATATATATTTTTTTTTTTAAATTTTTAAAAAGCTAACTTATATTTTTTTGGTTAAACTTTTACCATAAAAGCTAACAAAAACTATATATTATATATATTTTGTCTTATATTTAGCAAATAAGCTATCAAACAACTACGTGATACTAAACAGAAATAGAATTTCCCATTGATATGTGACTTTCTTGCTAATTCTTTTGGGATAATTCCATAATTAATTTTGAAAATTACCTAAAAATACTGATTGGAGACTTGGAGTTACATATGTTAATGTTATAACTATACCAATTCGATGATCAAATTTTGCCACGTTATTTATTTGGTAATGATCGAGACACCCGTGTCAATATTTAATTTTTGTGCTCGTCAAAGATATGGACGTGCATTAAGCTTGCCAATTAATGTTTTTCAAGCTTACGCTTTTGACGTAAGAGGGATTTATGACAACTGGCAGTAGTTGAGCACTTCATATAGGTTGTGTCTATATATAGTAAATACTTTCAAACCAATTTGTATTCAACTACACAGCTAAGGGTGCTAAACATACATAATTAGTGGTTTAGGACATCATCATCATTTTACTACACCATGTTCATGTTGATGCGCTTGCTTTACATACTCCCTCTGTTTCATCTTATACATTCGTTTCCTTCCAAGCAGCCACTATGCCATGATGATGAGAGCTCAGCCTTGTTGCAATTCAAGAAAAGCTTTATCATAAACAAGTCTGTCTCTTTGTATGATCCTATTGCAAATCATAGGTTTGAAACTTGGACATTAGAAAGAGAAAACAGTGATTGCTGCTTTTGGGATGGAGTAGACTGCGATGAGGACACAGGTCATGTGATTGGCCATGACCTCAGTAGCAGTTGGCTCTACGGTTCAATCAACTCCAACAGCACTCTCTTTCATCTTGTTCACTTACAAAGGCTTAACCTTGCAGACAATCACTTTAACCACTCTCAAATCCCGTCCCAGGTTGGAAATCTTTCAAAACTCACATATCTCAATCTCTCACATTCTGCGTTTTTTGGTCAAATCCCATTTGAAGTTTCAAAACTTTCCCAATTGTCATCTCTGGATCTATGTTGCAACTATGATTTGTCTTCAGGCATATACTTCTTACAATTCAAACAGCTGAGTCTAACAAGCCTAGTTGGAAACCTAACGCGCATAGAAAACCTTGATCTAAGTGGGGTGAATATATTCTCCACGGTGCCTAATATCTTTGCAAAACTTGTCTAATTTAAGGTCCCTTTATCTCCATGACTGTGGAATGCATGGGCAATTTCCAATAGGCATCTTTAAGCTACCAAATTTGCGGGTTCTTGACGTGAAGTACAACCAAGATCTCACTGGTTCTTGGCCTCACTTTCAATATTGGAGTAGTCGTTTGGAGGAAATTGACCTTGGAAGCACCGGTTTCACTGGTGAGCTACCCACTTCTATGGGAAATTTCGGCTCCTTGATTGCTTTGAATATTGGGGGTTGCAACTTCTCAGGATCCATTCCTTCTTCAATTGGTAACCTCACAAATCTTATTTATCTTAAGCTTTCAAATAACACTTTGGTGTGTAACATACTAACATCCCGTCTTCAATTGGAAATCTTATCCAACTTGCTTTTCTAGACCTCTATGATAATCAATTGTCCGGTCCATTCACTTTTGGGCTTACAAACTTGACACAACTGGTTGTCCTTAACTTGAGCGGCAATCATTTATCTGGTCCAATTCCTTTTGGGCTTATGAACCTCACAAAATTATATGTCTTGGGCCTTTGGGAGAATGAGTTTGAAGGTCAGTTTACAATCTCCATCTTTAAACAAAATAATCTTTATTTTCTTGATATTTCTGCTAATTACCTTAGTGGAACTTTGTTTATTTGCAACATGACTTCTCTTCATATCCTTGATGTGTCTGATAACTACTTTAGTGGTTCACTTCTTCCATGCTTGCACAATATCTTGGAATTGAGGATGATTAGTTTGAGAGGAAACAAATTCCAAGGACTATTGCCAAGATCATTGTCCAATTGCACCATGTTAGAGGCCATTGATGTTAGTGATAAACAATTCAATGACACTTTTCCCTCTTGGTTGGGAAATCTTCCAAACTTAAAGCTTCTCCTCTTGCAGTCCAACAAATTCTATGGGCAAATATTAGAAAGTCCTGAAACCAATTATCAATTCCCCAACTTGCGAATTATTGATCTTTCTTACAATAGTTTTATCGGAAGGTTGCCATTAAAGTCCTTTAGAAATTGGACAATGAATTCCACTTGACATATATTCAGGCAAAACTATATTCTAGTGATGGGACATACCATATGTATTA
This sequence comes from Quercus lobata, assembly GCF_001633185.2. Taxonomy (NCBI): domain Eukaryota; kingdom Viridiplantae; phylum Streptophyta; class Magnoliopsida; order Fagales; family Fagaceae; genus Quercus; species Quercus lobata. The sequence continues at coordinate 10,910,501 of NC_044906.1, read as the reverse complement.
CAATTATGATTATACAATGCAACTAACAAACAAAGGTCTGGATATAGCGTACAACAAGGTCCAAGAATTCTTTAGGGCCATTGATATGTCAAGTAATAGGTTTGTTGGAGAGATTCCAGGTTACATTGGAGATTTGAAAAAGCTTCGTATGCTGAATCTTTCCAACAACATTCTCATTGGACACATTCCACCATCTATAGGAAATCTTACCATGCTAGAATCATTGGACCTTTCTCAAAATAGGCTCTTAGGGGAGATTCCATCACAACTAACACAACTTATTTTTCTCGAATGGTTCAATGTTTCTCATAACCAACTCACTGGCTCTATACCACATGAGAAACAATTTGATACATTTGAAAACAAATCATTTAAGGGGAATTTAGGCTTGTGTGGTAATCCATTATAAAAAAAGTGTGGGGATTCTAATTCTTCACTACCTTTACCTTCAACTTCTAAACAAATTCAAGATTTTGCTGTGTCTCTCTTTGAATTTGGTTGGGAAATAGTTTTGATTGGGTATGGATTTGGACTAATCGTCGGAGTGATAATTGGCAACATTGTGGCTACAAAAAAACTTGACTGGTTGATGAAGACCTTTGGAATAAGACAACGGACAAAAAGAAATGTGAGAAGGGAGCATAGGAACTAAGGTTTTTTTTTTTTTTTTTTGGTTGAAATTGAGCTTGCACCTTGTGAAGATATAATTAAATATGTTTAGAATGTTACAATATCATGTGCATACTTACTGTATAATTTAATAAAAATTGTGTTCTACTTATGTTGGGGGAAGAAATTGATGCCTCTAAATGAAATGTTGGGAAACCAAACCGAGACTCAACTATGGGCTCTTAAGATGACACCTATAGGCTTTCGGTGTGATGACAAGCCTATCCAAGCAAGAAGAAACAAGAACTGCACTTAACAAAACAACAACAAAGGCCCAATAAAAAATACGTTACAATACTTAATTAGTATATTAGTGGTCCTGTTTTGATAGTCCAAGGGAAAACGAATTCTCTAGCGGTAAGGGTGAAGTTGTTCTTAAGTCCAAAAGGTAAATTTTCCAACAGTAGGGATGGAATTACACGGTCCAGCCATCAATAATTAGATAGAGGCAAATTTTAGGTCCTTATGTGTCTCATTCAAGAGGAATTTATTGTGCTTTCAGTCATTGTTACATCAATGTGAGGAAAAAGTTCAATCGTTACAAACACGTCATACCCTTCAACAGTAAAGTAAAAAGTAAAAATTAAAGGCTTCATAGGAAGAAAAAATGGAGGATTAATTGGCATGGTGTGAAGGGAGAGAAAAACCCCCAGCTCAGTGCGGCAAATTTTAAGCTAAGACTTTAGTGAGTGTAAATTTGTAAGGTATGAATAAGATGAATGTGGGCTGCTTTTGAGTTAGTGAGATGGGGTTGATGCTGAGACTGAAGTCTTTTATGGCTAATGGGCTGTTTGTGGTTAGCTAGAAGAGACTTATGAGCTGTGGTAGTGCAAAGGGAGGAGAAGAATATCTGGGATCAAATGGGTGTAGGTTGAAGGTGATGGATGGTGAGCTAGAAGAAAGTTGAACCACTAGTAAAAATGGCCAATGAATTTCAGAGTCTTAGAGTCTCAGAGGGGTGGCTTAGTTGGTTTTTTGGTTAGCTTGCTTGTGCTTTTATAATGGAGTTTTCAGAGAAGCATTTATTGACAAAGCTCCAAAAAACGTGTGACCACTCAGAGGTGATGAATCAGAGTCAAGCTTCCCTGGGATTTTTGCTTAGAAGTAGGAAAATCCATTTAGGGGGTTGCTTTGGTTTTTTGGGTAATGATGGGATTTTAGAGCTTTTTGCATTAAATGCCAGGATTCTTGGGGCTGAGCTTGATTATTGTGATTTGAGGCATGTATCATGAGTGAATCCTAATGCTACAACTGAGATTCGGACCCTTGAGAAGTAAGATTTAACACCCCAAGCCAGGTGTCAAGTTCTAGTCTACTTCAAGGGGGTTCCGCTGGAGATCCCTTTATGCCCTCCAAACCACATGTTCCCAATTTTTCCCCTTTTGGATTCATGAGCTTGGCACATGAATCACGTTTTGAATATTTTTTAGTATTTTTAACATAAATTTGTTGGAGTTTGAATAATTTGGTTTTAGCTCCCCTGGTGCTGTTTTGAGGAAGATGATGGAGTTCCATTATTCTTTAGACTTTAGTTGATATGACAGCCTTTGGGCACTGTTCACGTTAGGTAGAGGGTGACAAAAAACCGATGGGATAGTCTTTAGTCCATTCTCAAAGGTTTGGTTCCCTTGTATGAGTCCTTAGTTACTCTTTTTGGTTAGGAATGAACAAGGGCAGTTCTCCTTTGCCTCCTGCTGGTGTTTTTTGCTTGGGCTTGTTCTCATGGGCTGGGTTGTGTGCACATATTGCCATAGGTTTTCATTCCTTATGGACTTTTATTAGTAAATATTTTTTGGGTTTTTCATAAATACTTGCAATGGGCCTTTGGGCAATTTGTTGTAATGTTTGAAACAATAGGACAAGTTTCAAAATACTTTTGTAAATAATATTTACTTTGACGAATTCTATGTTGCAAATAATGTTCATGGTTTCTAATAATTTCATCATGACTTAAATGATGATCTTGTGGGTTTGGATGTTTACCATGAGTGTTTGAAGGTGTATATTATGGATGTCGCGATGCAAATGATGTCCATGTATTTCATGGGTTTTATAATACGAGAACATAATCCTCAAGATAGCTCTCAATGAGTTTTTTCATAAGATGATTGCCATGGTAACATTTTAACGTGATCTTTTTTCTTTGCCAAGCGTTGATAATCTTGGACTCTTTTCTTTTTGATGAAGTAGTGCCAATGAGAATTGGGCTTTGGATGAATGAATCAACATGAGTTTGAATCATGGGCTTTGATTATGGATTTGAATTTCACTGATAAAATTGTTTTGCCATGGACTTGAATCATGGGCTTTGATTATGGATTTGAATTCCACTGATAAAATTGTTTTGCCATGGACTTGAATCATGGGCTTTTCAAATATTGCCAAGCATAAGTATTCTTGGGCTTTAAATATAATAAGGTTTGTGTATTTGAAAGTGAATAGGTGGTACTTAAATAAAGTTAGGTGTGATAAAAAAAAAAAAAAAGTACCCTAACAGCTTCTACATGTTCTGATAGAGTAAAGTTGTAATACCCCAATTTTGTTTTTATGATTATCACCGTACCTTGTCATTTTTAATATAGAGTTGAGGTACTATATGTGTGTGCACAGTAAGATGGGAGTAGACAATTTTGTGGTGCTACAAATAGGTGAGAAAATTAAAGTTTTAGTGCATACAATTTAGTGAGGCAATTAAAATAAATAAATAAATAAATAAAAAAATAAAAGAGGAAGATGTTTTATGGACTTCTTGGAGACTAAAGAGATAAGTTCGAGTGGGTTTTAAACTCTAGCCCACTAAGCCCATATCTTTGATGCATTAAAATATAAAGATGAAAAGATAAATTAGGATTTTCATAAGAAGGGTTTTATCACTAAGGAGGCTAGGAGGTGTATTTTTCTTTGGAGTTAAATTGAAGAGGCAACCAATTGTTCCAGGTATGATTTTTCATTTGTTAGAATCAAAGAATTAAAAAGAGTTAGTGATATGTAAATTTGTTTCGAAGAGATATCTTTTCCTAGAATTCGGTTTACACTTTTGCGTTAGTCTTTGAATCCTAGGTTGCCACTGTACGTATTCTAGAACAAAAGCCAAAGTTATTAAATCCAGGAGTATGGCTTTTGTTATTTTCGAAAGATTGTGAAGAGTATTTGGTCTGCAATGATAATCATACATATATCCGGTTTTATACCAAAAAGTTCTTTTGTTTTTATCGGACAGCTTATACCAAAATCCCACACAGTTTTCACAGTAGGTTGCTCACATTTTGTCTAAGTCCAATATCTCTGATTGATGGATTGATGGCCTTGGTAGTCTTTGCTTAGACTTTGACTAGTCCAAACACAATGAACCATTCAGGTTCAACACTTCTACAATTGTTTTAAAGGATAATGACAGATTTGAGATTCCATACCAAAATTCTTATATTAATCCGTAGGGTCAATGGATGTTAAATTCATGAGTAGAATCATATTGGTTTTGGCCCACCGTTTGCATTGGGGATTATACATTAAATCCTAAAGTGTTGGCTATTGCATTCCTCATGGTAAAATGAGTTTCGATTAATGCCAGGAATGTATCATTGATTAGAATACCATATGTTAGAAAAACGTTAATTTAGTGCTGAAAGTGTTATTAGTTCAGCAAAGTATAATCCTAGTGAGTCCATTTGTATAGTTCTATAAGCTTTATATTTTGTAGAGGATATTAAGTATATTTTATGATTGATGATAGATCCTATTTAAGAGTGTTTTGAGGCTTTTTGGAGGTTGTTTCGGCTGGACTTTCAGAGTGATTTAAGTGTTGTAAACAATTATGCATAATATGCACAAGTTTTATTCTTTAGGTTCTTAGAAGTTAAAGGTTTTCAAAAGTTATGTTTTTGAAACTTACGTTTTCTAAAGTTTATCAAAAGCATTATTTTTACATCATTGAAAAAAAAACTTCGACTTTTAGACAATGTTTTAAAGAGAAACTTCAAATTTTAAATAATGTTTTGAATGTCCAAATCTCATTTAAAAGATGGTTTCTAAACTAAACTATTTTCCGAAAATAATTGAGTTTTAAAGTAAGTTTTCTAAAAAGGTTCTTGTTCTTTAAGTTTGTTTAAAACCAAGTGATTTCAAAGTCATATTCTTACTTTTCAAATGGTATTTAAGACGTTTCGTTTAACAAATTGAGTTTTCAAACTTACTCAAGAATTGTAAAAATATTTATATAAACTCTTCAGTTTTTATTCATTCCCTAAGAGAGTCAAGCATGCTTTGATTTATGTTCAATTCGATATTGTGATATTCACTATGCTTTTATATTTGGAATAATTGTTAATATTAAGAAAATTATTCTTTTTTGTATATATATTTTGTTTTGTGATACGTGACTCAAAATGAATGTTTTGTAAATCTGCTCATAGGATTGTATGTAAGAATATGTGTTGATCCCTCGCTAGTAGGGGCTAGATGTTGGTATCCATTTATAGGATTGTATGTGAGAATATGTGATGTATATATGTGACACTGTGCTCTGATCAATTATATGTATGTATTTTCTAATGATTTTAAGATGTGATTACATATATATTAAGTAATTCATTATATGTTTTGAAATAATTATTTTTGATATCATTGAATGAGCTTGTGAAAAATCAAAATACTCGCGCTATGTTTGACTCTATTCTGTTGTATATTTTGTATAATTACTTACTAGGTGTGTGACTCACTCCATCAATTACTGTTTTCAGATTAAAGTGTAGTTGGGAATGTAGAACCTTTGGATCGCTTTGTAAGGTGCAAGATAGAGCGTGGAAGTTGTAGGGGACTTCAATATTACTTGAAGACTTATAGAATTTTAGTTACCTTTATTTTGTAATTCTTATATAGTGGAGATTATTTCCAATTTGTGGAGTTTAGATTTTTGTAAAAGGTTTTTTAAGAGTATTGTTTCTTTGGAGTTTTAATTTATTTTAGATTAATTATGTTTATTAAGTTATATAAGTTCAGCAAGTTAGTCATGCATCTAAATTCATGTTCCATGGATTTGGGTCGTGACAAAAGTACATACTTTCTCCTTTTTAATTTAATTTTTTTTAGTACTTATATCAGGTGGAGCAACCTTTTGCTATATTTTATATACACTTAAAGACTTTTTATCCCAATAAAACGACTCATCCCTAGCTAATCAAAAAGTTCTTTTATATTTACATATCACAGCTCTATACTCGTGCAATGCACGAACATTGTAATATCCATTTCCTTTAATGTTTTTGGCATATTAAAGATTAAAAAAAAATCAAAGGAATCAATTTTGTATTAGGAGCCTTTTAATACCAATGTACCGTTTGGAGATTATCATTACAGTATATATATATTCACTAAATTAGTAAGTAATGGTTAAAGTTCATATTGTAATTTAATAGGTTCTTATGTTTTTTTAAAGGAGATATTTATTAGAATTCAAATTTCCCATCCAACTCTTGAATCATAAAATAATAAATTTAAAAAACAACTATTTCAATTAAATTTTATTACTAAAAATTTGAGAAACTTAAAAAGAATTCTTTATTTTTAGAATCTCCAATAAATTGGGAATAAGAATGCATACCATGACCTCTCCTGGACCCCACATAAGTGGGAGCTTTTTGCAATGGGTACAACATTTTTTTAATAAAAAATAATTCATTATTTAAATATCTTCAATAACTTAACATAACTTTTATTTTTGATGAAATTCCGATTTAGTACATGATCATATATAACTTAAGGTAGTATTTCTTTATTTTAAATATAAAATTGAACTAGATTATGCATTATCTAAGTGGTGGGTTCATTGGTATGAGGCATGTCGTAAACTCAAAGGTCTCGAGTTCAATCTATCAAAATATAGATCCATAGGGTTTTTGGGGGTGTCTCATGAAAAATGAGTGGAATAATCAAGCCAGATGCTAGGACACTAAACTATCCGTTATATGTTAAAAAAAGAAGAAGAAGAAGTATGTCCATGAAATTGTCCAAGACCCTCATAGTATCAATTCATCACACTCACATACAGTAAAAGCATAATTCTATTCACCCCATGCCTCCAAGAAAAATTAATTGCTGGGGATTTCTCTACTACCTAAACCTCTACTTCACCGCCCCATAGAATTTCTTCAATTCAACATGATCCTTCTCACTGCATCGCACCAAGCTAATTTAGTCCAAGCTATATGATCAGCACTTTTGAGTTTCTTAATAGCCAAACTCTTGTAGTTATCTACAAAGCCAAACAATTTCGTCCTAAACTATAAAATCGAGTAACCCCCCAAACACACCCCCCCCCCCCCCCCCCCCCCCCGCTCTCTCTAAATTATTGAAAATAAGGAAAACCTCCTACTCTGTGTTACTAAAGGACTCTGATAGGAGGAATGCAAATGATCCAATAGTTGGGGGGGGGGGGTGGGGAAGTGTAAATGCATTTTTTATTAATAGAAGAAAAAATAAACATAATTTACTAAACAAAATATTTTAATAACATATAATAAAAATATAATAATATAAATGTAAGTTATATTTTTTTTTTTTGCGTGCCTGGTTTCAAATTTTTTTTTTTGAACCTAGTATTGGAGTTAGTACCATCAGTGTTACACTTAAGGTTACTCATAAATTAAGTTAACTATAAATATATATTTCAAATAAGTAAAACATAATACAATAAATAAAATGATCATTAATATATGAAGTTAAAAGATTAATATAAATATAGCCAAAGATCTTGTAGCTGAATTGGCACCTCCCTATGCACAAAGTGCTTGGGGGTCTAGGGGGGAAAGGGTTCAAACTGTGGGGTTAGCAGCATGTTGTAATTATTTCTCAAAAAAAAAAAGATTAATATAAATATAAGATATTCTAAAAAATTATTTAAATACTTAAATGTGAAAAAAACAAACTAACTTCGAAATATTAAAAATATGATTCGTAGTTCAACTGGTTGGCATCTCTTAGTGTGTTTATGACATCCAGGATGAACTTGAGACCTGGAGGTGCTAGGTGCCATTAGACCATTAAGGCCATCAGTAGCAATTTTATTTTAATAGTATGACATAATCTAGAAAGTATGAACACTTTAATTGGGGTATTATATTCGTGTTAGACACAGGATAGGTCTAGAACACAACTACACACGTCCCAACCATGTCTTTTTTTTTTTTTTTGGTTGAAAGTTGCGGGACAGTTGGGACATGGAAGGACACTTATCTTTTATTTCTTTTTAATTTTAATCTTGAATGCTTATATAGTTATCTTTTATTTACTCTTATGGTTCTTAATTTTTGTTTTTGTTTTTGTTTTTGTATTTTGAATTTTAAACATCATTTATTAGTCATGAATTCACTTTATTATTTATTATTGTTCTTAAATTGATATATGTTTAACAATATATGAAAGAATAAATACTTAACAATATTTAAAAATATAAATAAAAATATATTTAATAATTAATTAGTACACTTATTCTCGCTGAGTCTTGTCCTATTTGTTTCAAAAATTATTGTATCACTTAGTTATACTCATACCCGAAATTGTATACATGTCCATGCTTTCTAGCTAGTCACATAAGGTACCCTCAAATTTGACATTGGTCTTATTTATATATATATATATATATATATATATATTATATTTTGAGAACTGAAGCAAGCAACTCTGCGCCAATCCATTCCGCGATGCATGTTGTATTTAAGAAATTCACGTTTTGTTCTTATGTTTTTAGTATCTGAAGCAAAAATATATTTCAATTACTTAATTTTTGACATGGATCTCCATCAGTCTTTATATTCTATTCCCAAGACTACGTCATTTGAATATTGTAGTCAGTTGAATAGAAAACAGAGAGGATCATTTTCGTAAAATATTATATTTTATATTCTTCCAAATTAGCTTCAACCACACGGCCACTGCAAATAACGACCATAAAATCCAAGTGAGCAATGTTAGGAACACAACAAAAATCACAAAAATTTCACAATATTTTTAAATTAGTATGTCAACTCATACATGGACTACCATAACTTCAAATTTTTAAAATTTTTGATATGCTAATTTGGATAAAATTAATTATTGTGTTCGTACAAGGGCATTAATTATCTCAAATCCACTGTTTCACATCTAATTTTATATGTAAAAATGTGAACATACATTCTCCTATCAATGTGGACATATACTGTTTAATAACCGATTTAAATAATATTTTTCCCTTCCACAATTTGACTTTTACGAAGAATGGGATGTAAATGCTCATACATTTCCTCAAAAAGTAATTGGGAGGACCACTCTTAAAGTATTTGATGAAAATGTGAAATATTCTCTGAATTGAATAACTTTTAAGACTTATGTAAATGCTCATACATTTCCTCAAAAAGTAATTGGGAGGACCACTCTTAAAGTATTTGATGAAAATATGAAATATTCTCTGAGTTGACTAACTTCTAAGACTTTTACATTCTAATCGGTGTTATTTAGCCTCCGTTTGGATAAAAATTATTTCACTATTCAATTTATTTTTGCTATTATTTATGAGTCTCATTGTACTTTTTGGTGTTATTCATGAGCTTCACTATACTATTTCAACTAACTTTTATCTTTATCTACAATACTTTCAGCAATAAGTTTTCAATTTCAACAAAATAAGCAGTATCCAAATAGACCCTTAATCGTGTTATTTATATTGAAATCTATTTAGTGGAATCCTATTCACACAAGACTTCAACTAAAGTTTAATTCGGTTCAGACAATTTCATGCCAATACATGCGTAACACCAGACAAAATTTCACTGCTCAAGATTGATGTTTGAAATTGCCTAGGGAAACTGGAATGCAATTGTATATTGGCATGTGCATATCAAACCGAGAATTGAGAATAGGAATAGGAGAAGAAAAAAAAAAAAAAACCCTCTTAATTAATTACCAAATAATATATAAATTCTTAACAATTCTACACCAAGCCACACGACTAGCTTCTAACATCATTTACAGTAGAGTTTAGAGATCAAACTCAGATCGACCATGTTTATCTTTACATGGTTATATATGTTATTGGAGTTTAGAATGGTAGCCACTAGCCAGTTGCCAAGCTCTTTCTGGGAGATCCGTTTGATACCATATTTTTCTGGGCCATGGAATATCATAATGAATAGATCGAATTTGTTTAAGGTCATCTATTAACCATATTATTTGTTTTATGTCAGACAACAATCTTCTTCTTTTGTACCAGTTATAAAACCGATACCATGACTCCTCTTAATTAATTCCAATTTATTTTGGTGTGTTTTGGTCAATTTCAACTTGTATTGGGATTTCATGTGTAACGACTGATATGATTTTGTTCATTCTCTAAATGTGATAGAGAGAAATTTATTGGAAAAAAATTGGTAGATTATTAATGACAGATAAAAAAGTGATGTAAGTAATGAGTCTAGATAAGAACTAATACAATCATGCCTACTCAATTTTTCTATGGTTTTTTTTTTTTTTTTTTGGTGTTTGTAACTTAGCTCGTGTGTACAAACAAGTGAGACTTCAAATTTTCATCATAAAATATGAGTTTTATCTTATATTTTTAATGAAATGAGTGGTCCCCCTTTTTTTCTATTGTTTTCTTAATTTCTCTTCTCTCATTATTTTTTTTGTTGTATTTGATATTGTATGAAATAATTTATTATTTAATATATTTTTTTGGTCACATATTTGAATATATTTATTATAAATATTTATAAAAAAAAAAAAAATTGTGGTAATTCCTATAAGGAATGTTGTAATATATATTGTTTTGTAATCAGAACATAATTGACTACTTGGGTAAATATATTAAGAAAAGAATATATTAAAAAATAAAAGTTGTCATCTATAGCCACGTTTTAAACGCAGCCATTGGTCTGATCCTATAGCCACGTTTTAAACGTGGCCATAGGTCCTGGTCTTAGGCCACGTTTTAAACGCGACCATTGGTCCAATCCTATGGCCACGTTTTAAACGCGGCGATAGGTCTTGGTCTTAGGCCACGTTTTAAGCGCGGCTATAGAATATGGTCTTGGGCTGCGGTTAAAAAGTGTGGCCATAGGACCGTCAGTCCTATAGTCACAGGTTTTAGGCCACACTAAAAAGCGTGGCCTAAAAAAACGCGGCTATAGGCTATAGCCATGTTTTTTTGACATATAGCTGCGTTTTAAAAACGCGGCCATAGAACCTTTTTTTTTTTTTGTAGTGACAATAATTTTCCGCCTACTAGACTATCAGTTATCAATTATACCATCATTATTCACGCGGAAAGAATAGTCTCGACATCATATTATAAATCAACTTGTCCACTTGAACCAATTATGTCAGTTATCACATTCTTTTGTAATAACTTTTTTATTATATTCTTTTGAAAATCACTCACACTTGTTCTCCCTCTCTGCTACAATGGGCAACACGAATCTTTGTACCACAGTCCTACCGTGTTTAACTTTCACAACTCTTTACCTCGCCTTCTTGCTGCTCCACTTGTTCAAATTTTGCCAAATTATTTATTTGGTGATATGACACACACCACCCTGACCCCAGTGTCAATATTGTTGAGCACGTCAAGGATAAACTAATAAAGACGTTTAAGGTTGCCAATTGAAGTTCACCTTTGAAGTCAGACGGAATATTTACGACAACCCGATGAGCACTTCATAATTCATATAGGTTGTGTCTATAATTAGTAATATATATACTTGCAGTCCAATTTGTATTCAACTACGCAGCAAAGAGTGCTAAACATACATAATTAGGAGTTTAGGACATAATCATCATCATGGGGTTTTCATTTTGTTACACCATGTTGATGCGCCTGCTTTACATTCTCCCTTTGTTTTATCATATACATTCTTCTCCTTCCATGCATCCACTATGCCATGATGATGAGAGGTCAGCCTTGTTGCAATTCAAGCAAAGCTTTACCATAGAAGAGTCTGCTTCCTATTTTCCTAATGCATGTGATAGGATCAGATCTTGGACTCCAGAAGGAGAAAACAGTACTGATTGTTGCTCGTGGGATGGTGTTAACTGCGATGAGGCCACAGGCCACGTGATTGGCCTTGACCTCAGTAACAGTTGTCTCCTTGGTTCAATCAACCCTAGCAGCACTCTCTTTCGTCTTGTTCAATTGCAAAAGCTTAACCTTGCTGACAATTACTTCAACTACTCTCAAATCCCATCCCAAGTAGGCAATCTTTCAAGACTGACACATCTCAATCTAGCTCATTCTATGTTTTCTGGTCAAATCCCATTAGAAGTTTCAAAGTTGTCCCAATTGTCATCTCTGGATCTGGGTTGGAACCACGATTCAAAGAAAAACCTATTGCAATTGGGAAGGTTGAGCCTAAGGAGCCTAGTTAGAAATCTAACCCTTCTAGAAGATCTTGATCTGAGTAGAGTGAACATATCCTCCACCGTGCCTAATATCTTTGCAAACATGTCTAATTTAAGGAGCCTCTATCTCCTTGACTGTGGAATGTATGGGGAATTTCCAAAAGGCATTTTTATGCTACCGAATTTACGGAATCTTGACGTAAATCACAACGAAGATCTCAATGGTTCTTGGCCTGACTTTCAATACTGGCACAGCCCCATGGAGCAAATGAGCCTCGCACGCGTCAATTTCTCTAGTGAGCTGCCCTCTTCAATGGGAAACCTTAGCTCCTTGATTGCTTTGGAAATGCCCAGTTGCAGCTTGTTAGGGTCCATTCCATCTTCAATCGGTAACCTCACAAATCTCATTTACCTTGACCTTTCAAATAATATTTTAGTGGGTAGCATTCCATCTTCAGTAGGAAATCTCATCCAACTTGGTCTTCTAAGCCTCCACAATAATCATTTGACTGGTCTAATCCCTTCTAGGCTTGCAAACCTCACACAATTGATTATCCTTGACATGAGTTACAATCATCTAACTGGTCCGATTCCTTTAGGGCTCAGGAAGCTAACACTATTAAATGACTTAGGTCTTGCAGGCAATGAGTTTCAAGGCAAGTTTCCAATCTTTATCTTCAACCTAGGGAATCTTAACTTTCTTGATATTTCTGATAATTACCTTAGTGGTATTAAATGGATTTGCAACATGACTTTTCTTCATGTCCTTGATGTGTCTAATAACAACTTTAATGGTTCACTTCCTGAATGCTTGCACAATATGTTCTATGGAAGCAAATTGAGGATGATTAGTTTGAGAGGGAACAAATTCCAAGGCTTGTTACCAAGATCATTGGCCAATTGTACGATGCTAAAGGCCCTTGATGTTAGTAATAACCAATTCAGTGACACTTTTCCGTCTTGGTTGGAAAATCTTCCAAATTTAGAGATTCTCATCTTGCGGTCAAACCAATTCTATGGTAAAATATTAGAGAGTCCTGAAACCAATAATGAGTTCTCAAACTTGCGAATCCTTGATCTCTCTTACAATATTTTTACTGGAAATTTGCCATTAAATTCCTTTAGAAATTGGAATGCATTGAAATTGGATAAACATGATCACCCTTTGACATATATTCATGAAAAACAATCTTTCAATGTGGGGACACACCATTTGTATTACTATTATGATTATTCAATGAAAATAACAAATAAAGGCGTGGATACAGTATACAACAAGGTCCAAGACTTTTTTAGAGCCATCGATATGTCTAGCAATAGGTTTGTTGGAGAGATTCCAAAATCTATAGGAGATTTAAAGGATCTTAATATGCTTAATCTTTCCAATAACATTCTCACTGGACACATCCCTGTATCTTTGGGGAATCTTACACAATTAGAATCATTAGACCTTTCTCAAAATAGGCTCTCAGGAGAGATTCCACCACAGCTAATACAACTTACTTTCCTTGAATGGTTCAATGTTTCTCATAACTATCTCACTGGCCCTATACCAGAAGGGAAGCAGTTCAACACATTTGAAACTAGTTCCTTTGAGGGAAATTTAGGTTTGTGTGGAAATCCATTATCAAAGAAATGTTGGGGTTTTGATTCTTCACCTGCAGTTTTCGATCGAACTCTGGACTCACCTGGGTTTCTCTTTCAATTTGGATGGAAAATACTTTTGGTTGGGTATGGATTTGGATTCATTGTTGGAGTAATAATTGGCAACATCGCCACAACAAGGAAAGATGATTGGTTGATGAAAGCCTTTGAAATGACGCAAAGCACAACTAGTACAATAGTGGAACTTGAGAAGGGAACATATAGAAACTGAGAAGCAACCTCACCTTCTTCTTCTGTTTTTATTTGTTTCTTCCTCATTTTCGTATTGTTCTTTATGTATTAATTTTGGGTTGGGAAGTATTAGTATTAAACTATATCATCTCAATGTATTTACTATATAATCGACTTTATGTTATATACATTATGATTGTGCCAACTGCCAAATGCATTCCTTCTTTTATTTTATTTATATATATATATATATTTATATATTTATATATTTATATATATAAAAGTAAGTGTATGGCCATGTTACGGAGGATATCCATTTAATTCCAAATTATTGAGTTAAGTTCTTTTGATTTCTGTTATGTTAAACGCAATTGTAATTGTGAAAATTAAAGGTCAAAATTCTGTGATGAGCTACAGGTGGTTGGAAGACTTACCTGTCAAAATAGCTCCCTTACTTCTGTTCGAAATTTACTGCAGTATGTTTGGGCTCATATTTGGTTTCCCCAATTCTTTTTTATTTTTTATTTTTTTATGTAAAGGTTTCCCCAATTCTAAACTTATGTTTTTGGGTTGTTGAGTTTACTGATGAAAACAGACATACTGGAGTCAATGGCTGAGCCAAGATTTCAGTTTAGGGGGGCAAAATTAAATGACAAGATTGAAAGTAAAATTAATCTAAATATTATTAATCGATGTTAATAAAAAAAATAGATATAGAATTATATACTATTAATGCAATTGTCATACAAAATCTAATATAATATAAACTCTAATTTATTTTTTCATACATAATTTAATTTGTTCAATTGGAAGATTAGTAAAATACACCTCAATATGAGTTTGTTTAGAATTTGAATCTTAATCATTATTATAATTTGGCTTCTCCATAATCTCAATTGATTATAAGTATATATTTCATATTATTAAAATAAATAAAACAAAAAAAAATCATAGTTAATAACAATCAAATTAAGAGATTATTCTAAATATATAGAATTTAAACATGTAATTTTATTCCTTAAAATAAATTGAGAAAATAAATCAATATAAAAGAATTATAAAGTTGCATTTTGGTTTATGCAAAATTCAGTATTTTTTACTCTATTCTTTAAGTAGTAAGTAGTTAAAATTGGTTCTATAGTAAAAATAAAGTGTTTCAAAATTGAAATTATGAAAAAGTTAAAGTAGAAGAGAAAAAGATTAAGGAACGCTAAGGTTTTAGTTTGATATACAAGGACCTAAATATATATTTTTTATTATGATTATGTGGGAATACCTTATTTGAGGAAAAAATTTCCCTAAGAAAAGCACCCCAGGAAAAATTTCCAGTGCTTGAGAACATGTGACAAGGAAAAACAGTTTGGGTGTTAAGTAGGACTCACAAAACTTTGTTTTGTTTGGAAAAAGACAAAATAATGTTAGGAAGAGTTGCACCTGATATTGCTTTCTTCTCTAGTCTTTAGGTGTGGAACGTTTGTGTCAAGGTCAAAATACTTGATAACCTAATATTTAGATAGCTACTTTAGATTTTTTTTTACGAGGTCAAGGGGGGCACTTGCCCCCTCTCGCCCTCCCTTTGCCTCCGCCCCTGACTGGAGTATATTTGAGCCCAAATAAGAAGTCTCAAATGTGTGTCTTTATAAGTAGGCACACACACATTTGAGACTGCTTATTCCTAATAAAGAAATCCGTACAGAGAACAAATCCATTCATTATCTCCTATAATATAATATTGCTTAAAGTATCTGGTTGCATCTTCCCTGCGACAGCGTTCATTTACTTTTACTAAGACTTAGGGCTGTGTTTCTTTCACGCAACGTATTTTAATAAGCTTAAGAAAAAAAGTGTGTAAGACCCTGTGCAAAAGAATTTTTACTCTTAAGACTTATATCCTCGTTAGTGTCATGCGATAAAGAAATTTATATTGGACTGGAAGACTAGTGGAAATTTATTCACCAAAAAAATAAGAAATAAAAAAATATACAGAATTATATTTAATGGAGTTTGAATAATATGCAAATCAAATTCCTAGACTCTCATAATTAATATTAGTCTCATCTCATGCACTTTGTGTGTAGTCTAAGGCTTTTTTTTTTAATAATTTAGTATCATAAATTTTTATTTATCCTAATTAGAGATTTACGCATTTATCAAATAATATTATACATTTGTGAATTACTGATACAGACATGAGTGTCAAGATGCTAACTTCAAAAAAATGAACATCCATATACACAAACATATGATTTGCTATTTTGGTGTTTATTTTTTGGAGCTAACTTCGTGACATTCTTGATTATATCAGTAGTTTGCAAATGCATAATATTATTGAACAAATGTGTAGACCTTTATAAATTGAGATAAATGAAAACATTAAGAAAATAGTGTGAATTTTTTATTTTAATTTTTATACAAAATTTTTTAAATAACTTTTATACCCTCAGTTATTTAATTGTTTGAAATAATGTTAAGTAAAAATATGGATAGTTTATAGCATTCAGAAAACAGGTAACTAACTTTCCATAACCTCTTAATATCCCAGCAAACATAAACACAACTAAATCTAACCAAATCGCAACACCTCTAAATTTCCACAACAGGAGACGACTTGACTTATAATTTGGATTTGAAACGACGTTGAGAGTATATGTTTCTATCCTTTCTAGTTTCTAGGAACCGTTCCTTCTGTATAGTCAAAAGTGAAAAATGAAAATGACAAAAGCTATACTTTCACATTTCATCAGTCATCACAAAATGAAATCATGAAAACGTGTCGGAGACACATTTTCTCCACAAGGCCCCCCAACGCTGTGCTTAAGATTGATGACTGAAATTGCCTAGAGAAACTCGAATTCAATTTTATATTTGCACGTGCATTTCGAACTTTGACAATTGAGCATGCACTATAAGTTTAAAATATTGGAACTCTGAAACTACCATTGTATCTATAGTAACATAGTTATATATACCGATATATAAATGAAATTAAATATCGTTAACCAAAAGAAACATAAATGTAACAGATACAAAATGTTCACCACTCTGAAAATACACCTAAAAGATACCAAGCAAGAAACTTGATAACTACTGGTATCCACCAAAAGGCTAAAAAAAAAAAAAAAAAAAAAAAAAAAATTCTGAACAACACTCGCTAATCTCATTTCATACGTGAACTTGTATAAGACTGATTTGGAACAATCTCTTAAGCATGTAATGACATTGACAACTTACATTTTCTAGACATAAACATCTAATTAAAATCAAATATTCAAAACACAACTAACAATGTGACCAACTAAGACTAAGGAAATTTATAGGACACTTTGGAAACCAAAAAGTGACGGTGAGGATATTACAAATTTTATTACATACACATTACAATTTAATGTGTAATCAATCACATGAATTTCAATTAAGTCAACTAGTAAAGTTTCTCCACAATGAATAAAAGGTTTGAGATTTGAACTCAGCGTATACCAAAAAAAACATATTAGTGTCTGTTAAGGCTCCAGTACAATGCAACATTTGCTATGATTTCTGTGTGCAGTGGATAATTAATTGTATAAAGTTAATTGTTAGTTGGATAGGACATGCATTAGGGTGTTGTATAGTGTTAATTAGGCTTCTGTGTTGTAATGTGTTGTACTTCTTAGTTAGTTATAGTTGTTCTTGCAGCCAACTACAGTAAGTGTAGTGATTTAGTAGAGTATAAGGTTGAATTGATTATAATATGAGATTCATTGATTAAGAATATACTTAGTTCTTGTTGAGATATGATTCTAAATCATTTTTATGTGGACAACTTGGTTTGTTGGGAAAAAAAAATCCAACCGCATTATCGTGAACCTTTAAGAGTCAAGTCCTCGTTAATCAGAATATTTATGTTGGAATATCCGGTTAGTGAAAGTGTATTCACATTAACGGTTAAATAAAAAACCCACACAAGACAAAGTAGTTAGTAAAAGCACTTTTATGTGGCCAAAAGTGAAATTGAAAAACAGGCAGTTTCACATTTTAGAAAATGAAATCATGAAAACTTTCTATCGGGCATTGGAACTTAGATAAGTGGTGTAAACCACTAATTCCTTTATAGAGTGGTGTTTATTTCACACATATTATTAATTTATTATACATGAAGTACATACTACTGATGCCAAAAATCACCAATTGGGTGACTCGCCCAAATCAGGAGCTCTGGAAGGTCTTTTAGGATTCTGTGAGAAAAAGAAAACTAATCGAAGAGATCACTAAGTTGTTCCCGATGGGGAGCCTCATCTGCTTAAGTTAGTATCAATCTCTATATCTTGTATGTAGATAATATTTTGTGTTTTTACTCATACGCAAGCAAATAAGGTGGATTGTCACTTTTATAAGTGGCTTGGGTCGTTGTTATGCTCATAAATGTCTTCCTTTACATAATTGCAGGTGATTATTTTCCTGAGTGTAATGGTATTTGTCTTGATGAAAGTTTAAGACTGATAAGTAATGGTCGTTATATAATGTGTTAAATGTGCTTTAAAATGGTTGCATCTTTTTCTTTGATGGTCTACTAATGACACAAGGTCATCCATTAAGGTGGACGTCCTTAATGATTTTTCTGGACTCATCACATACATTCACTTTTTTGCACTCAACTACATGTGACTTGAAAAAGGAAAGACTTGGTTTTCAGACCCAGAATCGTTCAAAGAACTAGGGAAGAGAGAGGTTTAAGGTTTTTAAGGTCAGATCGAGGTTCAACCGAGATCGAACTGTAATGATGTAAAAATTAATTTAGTATTATTTAAAATACAAATAAATATATTAAATGTGTAAAAATATGAAAATTTACCCTTAAAAAAATATAAAGCAATAAAAACAACTTTCAAACAAATTTTTGTTATTTTTATAAAGTGAATAGAAAATATAAATATAAACAAGCTTTAAAAGTTGTGTTTATTAATCTTTCAAATAAAAAACATTTTAATTTAAAATAAAATCATTTTTAACATAAATTTACAAATTTTATATTCATATTTATTGATGCAAAAGCATAATTCTTGAACAAAAATAAATTTAGAAAATACTATTAAGTAAATAGTGATAAAATTAAATGTAAGGCTATTAATCATGTACAATTAAAATAAATAAAATATAAATTTCAAATATGACCCAGGGAAGCCAATTACTTGCCTGAAAAAGGTAATTGGGACAACAACTCTATCCTTATCTTACATCTTTCTTAAAGTATTTGATGAAATCTTTTTGTGTTGAAAAACTTTTAAGACTTATGTTCTCATTGGTTATTTAATCAAGATTTTTTTTTTTTTTTTTTTTTGAGAAACCATCTTGTGAACTTTTGGATTAAATAGTACCGGTTAAATTTGCCTGAAAAACATTATAAGAAATCGGAGTAACAGATTCCATCCACACAATATAATCGGAAACATGAATAGCATGTCTAACCACATTGTTCATCCAATAACCACATCTCCAAGAAGCTATACTTTCACATTTCATCAGTCATCACAAAATGAAATCATGAAAACGTGTCGGAGACACATTTTGTCCACAAGGCCCCTCAATGCTGTGCTTAGGATTGATGTCTGAAACTGCCTACAGATACTCGAATTCAATTTTATATTTGCATGTGCATATCAAACTTTGACAATTGAGCATGGCACTATAAGTACAAAAATATTGGAACTCTTAAACTACCACTGTATATATAGTAACATAGTTATATATACTGATAAATAAATGAAATTAAATTTTTAACCAAAAGAAACATAAATGCAACAGATACAAAATGTTCACGACTCTGGAAATACACCTAAAGTAAACTCTTTTTGTCCCAAATTATTTGGCATGTATTCCATTTTGGGATGTCCCAAAATTAATTATGTCTTGTTTGAAAAGTCAAACACTATTAATTTATTAACATTCCCTTTATGCCCTTAATTTATTTGTGGGAGTATTTTTCTAATTTAAAAAAAATTAAAAACCTAAATTTTGAAATCCACTAAAGCTATTGTTTTGCCACCAGTAGAGTTTCTAATTTACCGTATTAAAATTTGATTTAAAGATAAGGTTTGAATTTGGATTAGGCTTGGTGGCTATAGAATTTGGATTTGAATATAGGCTTAAGAATAGTACAATAATAGAATTTGAAATCTACAATAACTTCGAAAATTGCTTGGCAGTTGGCGCCAATACTAGAAATGTTTTATTTCTTAAATAATTTTTTGATAAATTTGTTTAAGGGTAATTTAGGAAATTTTTAACTTTTTTTTAAAGAGATAAGACAGTTAATAATGTTTCCCTAAATAATTGGATTTTTCTAACTAAGCCAAACAATTTGAGATGGAGGGAGTACAAAACAAGAAACTTGATAACTATTGGAATCCACCAAAAGGCTAAAAAAAATTAATTCTGAACAACACTCGCTAATCTCATTTCATACGTGAACTTGTATAAGACTAATTTGGAACAATCTCTCAAGAATGAGTAACGACATTGACAACTTACATTTTCTAGACATAAACATCTAATCAAAATTAAATATTCAAAACACAACTAACAATGTGACCAACTAAGACTAGGGAAATGGATAGGACACTTTGGAAACTAAAAAGTGATGTTAAAGATATTATAAATTTTATTACATACACATTACAACCTAATGTTTAATTAATTACATGGATTTCAATTAGCTCAACTTGTAAAGTTTCTCGACGACGAATAAAAGATTTGAGATTTGAACTCTGTCTATACCAAAAAACATATTAGTGCCTGTTAAGGCTCCAGTACAATGCAACATTTGCTATGATCACTGTGTTCAGTGGATATACAAAGTTAATTGTTAGTTGGATAGGACATGCATTAGGGTGTTGTATAGTGTTAATTAGGCTTCTGTGTTGTTATGTGTTGTACTTCTTAGTTAGTTATTGTTGTCTTGCAGCCAACTACAGTAAGTGTAGTAATTTAGTAGAGTATAAGGCTGAATTGATTATAATATGAGATTCGTTGATTAAGACTATTCTTAGTTCTCGTTGAGATATGATTCTAAATCATTTTTATGAGGACAACTTGGTTTGTTGGGACAAAAAATCCAACCGCATTATCATGAACCTTTAAGAGTCAAGTCCTCGTTATTCAGAATATTTATGTTGGAATATCCGGTTAGTGAAAGTGTATTCACATTAACGGTTAAATAAAAAACCCACACAAGACAAAATAGTTAGTAAAAACACTTTTATGTGGCCAAAAGTGAAATTGAAAAACAGGCAGTTTCACATTTCAGAAAATGAAATCATGAAAACTTTCGACCGGGCATTGGAACTTAAATAAGTGGCGGAACCATTAATTCCTTTATAGAGTGGTGTTTATTTCACACACATTATTATACATAAAGTACATACTATTGATGCCAAAAATCACCAATTGGGTTACTCGCCCAAATCAGGAGCTCTGGAAGGTCTTTTAGGATTTTGCGAGAAAAAGAAAGCTAATCGAAGAGATCACTAAGTTATTCTCGGTGGGGAGCCTCATATGCTTAAGTTAGTATCAATCTCTATATTTTGTATGTAGATAATATTTTGTGGTTTTTTACACATACCCAAGCAAATGAGGTGGATTGTCGCTTTTATAAGTGGCTTGGGTAGCTGTTGTACTCATAAATGTCTTCCTTTACATAATTGCAGGTGGTTATTTTCCTGAGTGTAACGGTTTCTGTCTTGATGAAATTTTAAGGCCGATAAGTAATGGTCGTTATTTAATGTGTTAAATGTGCTTGAATGGTTGCATCTTTTACTTTGATGGTCTACTAATGACACAAGGTCATCCATTAAGGTGGACGTCCTTAATGATTTTTCTGGACTCATCACATACATTCACTTTTTTGCACTCTACTACATGTGACTTGAAGAAGGAAAGGTTTTCAAACCCGAACTGTTCAAAGAACTAGGGAAGGGAGATGTTTAAGGTTTTTAAGGTCGGACCGAGGTTCAACCGAGGTCAAACTGTAATGACGTCACAATTAATTTAATATTATTTAAAATACAAATAAATATATTAAATGTGTAAAAATATGAAAATTTACCCTTAAAAAAATATAAAGCAATAAAAACAACTTTCAAACAACTTTTCGTTATTTTTATAAAGTGAATAGAAAAAAATAAATATAAACAAGCTTTAAAAGTTGTGTTCATTAATTTTTCAAATAAAAAACATTTTAATTTAGAATAAAATCATTTTTAACATAAATTTACAAATTTTATATTCATCATATTTATTGATGTAAAAGCATAATTCTTGAACAAAAATAAATTTAGAAAATACTATTAAGTAAATAGTGATAAAATTAAATGTAAAGCTATTAATCTTGTACAATTAAAATAAATAAAATATAAAATTCAAATATGACCCAAGGAAGCCAATTACTTTCCTCAAAAAAGTAATTGGGACAACAACTCTATCCTTATCTTACATCTTTCTTAAAGTCTTTGATGAAATCTTTTCTGCGTTGAAAAAACTTTTAAGACTTATGTTCTCATTGGTTATTTAATGAAGATATTTATTTTTATTTTTATTTTTTTGAGAAACCATCCAGTGAACTTTTGGATTAAATAGTACCGGTTAAATTAGCCTGAAAAACATTATAAGAAAGCAGAAGAACAGACTCTATCCACATAATATAATCGGAAACACTAATAGCATGTCTAACTAGACTATGGGCAAACTTGTTCCCTTCTCTTTTTGTGTTAAGAGTAATTTACTAAAACAACTGGAAAAAGACTTAACATCCTCTATCAGCAAGTCAAATGGAGAAGAGACTTTCATCATTAATCAAATCATGATGGACCAACCATGAGTCACCTTCCATAACAGCATTATTAATCCCAACCTCCCTAGTGAATTCCAGCACCCTGGTAGCTGCAATTGCCTCTATTTTCACTGCATTGTAAGCGCAAGGGATTTGTTGAGAAAGAGCTGCAATAGGCTGACCTGATGAGTCCCAAATAACCACGTCGATCCCAGATTTATCCTCATGTTCAAAAGTGGCGCCGTTGTAATTGATTTATCTTCATTATAATTGATTTATCTTCATTATAATTGATTTTACTATATAATAAAACTTGTGCTGAACGCATTATATTTATGATTGCACTAACTACATGCTCTTCCCTTTTTTCTTCTATATTTTTTCTATTTCATTTTTTGTCTTTATTACGTGAACAATCCCTTTTTCCCGTTTATTTTGTACGCACTTAAAACTGCTTAACCCAACTAATAAAGAATTGACAATATAATTCTACTATATATCTCTAGATGTCACAATAGATATATATATATTGTAGGGGTGCTGTTTGGATCCCAAGTTCAAGAAGTGACTGGATTAGGACTTACAGAGCTCAATATAATGAATTTGTAGAGAATGAGTTTAAAAACTGAACTTCAATGTATTGGGAAACGCGCATAATGGATTAAAGACAATAAGAGAACAAAGAAAAACACGCTTTATGCAAAGAAATCATTCCTTGACAAGGTTCAAGAAGAGTGGTCCTAATATATATTTCTTTTAGGCTTGGGTACAACTTCAGTTCTGGCTGCTATAGTGCTTTCTCTAGAGATTTTTCGATGATTCTTTTTCCTGGAGGATCTCTTGCATTATATAGTCTCTTTTAGCTGATATAGACCTTCCACCTGTTGATCGTGCATGACACTACTCAAATGCTTGTCCCATCAGACGCCCCTCTCAGGTCTTTTGTGAGTTACAGCAACCAAGACAGTACTATTCAGGGGTCTTCTCCTCATAAATGTGGCCATGGGGTTTAGTGGGGTGCATTAGATGTGGTGGCAGTTACCATCCCTCTAGTCATATCAGGGTTAATCCCCCATCTGAAGTTCTTCCTCTACAGTGAGGCCTCTTCTGGTGATGTGCCATTGACGTGGCCATGGCTTGCCTCCTTGGCCTAGCCGTCCGAGGATATGGCCTTCTCAAAACTGTACCGACCTCCTCAGCACCAGGTATGATACGTGGTGCTAGTATCATATTAAATTTTTGTACCCTATACACACACACACACATATATATATATTATATATATAAATGATTTTTTTAATCTTGTGCATCGTAGTATATGTTATTCCCTTATTGTACTCTATTGTAGCCAACATTGACACCAATATATATATATATATATATATATGATTTTTTGTTGTGTAAATTAAAACAGAAAACTTACAATATTGCTTATTTGATGAAATGCAAATTTTTTAAAACATAGCAAATACCAGATACAAGGACAGAGCAGGACTCGCAAACTTATTGAAACAGAGTTTACAAAAACAGGAGGGCCATGCCCCAAATCAAAAGGACCTGTAACAGCAGAAGTAAGAGAACAGCAAGCTAAGAAGTGAGCTGCCTTATTCTGTGATCTGTCTAATGAGGCTATTAAACAACATTGGTAGTGATGTACTAGGCACTAGCCGATAACAAATAGTGCTTCCTTCTCTATTTTGTTAGAATTTGTACTTCTATTAATTAGATTTTTGGTTTCAAACATGTTAAGATACTTTTAAAATTTAAAATTCGGTTGCTTATTTACTAATTTTATTTTGTGTCAAATATCTAAAGCTATCAAAAAAATGATACATTTACTAAAAAAATGAATTGAATTTTTTTAAAATAAATAATTTTAACCGATGGTCAAAAGACTCAAAACGTGAATTTCATAATAAAATAATTAAATTAACAATTTGTATATAGACTTTGAATCATTACGGGACACCCAAAGAATGAATGATGATTATTGTAATTGTTATTTTTGTAATCTCCTTATTGTTATTATTTTTACTGAAATGGACCAAAATTATTTTACCGAAATAATCTTCTTTTAATTGCTATAATAATAATATTATCAATTTCTTTTTTATTTTTTACTAAGTTTTAATACAATAGTAAAATCAGAACCCGGTCCAGTTTGACTAGACTTTGCTAGTGCTAATTTACCCACAAAATGATAGCTTTTGTTAGTGCTAATTTACCCAACTGATTAAAAGTGTCCATATCTGGCTATACTGCCCTTGCAGAAATAACATCTCTACCTTTAGTATTATAAATATTAAACAATGTTTTATCATTGCATACCCTTGGTGCGATGGTTACTCTACAAAGTATAAGTGTTCGTAGAGTGTGGGGGGTAAGGGTCGGGGTTCAAGTTTTCAAGAGAGAACTTCACACACATATACACTTAGATTATATTAGAGTAGAAATTCTATCTTGTATAAAATAATAATAATAATAATAATAATAATAATAATAATAAAGTATTAAACAATGTCTCCAAGCTATTATAAGCCGGACCATAGAATAGCGTTTTGTACTTCATCATATACTCTCAAAATTATCGTTTTTTCACATCATGATTGTATTATTTGATGAAGGATTTATAATCCTTTACAAAGAGATATACAATTGTCCAAACTCCAAAGGTTGCGACTCTTATGAAAGGATGCATGCAAACAGTACTTGTCATATTTTATATATTTATATATATATATATATATGTCATATTTTATATATATATATATAGTTCATTCTAAATTCCCATGTATTATAACATGTCTATACATTCTCAGCATTTCGAATCTTTATGCATCTTGCGCAAACATGCAATATCATACTTCGAATTAATTCGTAATCTAGGGTTTGTGTGCACTTTCAAATTTTGATTATTTCTCTGGCTACTATTTTTGTTTTTGGTTACCACAAGTGGTTTGTTCATTAATTTTCTCTTTATTTCCCATCCTATTCTATCGTGGATACTTATATTGGAAACATCCTCCCACATCGATCGAAAACTAGTCTCAACATTTTAATAAACACGCTAGATGTTTTTAGCTTTTGATCAAAATTATTAATCAATGGTCTCAAAAATGAAAAACAAAACAAAAAATCCCTCAAGATCTATTCCAAATCTCCCGGACAAGTCAATGTACACATGTTGTGCATACTCAAATGCTCTCCTGTTTTTTTGGGTAAAAGTTACATCTATGATAATTTAAAAGTATATATATATATATATATATATTTAAAAGCATGACATAAGGTACCTTCAAATTTGAAAATTTTCTTATTTGAAGCAAGCAAATTCTACACCAACTATTCTGCGATGCAC
This sequence comes from Quercus lobata, assembly GCF_001633185.2. NCBI lineage: Eukaryota > Viridiplantae > Streptophyta > Magnoliopsida > Fagales > Fagaceae > Quercus > Quercus lobata. Next base: position 10,884,468 of record NC_044906.1, on the reverse strand, counting down.
GTTGTATTTAGGAAATTGCGATTTTTTTTTCTTTTAGATTTAATATTTATATCCTAAATGTTTTTAGTGTCTGGAGAAAAATATTACTATTATTTTAAAATATTTTAATTAGTTAATTTGACCTCCATCAGTCATTTTATCCTATCTTACATAACTACATTATTTAAATATTTGAATAGAAAATATAGAGGATTATTTTCCTTAAATATTATATTTTATATTTTACCTAATTAATTTCAACAACAACGCAACCACCAACCACCATAAAATCCACACAATCGACATGAGCAATGTAAGGGACACAACAAAAAGCCACAACAATCTCAATTTCATGAACCCACCACAATCTCAATTTTAATTTTTTTTTAGCATGCTAATTTGAATAAAATTGTTGTAACTTTATGTTGTGTTCATAGCATTACTCAATCCAGACACAAACATACTTGACATTGAAAGCATCATCGATCCCACATGCTGCCAATGGCTGCCCCTTCTATACTACCAAACTAAGACCCAAGAAAGAGAATAGAAAAGATAAAAAGATAACATGAAAGATGCTATAATGACTCATTTGTGATGTTGAGTCATTATTTCACATCTCTTTCATATCTATTTTTATGTGTTAAAATGTGAACATTTTCATATCGTTCATGAATATGTGTGAAACAACTAATGTGAAATAATATATTTCTAATCCGTAATTTAACTTCTACGAAAGAGTGCCTATAACTTTCCTCAAAAAGTGATTGGGACAACAACTCTATCCTTATCTTACATCTTTTTTTAAGTATTTGATAAAATCTTCTCTGCATTGAAAAACTTTTAAGACTTATGTTCTCATTGGTTATTTAATCAAGATATTTATGTTGAAATCTATTTAGTGGAGGCCTCTTCACACAAGACTTCAACTAACATTTAACGCGTTCAGACAATTTCATGCCAATGCATTATACATGGCTAACACCAAACAAAATTCACAAAAGAAAATATCGATTATAACAATATAACCACGTGACTGATTAACACAAATCAAACTCTAAGACCCTTAAAATTAAGGTCGGTAACAAACACTAACACAAACTAACCTAAATCACAACACATCCAAATTTAGACAACTGGAGACTACTTGACTTGATCTTGGATTTGCAACAACAGCAAGAAAGGAGAAAGGGTTTATATATGTCATCTATAGGAAGTGTGGTTTTATATGGTCAGGTCAAACGCGAAAATGATTAGAATACACTTTCACATTTCAGAAAATGAGATCATGAAAGTGTTTCAGAGACACATTTAACAAAGGGACTGTCCACAAGGCCCCAGTGCTTAAGATTGATGTTTGAAATTAACTAGAGAAACTGGAATGCAATTGTATATTATTGGCATGTGCATATCAAACAGAGAATTGAGCATGGGAGATCCGTTTGATACCATAGTATATTTATTTATGCAGATAAATGAAAATTTCATCAACAAAAATAAACATAAATGCAACAGATGAAATGAGAAATATTATCTGCAAACAAGATCAAAACAATCCAAACGACATAAAAGGAACAAAACTAAACAACGGTCCTTAAACAGGATAAAAAAATAGACAAAAGTGATCCTCTATAAGCCACAAAGAACTCTATTTAAGACAAAATTCTAAACATTTCTGCAGCTGCAACTAGTCAAGCTCTTTCTGGGAGATCCGTTTGATACCATATTTTTCTGGGCTACGAAGGAAATGCAAATACAAAATCATAATGAATAGATAAGCTCACACCTAACCTAAAGGAATCCCACTAAAAGATAAAAAGCAAGAAAGTTGCCATCTATTGGAATCCACTGAGAGATTTAAACAAATTTTGTTTTTCCTTCTCAAAAGTCACAGACCGATTAATTCAAAACAGCACTCACTAATCTTGCAATTGGAGCAACCTCATGAGTGACACAACTTACATTTTCAAGACCTGAACGTTTAATTGAAATCAAAGAATTTATCAAATATTCAAAATACAACTAACACGACCAACAAGACAAGGGAAATGGAAATGATAATTTGGAACCAAATAGGAAAGGAAAACAAAATTTAAAAATTTGCCATTTTCAGAGAGTATTCTATATATCAATCTAGATAGTTGTAAAGCAATTATTATATATTACACACGGTTCGGTACATTGAAAAATAGATATTGCACACCATTTGGCAAAAAATCTTTTTGTGTTTGTTTTTAAATTTAACAAAACTTTTTTTTTTTAAAAATTTAAAAAGCTAACTTATAATTTTTTTGGGTTAAACTTTTACCATAAAAGCTAACAAAATCTATATTTTTTATCTCATATTCAGCTAATAAGCTACTGGACAACTATGTGATACTATACGGACGTATAGAATTTTCCACTGATATATGACTTTCTTGCTAATTCTTTTGGGATATTCCACAATTAATTTTGAAAATTACCTAAAAATACTGATTGAAGTTTCATATGTTAATGTTATAACTTCACCAATTTGATGATCAAATTTTGCCAAATTATTTATTTGGTGATGAGACACTCGTGTCAATATTTAATTTTTGTGCTCCTCAAAGATAAGGACGTGCATTAAGCTTGCCAATTAATGTTTTTCAAGCTTATGCTTTTAAGCGTAAGAGGGATTTGCGACAAACTCGCAGTAGTTGAGCACTTCATATAGGTTGTGTCTATATATAGTAAATACTTTCAATCCAATTTGTATTCAACTACACAGCTAAGGGTGCTAAACATACATAATTAGTGGTTAAGGACATCATCATCATTTTACTACACCATGTTCATGTTGATGCGCTTGCTTTACATACTCCCTCTCTTTCATCTTATACATTCGTTTCCTTCCAAGCAGCCACTATGCCATGATGATGAGAGCTCAGCCTTGTTGCAATTCAAGAAAAGCTTTATCATAAACAAGTCTGCTTCCTCTGATCCTGATGCATATCCTAAGGTCAGATCTTGGAGGCTAGAAGGTGAAAACAGTGATTGTTGCTCATGGGATGGTGTTGACTGCGATGAGGACACAGGTCATGTGATTGGCCTTGACCTCAGTAGCAGTTATCTATATGGTTCAATCAACTCCAACAGCACTCTCTTCCGTCTTGTCCACCTACGAAGTCTTAACCTTGCTTACAATCACTTTAACTACTCTCAAATCCCATCCCAGTTAGGAAATCTTTCAAGACTCACATATCTCAATCTCTCCTATACCTTTTTTTCTGGTCAAATACCATTTGAAGTTTCAAAACTATCCCAATTGTCATCTCTGGATCTATGTTGCAACTTTGATTTGTCTTCGGGCAAATACTTCTTGCAATTCAAACAGTTAAGCCTAACAAGCCTAGTTTGAAATCTAACTCGCATAGAAAACCTTGATCTAAGTGGGGTGAATATATTCTCCACGGTGCCTAATATCTTTGCAAACTTGTCTAATTTAAGGACTCTTTATCTCCATGACTCTGGAATGCATGGGCAATTTCCACCAGGCATCTTTAAGCTACCAAATTTGCGAGTTCTTGACGTGAAGTACAACCAAGATCTCACCGGTTCTTGGCCTGACTTCCAATATTTGAGTAGTCGTCTGGAGGAAATTGACCTTGGAAGCACCGGTTTCACTGGTGAGCTACCCATTTCTATGGGAAACTTCGGCTCCCTGATTGCTTTGAGTATTTGGGGTTGCAACTTCTCAGGATCCATTCCTTCTTCAATCGGTAACCTCACAAATCTCATTTACCTTGAGCTTTCAATTAACACTTTGGTGGGAAACATCCCATCTTCAATTGGAAATCTTATCCAGCTTGCTTTTCTAGGCCTCTATGACAATCAATTATCTGGTCCAATCTCTTTTGGGCTTACAAACCTGACACAGCTGGTTGTCTTTGACTTGGGCGGCAATCATTTAACTGGTCCAATTCCTTTTGGGCTTATGAACCTCACAAAATTAAATGTCTTGTGTCTTTGGAAGAACAAGTTTGAAGGTCAGTTTCCAATCTCCATTTTTAAACAAACTAATCTTTATCTTCTTGATATTTCTGCTAATTACCTTAGTGGAACTTTGTTTATTTGCAACATGACTTCTCTTCATATCCTTTATGTGTCTGACAACTACTTTAGTGGTTCACTTCTTCCATGCTTGCACAATATTTTGGAATTGAGGATGATTAGTTTGAGAGGAAACAAATTCCAAGGATTATTACCAAGATCATTGTCCAATTCCACCATGTTAGAGGCCATTGATGTTAGTAATAATCAATTCAATGACACTTTTCCCTCTTGGTTAGGAAATCTTCCAAACTTAAAGCTTCTCCTCTTGCGGTCCAACAAATTCTATGGGCAAATATTAGAAAGTCTTGAAACCAATTATCAGTTCCCCAACTTGCGAATCATTGATCTTTCTTACAATAGTTTTATCGGAAGGTTGCCATTAAAGTCCTTTAGAAATTGGAACACCTTGAAATTGGACAATGAATCCCACTTGAGTTATATTCAGGCAGAAATATCTTCTAGTGCTGGAACATACCATATGTATTACGAGTATGATTATACAATGCAACTAAGAAACAAAGGTTTGGATATAGCATACGACAAGGTCCAAGAATTCTTTAGAGCAATTGATATGTCAAGTAATAGGTTTGTCGGAGAGATTCCAAGTTACATTGGAGATTTGAAAAGGCTTCGTATGCTAAATCTTTCCAACAACATTCTCACCGGACACATTCCACCATCTATAGGAAATCTTACCATGCTAGAATCATTGGACCTTTCTCAAAATAGGCTCTCAGGGGAGATTCCATCACAACTAACACAGCTTACTTTTCTCGAATGGTTCAATGTTTCTCATAACCAACTCGCTGGATCTATACCACATGGGAAACAATTTGATACATTTGAAAACAAATCATTTATGGGGAATTTAGGCTTGTGTGGTAATCCATTATCAAAGAAATGTTGGGTTTCTGATTCTTCGGTACCTTTACCTTCAACTTCTAAACAAATTCAAGACTCTGCTGTGTCTCCCTTTGAATTTGGTTGGAAAATAGTTTTGGTTGGGTATGGATTTGGGCTAATCTTCGGAGTGATAATTGGCAACATTGTGGCTACAAAAAAACTTGATTGGTTGATGAAGACCTTTGGAATATGGCAACGGACACAAAGAAACGTGAGAAGGGAGCATAGGAACCAAGTTTTTTTTTTTTTGAAACTGAGCTTGTACCTTATGAAGATATTATTAAATATGTTTAGAATGTTACAATATCATGAGCATAGTTACTATATAATTTATTAAAAATTGTGTTCTACATGTTGTGATAGAGAAAAGTACATACATTCTCCCTTTTTTTTTTGCGTACTTATATCAGGTGGAGCATCTTTTTGCTTAATTTTATATACACTTAAGACTTTTTATGCCAATAAAACGACTCATCCCTAATCAAAAAGTTTTTATATATATATATATATATATTTACATATTACAGCTCTATTCCCGTGCATTGCCCGAACATTGTAATATCCATTTCCTTTAATGTTTTTGGCATATTAAAGATTAAAAAAACCAAAGGAATCAATTTCTTATTAGAAACCTTTTCAGTTTGACCAAATGAACGATATGTTTTGGTATTGGTCAATGCCAATATACTGTTTGGAGATTATCATTACAATATATATATATATATATATATATATTCACTAAATTAGTAAGTAATGGTTTAAGTTCATATTGTAATTTGACAGGTTCTTATGCTTTTTTAAATGAGATATTTAGAATTTAAATTTTCCCTCCGACTATCAAATCATATAATAATAATTAAAAAAAAAAATCTATTTCAATTAAATTTTATTACTAAAAATTTGAAAAATTAATAAGAATTCTATGTTTTTAGCATCTCTAATAAATTGGGAGCAAGAATGCATACCATGATCTCTCTCAAACCTCACATAAGTGGGAGCTTTCTACAATAGGTACTACATTTTTTTTTAATAAAAAATAATTCATTATTCAAATATCTTCAATAACTTAACATAACTTTTATTTTTGATTCTTGGATATAGTAAAAACATAATTCTATTCACCCCATGCTTCCAAGAAAAATTAATTGCTGGGGATTTCTCTACTACCTAAACCTCCACTTCACCGCCCCCATAGAATTTCTACAATTCATCATGATCCTTCTCACTGCATCGCACCAAGCTGATTTAGTCCAAGCCTTAACCAAACTCTTTCAGTTAACTACAAGAGTTTGGCTATTAAAAAACTCAAAAGTTCTGATCATATTAAATTATTGAAAATAAGAGAAAACCTCCTACTCTGTGTTAACACATGATGAAAAATTTTGATTCTTGGATCGTTCCACATTGAAATTACTAAGACTCTGATAGGAGGAATGCAAATGACCCAATAGTTAAGGAGGAAAGTGTAAATGCATTTTTTATTAATAGAAGAAAAAAAAATACTTAATTTAGTAAACAAAATATTTTAATAACATAAAAAAAATGTAAATGTAAGTTATAATTTTTTTTTTTTTTTTTTTTTGTGCCTGGTTTCAATTTATTTTTTTGAACCTAGCATAGGAGTTAGTACCATCATTGTTACACTTAAGGTTACTCATAAATTAAGTTAACTATAAATATATATTTCAAATAAGTAAAACATAATACAATAAATAAATGATCATTGATAAATGAAGTTGAAAGATCAATATAAATATATGATATTCTAGAACCATTAAGGTCGAACCTGAGACCTGGAAATGCTAGGTGCCATCAAACCATTAAGGTCATTGGTAGCAAATTATTTTTTAATAGTATGACATAATCTAGAAAGCACAAACACTTTATTTGATGTGTTATACTCATGTTGGACACAAGACAGGTCTAGAACACATCTACACACATGTCCCAAACATGTCCCATTTTTTTTTTTTTTTTTTGGTTTTTTGTTGTTGTTGAAAAGTGGTGGGACACGGTGGGGACATGGAAGGATACTTATCTTTTATTTCTTTTTGAAAGCTCACTTAGTGTGTACAAACACTTATGAATGTTTAGACCCCCAAAATCAAATTTTCCAAGACAAGCTTATATTCAAACAATATATGTGTGGAATATGAAGTATAAGCAATACCCAATTGGCAAACTACTTTAACACATAATTAATCACAAACACAGTAGCAATTAATGGTTAAAGAGTAAGGGAAGAGAGAAGCAAACACAAGATAACACCAGCACATATTATCGAAGAGAAAATCGAAGAACTCGGCGAAAATCTTCTCCGTTGCCCTTCAAGTGGTAAAATGATCCACTAGAAAATTAGTTGGGATACATGAATAGCAATAGACCTTCCAAGCCTAATCTACTCGATGCACCTAAGCCTTCCAAGTTTCTTGCTCCAATAAGGTTACATCGAACCGCGTCTTCTTTAACTTTCCGGATCCCGCAATAAACTTCATATTGCATCCACCATCCTCGGCATCTTCCAATGCTATCCAAACTCCAAAAAACACTCTCAACACTTTGAATGAGTGTGCATAGTGTTTGGGTACAAATCTCCTCTCAATGGGTATAACAATGGGAGAGGGAAGGAGAAGAGACTACAAAGATTTCTCTTAAGAATGAGTTGCTCTCTCTCCAACAAGGTGGGTGTGTTGTAAAAACCTCTCTTAGGGTTTTTCTCTCAATAGGTTCCTTATAATTTCTGTGGGTAATGAAGGTATATATAGTATGAGTGATGGAGAAATAGGTCACACTAAAAAAATCCTTCAACCAATGAAATTCGTGGGTCACTTGTGGGTTGCCTGAGTCGCAAAATTTAGTTGGCTGAGTCGTAAAATTTAGTTGGCATAGCTAGCACATGTCTCTTTAACTTCCATAGCTGGCACTTGACTCTTCAGCTTCTAGCATGTGCTCCTCACGTGACTTTTAGCTGTCTTGATCAAATCTTCACCACTTAATACTAAACTCATTACAAATAAATCCCACAAAAATACAAGGAAATAAATTTATACAATTACAACACTTTTTGTCATGGAATAAGCCAACACTAATGTTATGATAAAAATCATAACTGTTAGGATATATGTGGAACTTGTTAGAACATATGTTATTGTAAATTGGCTAATTTTTTGACAAAATGCATTTTACTTGTAATTACGTAGATCTAGGATGTTTTTAATATTTTAAGGAATAAGAGTTTAAGTCTAGTATTGAAGCCATGCAAAAACAAGTGAATATGTGTTGTAAATTAACGCTTGACAAATAGCTCGACAGATAAATCTATCAAGGTTTAATGTTTAATTTTCGACAGCTCTCGGCAGAAGTTATATCTATTGAGAATTATGAAATTTAGATTTCCAGGTTTGTTTTTCACACATATCCAAGTTATTTGTGTAAGGTTTCTTTTCTTACAACCCTAAACATATATAATGATTATTTTAAGGGCCATCTAAGGTGATGCAAAGTGATTATTTACTCAAACTGTGACCGGAGACAATTTACCCTAGTTCATCTTTTTCTTGAAGAAGCTGCTGCATCTTTGCGCCAAAGGTTTTGTAACCAAGGAGTTTCTTAATCTTCATCGTCTGGATGAACTAAAGAACTTTGCAGCCAACTTCTTTCTCAAGTTGGTGTGTTAGTCATGTACTTGGATCTGTATATTGATTGGTCAGGCACGTACTGGGAGTTGTGCATTGAAAGGAGAGATTGTCACTATATTACAAGTTCAATTGTGTATTAGGGTAAGGGTTCAACTGTAGGTTGGTATTAGGTACTGGGATTCCTTTTACTTATTACCGTTTATTCTGATAATAGTAGATTCTCGGGAGTGGTGACCTTAAATTCATCTGGTAGAGTTTTGTCTCGGTGATTTTCCCCATTCATAAACAAATCATCTGTGTCAAATTTATTTTTCGTTACATTTAACTTAGTTGGTGATTTGTTCGTACTACCACGCTTATTGCATGTAATTGAATCTAATTAATTACACTTGGTTAAATTAATTAATTAAATTACCAAATGGGTCAATACATTCTTGGCTTATCAATAACTTAACAATCTCCCCCTTTGGCTATTCCGTGACAAAATACCCTAAAACAGACTCTAGACTTAAACATAAGTTTGGGAATAATGGCAAAACTCACTCACACCTAAATCTAGAAGCTATGATAAACTTGGAACATACATACCTGTAGCCTGAAACACTTGCACAAAACACATTAGAACCTTAAGGTAAAGCAAATAATAAGAGGATAAGTATAATGTAACAAGTAAATTGTGATCAAGTAAAAATAATGTGAAACATATGAGCAACTTGATCATACACCAAAATAGTCATATAGAAATGACTACAATGATCACATAGTAAAGCAAATGATCTTCCGAACATACATTCAATCAAGCATAATAGCATAATGATGTATGCATATCCAACACTCAACTGATACAAGAGTACTAAAGCAAGAAGCATTAGGTTTAAATTGCATTAAGGATACAAGATCCAACGAGGGCACAAGAGTACTAAAAAAAATGCAAAATATTAACTAATAGTACTAAACAACATAAGTAAGGGTACATAAAGAAAAACAAACAAAACAAAGTTTTCTTATAATCAAAGTCTTCTCTCTCTTGGTATATGCATCTCCCCTATGTTAATCTCTTCCCCTACGAATGTGCATGAGATAAAATTTCTCCCTCTAAGTATGTGCACAAAAGTCATATAAAAATGACAAAACGCTCCGGTATATTCTCTAGAGTATACTCTCCCTCTTCTTGTCACCAATAGACAGGTTCAAGGAGAAATGAGGGCAAGAGATGAAGGTATGAACAAGGATAATGATGCATAAGGAGTGCGAGATAAATGAGACAAGAAGCTCAAACAAAAGACAAAACAAAATGCTACAAATTATAAGGTAAATATGACATGTTAGGATGAAGAAACAAGGTATAGACTAATACATGACAAGGGTAGCAAAGGTGTGTGCAAGAGTTGGCTATATGTAATGCATGACCAAAGCATGAAAAATGCACATGTGGGACAAGGTGTGTTAAATACACAACCAATGAACCAATAATGTTCTTAATGAGTAAACATGAGAAACCCCAAAGTTTGGTACTCATCGGAGTCCAAACAAGTGAGAAAATCCTAAGAGGCATTTTATCAAACACTTAGTGTGCACATTATGAACAATAATGTAAAAAAATGCATAAACATCATGAAATCTACCCTTAATACATGTTCTTTTTGTCATAAGGGGTCAATGTCCAAAGAAAATCATCAAAAGAAACAAATCTCATACAAAAAAATTTGATAAAAATTAAGTTTTCCCTACCCCTATGATGAAAATCCCAACCAAGAGCAAAAAAACTCTCCAAAACATAATCTATGGATCAAAATCAATGAAAAGAGTTCAGAATTACCTTAGAAATGTTAATGGAATGAAAAACCATTTAAATTGGTTGTGTTTTGATGTAAAAATATTGAAAGAGGGGTTTTAGAGAGGATGAGAGAAGTTTAAAATAGGTTTCCCATGAAAAACCCTTAAAAAAAAACTGATTCTGGGCATTTTGGTGACTAGGCAAGTCACAAGACAAGTTGCTAGTGAGTCGTGAAGGCCTTCAGATAAACTCGCTACTAGTGAGTCACCAAATAAGTAGCCAAAACTCACTACTCACAAGTGAGTTGCCAAACGAGTAGCCAGAAATTCTACACCTATTTTTCAACACAAAACATACTTAAAAAAGAAAAGAAAAACAAAGTACTAAACATTAACACAAAGAGTGATAAAAATCACTTCCAAATACATAAAAATGATCAAAAATCTTTTTAGTTTGATCAAACATGTAGTTGAGCACACATACAACATATTTAATCAAGTACAATCGAACAAATAAATAAGACATTCATTGAACATAAGACATGTGTGTTGTGTATGTGTATCAAATGTGGAATAGTCCTTTAGTCTAGAGTGAAGCTTCAATAATCAAGTCAATCAAGTCATACACTACTAATACTAAGTCAAGTGGTTTATCTCAATTATAGAAATGAACATCTATGACCTCCCACAAGAAAATGATTACATATCTTTGAAACTTTTCATTTGACTTATTACAATTCATAACATTTCATCATTTTTTTTATCTTTACACTTATTTTTGTGAGCGATGCCTGAATTTTTTGATATTTCAATTTGATGAACAAGCCTTTGGCTTTTAGCACCATACATTTCAATACATGTCGCTTTCCTTTTTTTCTAGTCAAATACTAGTTTGTGCGACGACTGTTTCAGCTTATTGTCTCTTTTTGAGATTTGACATTGGTTGAACTCTTAAGCAAAAACAATGAGTGAAAAGAGATATAGGCACAAGTTTACGCATGTCTCAAGATCAACAAAACTATTAACTATTCATTCATGACAAGTTTGAAGATCTATTTACAACAATCACATAAATGTCAAGATGTTTTCCACAAAGATACAAGTACATAAAGAACAAGCTAAGCTCGTTAATGCACAAGGCCATTAGTACGGAGTTACAAGGCTAAACATGCATGTGACAATACACAACAACGCCAATCAAACTTTTTGGATTTTACACTTTTTATGTGTTTTTGGATTTTTGACATAAAGCAAGTAAATAATAATAAAAAACAAAAAACAATGCATATAAAGAAGTGCAAGATGCATAAAATGCATGAAGATATAACATTCAATGCATGAAGGGTCCTACAATATTCGAAAGAATTAGATTAAGAACCAAAAGAGCAAAAGCTCCACCATAGGAACCCTTCCTCATCCAAATGATATAATTGTTTAGAATGAGTGTCTCATGAGAAGAGAGACAAGGGTTGGAAGAATGAGTCCTACAACGATCGAAAGAATTAGATCAAGAACCAAAAGAGCAAAAACTTAGCCATAGGAACCCTTCCTCATCCAAATGGCACGACTGTTTAGAATGAATGTCTCATGAGAAGAGAGACGAGGGTTGAAAGAATAAGAATTGAAGATGCACATACACAATGAGTTAAGAGCATTAAACACTTTCTTTAACAATATGCTATTTTCACTCAAATCTAGTTTACCATTTTTAGCACAACTTCCAAGAAGCCCAAGTTTCTCTTTTCTTTTGATTTTTTTAAGAGCATGAAACTTAGAGCAATGAGGTCTTAGATGACCAAAAGCACCACAATGGTGACAAACAATGTGTTTAGGTCCACTAGGCTTTTTGGGAAGGGATCTAGCAACATGATTTTGTTCTCTCTTTAACTTATGACATTGAGGTCTTATATGATTAATCACATCACAATGGAGATAAGTTGGAACAAATTTAGATCCATCCAAATCTTAGGTTGAGACCTAAACGGAGGCTTTGACTTAAGAGTCTTTCTTTCCACCTTTTGATTTCTTTTATGTGGAGGAATGTACATCAATTTGTCCTTTGAGGTAGAACACACAATAGGCATAAAATCGGATACCACAACATGATTGCAACAAATATTTTCATCATTTTTAGCAATAGGTTCAACAATCAAACACTTGGCATGCATCTTAAGAGACTCATTTTCACATTTTAGCTTATTAACAAGTTTATTAGATCAAACAAGTTTAGCATCTAAGTCCACATTCAAACATTCAAATTCTTTTAGCTTTTCAAGAGATTTTCAACAAGTTTCTTATATTTCTCAACCAATTTGTTGGATTTATTGAGCTTATCAATCAAATCATCCTTTTCACAAATAAATTTACTCAAATTCTTAAAAAACTTCTTTTCCTCTTTCTTCAAGAGTTTGTCATTTGGAATTTCAATAACACCCATAGATTCAAGTAACATGTTATCACAATTATGAGGATTAACACTCATAGATGCATTTTTACAAACACATGGCATGTTACACTCACAAACATCCATAGAAGCATACAAAGCATTATCCATGGTAATAAACACAAGGGGTCAAGGATGACACTTAGGTAATGAAACCAAAACAAGTGTACCTACTCTAATACCAATTGAAATCTTACTTAGTGTGTACAAACACTTGTAAATGTTTAGACCTCCAAAATCAAATTTTCCAAGACAAGCTTATATTCAAACAATATATGTGTGGAATATGAAATATAAGCAATACCTAATTTGGAAAACTACATTAACACATCATTAATCACAAACACAACAGCAATTAATGGTTAAAGAGTTAGGAAAGAGAGAAGCAAACATAAAATAACACTAGCATGTGTTATTGAAGAGGAAATCAAAGAACTCGGTGACAAACCTCTCCGCTCCCCCCCAAGCAGTAAAATGATCCACTAGAAAATCAGTTGGGATACATGAATAGTAATAGACCCTCCAAGCCTAATCTACCCGATGCACCTAAACCCTCTAAGCTTCTTGCTCTAACAAGGTTACGCCGAACTGTGTCTTCTTTAGCTTTCTGGATCCTGCAATAAGCTTCATATTGCATTGGCCATCCTTGGCATCTTCCAATACTTCCCAAACTCCAAAAAACACTCTCAACACTTTGAATGGGTGTGCATAGTATTTGGATACAAATCTCCTCTTAACAGGTATAACAATGGGAGAGGGAAGGAGAAGAGACGCCAATGATTTCTTTCTAAGAATGAGTAGCTCTCTTTTTCTAACAAGGTGGGTGTGTTGTAGAAATCTCTTTTAGCATTTTTCTCTTAATAGGCTTCTTACAATTTTTGTAGATAATAAGGGTATATATAGTATAAGTAATGGGCAAATAGGTCACACTAAAAAATCCTCTAACTAGTGAAATTCGCAGGTCACTCACGGGTTGCTTGAGTTGTGAAATCCAGCTAGCACATGACTCTTCAACTTCCACAGCTGGCACTTGACTTTTTAGCTTTTGGCATGTGCTCCTTATGTGACTTTTAGCTAGCTTGATCAAATCTCCACCACTTAATACTAAACCCATTATAAATAAATCCCATAAAAATGCAAAGAAATAAATTTATGCAATTACAACACTTTTTATCATGGAATAGGCCAACACTAATGTTATGATAAAAATCATAACTTAACACTTTTTTAATTTCAATCTTGGACGCTTATATAGTTATTTTTTATTTACTCTTATGGTTCTTAATTTTTATTTTTAGTTTGAATTCTAAACATCATTTATTAGTCATGAATTGATATATGTTTAACAATATATGAAAGAATAAATACTTAAAAATATTTAAAAATATAAATAAAAATACATTTAATAATTAATTAGTAGGCTTATTGTTGCTGAGCCTTTTTTTTTTTTTTTTTTTTTTTTTTTTTTTTTTTTTTTAAATTATTGTGTTGCTGTGTTATACTCGTACCCATAATTGTATTCATGTCCATGCTTCGTAGCCACGTAAGGTACCTTCAAATTCCTAGTCACATAAGGTACCTTTAAATTTGACATTGGTCTTATTTGAAGCTAGCAGCTCTGCGCCAACCCATTCTGCTATGCATGTTGTATTTAAGAAATTCACTTTTTTTTTTCTTATGTTTTTAGTATCTGATGCAAAAATATATTTCAGTTAGTTAATTTTTGACATGGACTTCCATCAGTCTTTATATTCTATCCTCAAGACTACTTCATTTGAATATTGTAGTCAGTTGAATAGAAAACAGAGAGGATCATTTTCGTAAAATATTATATTTTATATTCTTCCAAATTAGCTTCAACCACGCGGTCACTGCAAACAACGACCATGAAATCCATGTGAGCAATGTTAGGGACACAACAAAAATCACAAAAATTTCATAATATTTCTAAATTAATATGTCAACTCAAACATGGGCAACCATTACTTCCAATTTTTTTTTTATTTTTTGATATGCTAATTTGGATAAAATTAATTATTGTGTTCATACAAGGGCTTTAATTATCTCAAATCCACTATTTCACATCTAGTTTTATATGTTAAATGTGAACATACATTCTCCTGTCGATGTGGTCATATACTGTTTAATAACCGATTTAAATAATATTTTTCCCTTCCACAATTATACTTTTACGAAGAATGGGATGTAAATGCTCATACATTTCCTCAAGAAGTAATTGGGAGGACCACTCTTAAAATATTTGATGAAAATATGAAATATTCTCTGAGTTCACTAACTTTTAATATTTATGTAAATGCTCGTACATTTCCTCAAGTAATTAGGAGGACCACTCTTAAAGTATTTGATGAAAATATGAAATATTCTCTGAGTTCACTAACTTTTAAGACTTATGTAAATGCTCATACATTTCCTCAAAAAGTAATTGAGAGGACCACTCTTAAAGTATTTGATGAAAACATGAAATATTCTGAGTTCACTAACTTTTACCATAAGCTCACACCTAAAGGAATCCACACCCAAGATTCAAGGGATACAGAGTAAATTATGGAAATGCTCACCACCGTAAGCAATTCACCGAAAAAGATACAGAGCAAGAACTGATTAATTCAAAACAACACTCAGTACTCTCGTTTCTTACATGAATTTGGACTAATATAGGACTAACTTGGAGCAACCCTCTAAGCAAGAGAAATGACAACTTACATTTTCAAGACATAGACGCTTAATTAAAAACAAAGAATTGATCAAATATTCAAAAAATACAACTAACATGACCAACAAGACAAGGGAAATGGAAATGATACTTTGGAAACCAAATAGACATATGATAGGATTTTTTTTTTTTTTTTTCAAAATATCTATTTTTGGAGTTTATTTTATCACCTAGGTAGTAGTAAAATAACTATTCTCATTCTACAAGACTTCATATTGCACACGGTTTGGTACACTGAAAACTAGATATTGAACAACATTTTGCAAAAAGCTTTTTGCTTTTGTTTTTCTCAGTTTATATATATATATATATATATATATATATATATAATTTAACATAAATGTTTTTATTTAAACAAATAGCTAACCTTCATCTTTCTGTCACACCTTTAGTATAAAAGTTACCAAAAATTATATATTTTGGTCTTATTTTTAGCAAATAAGCTATCAAACAACTGCGCGATACTAAACAAAAATAGAGTTTTCCGTTGATATGACTTTCTTGCTAATTCTTCTGTTATAATTCCAAAATTAATTTTGAAAATTACCTAAAATACTGATAGAGATTATATATGTTATAACCCCACCAATTTGATGTTCAAATTTTGCCAAGTTATTTATTTGGTGATATGACACCACCCTGACCCCAGTGTCAATATTGTTGAGCACGTCAAGGATAAACTTATAAAGACGTTTAAGGTTGCCAATTAAAGTTCACTTTGGAGATAAGATAGAATATTTACAACCTGATAAGCCTTTCATAATTCATATAGGTTGTGTCTATAAATATTGATAGGTCAAGAATGTATTAATTCCTTATGATAAATTAACCAATTAATTAGCTAAGTTAATTAATCAAGTCAATTAATATGCAATACGCATGGTAGTATAAACAAATCACCAACTAAGTTAAATGTAGTGGAAAATAAAGTTGACACAGTGATTTGTTTACGAATAGAGAAAACTTCCAACACAAAAACCCCACCAGATAAACTAACAAAGACGCTTAAGGTTGCCAATTAAAGTACAATTTTGACGTAAGACGGAACATTTACAACAACCCGATGAGCACTTCATAATTCATATAGGTTGTCTATAAATAGAAATATACTTGCAGTCCAATTTGTATTCAACTACGCAGCAAAGAGCGCTAAACATACATAATTAGGAGTTTAGGACATCATCATCATCATGGGGTTTTCATTTTGTTACACCATGTTCATGCGCTTGCTTTACATACTCCCTTTGTTTTATCATATACATTCCTCTCCTTCCATGCATCCACTATGCCATGATGATGAGAGGTCAGCCTTGTTGCAGTTCAAGCAAAGCTTTACCATAGAAGAGTCTGCTTCCAGTTTTCCTATTGCGTGTGGTAGGGTCAAATCTTGGACACTAGGAGAAAACAGCACTGATTGTTGCTCATGGGATGGTGTTGACTGCGTTGAGGACACAGGCCATGTGATTGGCCTTGACCTCAATAGCAGTTGTCTCTATGGTTCAATCAACTCTAACAGCACTCTTTTTCATCTTGTTCACTTACAAAAGCTTAACCTTGCTGACAATTACTTCAACTACTCTCAAATCCCATCTCAGGTAGGCAATCTTTCGAGAATGA
The DNA here is from genome assembly GCF_001633185.2 of Quercus lobata. Lineage (NCBI taxonomy): Eukaryota > Viridiplantae > Streptophyta > Magnoliopsida > Fagales > Fagaceae > Quercus > Quercus lobata. Next base: position 10,867,301 of record NC_044906.1, on the reverse strand, counting down.
CACATCTCAATCTAGCTCATTCTATGTTTTCGGGCCAGATCCCATTAGAAGTTTCAAAGTTGTCCTGCAATTGTCATCTCTGGGTCTGGGTTGGAACCGTGATTCAAAGAAAAGCCTATTACAATTGGGAAGGTTGAGCCTAACGAGCCTAGTTGAAAATCTAACCCTTCTAGAAGATCTTGATCTGAGTAGAGTGAGCATATCCTCCACCGTGCCTAATATCTTTGCAACTATGTCTAATTTAAGGAGCCTCTATCTCTTTGACTGTGGAATGTATGGGGATTTTCCAAAAGGCATTTTTATGCTACCGAATTTACGGATTCTTGACGTAAATCACAACGAAGATCTCAATGGTTCTTGGCCTGACTTTCAATATTGGAGAAGCCCCCTGGAGCAAAGCATCAATTTCTCTAGTGAGCTGCCCTCTTCAAAGGGAAACCTCAGCTCCTTGATTGCTTTGGAAATGCCCAGTTGCAACTTGTTAGGGTCCATTCCATCTTCAATCGGTAACCTCACAAATCTCATTTACCTTGACCTTTCAAATAACATTTTAGTGGGTAACATTCCATCTTCAATTGAAAATTTCATCCAACTTGGTCTTCTATGCCTCCACAATAATCATTTGACTGGTCTAATCCCTTCTAGGCTTGCGAACCTCACACTATTGATTATCCTTGACATGAGTTACAATCAATTAACTAGTCCAATTCCTTTAGGGCTTAGGAAGCTAACACTATTAAATGAATTAGGTCTTGCAGGCAATGAGTTTGAAGGCAAGTTTCCAATCTTTATCTTCAACCTAAGGAATCTTAACTTTCTTGATATTTCTAATAATTACCTTGGTGGTATTAAATGGATTTGCAACATGACTTTTCTTCATGTCCTTGATGTGTCTAATAACAACTTTAATGGTTCACTTCCTGAATGCTTGCACAATATGTTCTCTGGAAGCAAATTGAGGATGATTAGTTTGAGAGGGAACAAATTCCAAGGTTTGTTACCAAGATCATTGGCCAATTGTACGATGCTAGAGGCCTTTGATGTTAGTAATAACCAATTCAGTGACACTTTTCTGTCTTGGTTGGAAAATCTTCCAAATTTAGAGATTCTCATCTTGCGGTCAAACCAATTCTATGGTAAAATATTAGAGAGTCCTGAAACCAATTATGAGTTCCCAAACTTGCGAATCCTTGATCTCTCTTACAATATTTTTACTGGAAATTTGCCATTAAATTCCTTTAGAAATTGGAATGCATTGAAATTGGACAAACATGATCACCCTTTGACATATATTCATGAAAAACAATATTTCAATGTGGGGACACACCGTTTGTATTACTATTATGATTATTCAATGAAAATAACAAATAAAGGGATGGATACAGTATACAACAAGGCCCAACACTTTTTTAGAGCCATCGATATGTCTAGCAATAGGTTTGTTGGAGAGATTCCAAAATCTATAGGAGATTTAAAGGAACTTAATATGCTCAATCTTTCCAATAACTTTCTCACTAGACACATCCCTGTATCTTTGGGGAATCTTACACAATTAGAATCATTAGACTTTTCTCAAAATAGGCTCTCAGGGGAGATTCCACCACAACTAACACAACTTACTTTCCTTGAATGGTTCAATGTTTCTCATAACTATCTTAGTGGCTCTATACCAGAAGGGAATCAATTCAACACATTTGAAACTAGTTCTTTTGAGGGAAATTTAGGTTTGTGTGGAAATCCATTATCAAAGAAATGTTGGGATTTTGGTTCTTCACCTGCAGTTTTTGATCGAAGCCTGGACTCACCTGGATTTCACTTTGAATTTGGATGGAAAATAGTTTTTGTTGGGTATGGATTTGGATTCATTGTTGGAGTAATAATTGGCAACATCGCCACAACAAGAAAAGATGATCGGTTGAAGAAAGCCTTTGAAATGACGCAAAGCACAACAAGTACAGTAATGGAACTTGAGAAGGGAACATATAGAAACTGAGAAGCAACTTCACCTTCTTCTTCTTCTACTTCTTCTATTTTAATTTGTTTCTTCCTCATTTTCGTATTGTTCTTTTTGTATTTTGGGTTGGGAAGTATTAGTATTAAACTACATCATCTCAATGTATTTACCATATAATCAACTATATGTTTTATACATTATGAGTGTGCGTGCCAACTGCCAAATGCATTCCTTCTTTTATTTTATTTTATTTTATATATACATATGAGATGGGTTCAAGTTACACCTGGTGTAATTCTTATAGACTTACACTTTTTTTACACGGTAGATTTCTAAGAGATCTAACGGTTAAAAAAAAATCATTAAATGCTATTGTTTTCCACCTTACTACCTAATTAATACTAGTATTCTCTCTCTCTCTCTCTCTCTCTCTCTCTCTCTCCTTATTTATTGCTTTCCACTATTATCATTATCTAATTGGCAATCCTTAATTCATCTTACTGAAGTGTGCATATATGTACACACCTATTGACATCACTAATTAATCCCATAATGTTGATAATTTAGCTCTATCTTCTTATAAAGGTTCTCTTTCTTATACACATATATTATCCAATTAGTGACATTAACTTTGATCTTTGGCACCTAATGTAGATTTCTAAAACTTGTCTCTACAAATGTACTTTAATTAGTTGGATAACATATTTAAGCATATTCAAGCATAAGAATGGAAGAAATATGAGCAAATTGGAAACTAGAAAGACAGACAAAATAGTCACTCATAGTCTTGACACTCATATATATATATATATATATATAGTTCTTTTTATTTTTTTCTTCAAGCTATGTGACAATCCAAATATTAAAATTAGATAAAACTGATTTTGTAACTCACCTTTCCTGTGAGTGTAATTCTTACACAACTAGGGTTCTCAGGGTCTATCTTTCCACAAGTTTGAAGAGGATACTCGCTGATAGTGAACGAAGACCTCTCATCTTTCATTGCATCTTTGGCAGATGGATCAAAAGTTGTCAAGTAGAAATACGGGATGCCACTACCTTTGTGAGGTAGTTCATCACTAAATGAAACCACATTCCTTCATTGTATTTGAACAATAATGTAAAATTAATATTCATCTCAAAGAGAACCGAGATCATTTTCATTCATTTGGAACAACTAACATATTTCAGGCAATATTATATTATGCAAGTCCAAAGAAGTTAATTTGATTTTTATAAGCTAGTAGATTGTTGAAAAAAGGAGAAAAAATTAAGTATCCTTAGTCTGGACAAAGTATATTGAATAATTATTTACAAACTATAAATAAGTTCCTTTATTTATTTATTTTAAGGAGCAAATTGAAAGTCATTTGACTCTTGTTATGGGTAGTTTTGTGAAATCAATGATTATGGGATTATTTTTAAATTTTTTTTGTTAGATTGTGTTGAAGAAAATATTATATAGTGGAAAGTAATAAATAAGGAGAGAGAGAAAGAGAGATAGAATGCTAGTATTAATTAGGTAATAAGATGGAAAATAATAGCATTTAATGATGTTTTTTTAACCGTTAAATCTCTTAGAAATCTAAGGTGTAAAAAACGTATAAGTTTATAAGAGTTACACCAAGTGTAACTTGAACTCATCTCATATGATATATATATATATATATATATATATATAAAAGTAAGTGTATGGCCATGTTACGGAGGATATCCATTTAATTCCAAATTAATGAGTTAAGTTCTTTTGATTTCTATTTGATGTTTCTTAACCCAACACTTCTTATTCCTAATAAATGAATCTGTACCACACTAAACTAATTCTACCAAATCACCTTCCCTGGCTTTGCATTGATGATTTCAATGGGATTACAAGCCAGTCTGAGAAATCGGGTGGTTGCTTATGGCCAACACGCCAAATGGATCGTTTTCACACTGCCATTCACCATTATAGTTTCCTTGACCTTGGATATGTTGGCTCTCCATTCACATGATCCCAAAACCACCCTGCTGAAGGTCGTATTCATATCAGGCTGGACTGAGCCCTGGCCAACATGACTTGGAAGGCGCTTTTCCCCAATGCCATTGTCCATCATGTTTCAATGTCATCTTCGGACCACTCCATGCTCACCATCAGAATACAGCCCTCCAGACCTAGACAACCACGATCCTGACCTCTCTTCCGTTTTGAAGCCATGTGGCTTCAAGATCCATGGTGTGCTGATATCGTCCAAGAAGCATGACACGAAGGTGTCTACAAGCCAGATGGTGATCCAATCACCAACTATCATGCTAGCTGTCGTGACCAACTTACTGCTTGGAATAAACATGATTTTGGTCACATAGGGAATACGATTTAAGTAGTTGGTTTCCCCATAGGTTTGAGTCCGAGGACCATGCAATACCTTAATTCTGTCCAAAACTTGATTTTTAAGTAATTGGTTTCCCCAGAGATTTAAGTCTGAGGACAATGCAATACCTTGGTTTTGTCCAAAACTTGATTTTTAAGTAGTTGGTTTCTCCACATGTTTGAGTCCGAGGACCATGCAATACCTTGGTTCTGTCCAAAACTTGATTTTTAAGTAGTTGGTTTCCCTACATGTTTGAGTCTGAGGACTATGCAATACCTTGGTTCTGTCAAAAACTTGATTTTTAAGTAGTTGGGGGGAATTAACCCCTCGGCTATGGCGTGGGACCTTGATTTAGGGGGATTAGCTCCTCGGCCAAGCCCCTAGAACCATCCGTGCTGCTGACGCTACGAAGCGCAGCCTCTCGTGAAGAAACGTAGCCGCTAGTGGAATTTTACACTAGAACACTACATCCGGCTGTTGGAAATGATGTGAGGGATTGTCTCAACCCACTACCTGTGCCAAGACACAAGCCCTTCCCACAGAAGGCACTAATTGTAAGGACACAATTTGTAATGACCCAAAATGATACTGGGTTCGCACGTAAAAAGGCCCAAAAAGTATCATTTGTAGAGCGTGGGTTTGAAAGGCTAAGCCTTGGTCACCGGACGGTGGTTTGTCGTGGTATTCATATAGAGTTAAATCGTGTTCGCTTGAGGAGTCTTACTCCTGGAGGTGGGCTGGGAGGCTCTGGTTCTTGGCCATTTTTCCCAGCCCCACTTTCCAGACTGCTTGCTTCCCTTTTTATATTAGCCTGTATGCCTTCTCCTACGTCCACGTGTAGGTTCGACTTTCTAGGACTGATACTTATCCTATCAGCCCATACCTAAAGTGGTCGGGGGTGGTTGTAAAAGCTGAAGAGCATGGCTTTGTCAGGTGCAGAGTGCTCAATGGCAGTAATAGCAGCTTTCCTTTTGTCCTTGGTCGTTGTACTATCCAGTGTCCCTTTCCCTATCAACATAGATATTTTAGGTTTTTCCCAAAACTGTTCCGGTACCGCTCTTGCCCTTTCTTTCAAGGGGACCTCAGATATGCCGAGGACAGAATTGTCCTCGGTTATGTCTCAGGACTACTTGGACTTTTATTACACGTCCTCGGCTATACACGTTCTCGGTTATACCCCTCCTCGGCTCAGGCCTTGGGCCCCAATGTAAAAACAGGCCAGAGCCACAGCTTCTTGGGCCCCACAATAATCATTTATGATCTATCTCGATTTGATGATACGAAATTCAGTCAGAAGGCTTTGGAGGACGCACCATAGGATGAATAGGTATGGTGAAAGCCTGTCTTCTTGCCAAATCTCGCAGGATGGAGTGAAAGGTGGTAGCTGTGTTCCATTCCAAAAATCAAAAAATGATACTGAAAAGATCTTGTTTATGGTGATTTTTATTAACTAAGTGACAGTGAAAAAGATTGCCTGGGTGATTTTTTTTTTTTGGGGGGGGGGGGTGTGGGAAGAATAGCTCCATCCACTATATTTTTTTGTTATCTTTTCATAGTTTCAAAGTATGAATTTTTGCTATAAACCCGAAATTTTAATACTTAGAAAGAAAAGAGAAAAGAAATGTCAAAGAGGAAGCAAAGCTATAAATTTTCAGGTACATTTATACCCTAAACACTTTTAGATTGAATTATTTTCTCATGTTATTTTGAGCAATCAAATTAGATGTCTAAATTTTTGTTTTTTTGATAAATCTCTTACTTTGATTGTTAGTAACTATGGTTGGGCTAATTTTGCTTCTTTGTTTTAATATATGAAATATATATATTGTAGTTAATTGAGATTGTGGAGAATCTTAAATGTGATTAAGTCCAAGGAATTCAAAACGAACTCGTATTGAGATAGACTTTGCATATCAAATTTTTTTTTTTTTTTTGATTACATTCCTAAAGAATAAAGATAGAGATCAAGTTTGAATAACATATCTACAATGTGGACCTTGTTGACTAGTTCACCATACTTTCCACAAAGAGAATTTGAAAAAAAATAAAGTGTTGATTTAATTCAACATGGTTCAATGAATATAAGGATCGAATTTTTTATTATTGTCTTTTAATGTTGTCCCCTCGAGCTGAAATTGTGACTCCATCACTAACTAAAAGCAAGATAAAATGAATGTGCTATTTTCTTAATTATGTTTACTTGATTTTTAGGAATTTAAGCAATTGATAATGTAATTTTGTTGGATCATAAACTCAAAAGCTCAACTTGAGCTAGAGTTTCTCATGAGCTCAAACAATTTTTAGGCTTGTGTTGAGCATGAGCCAAGCTAAAGCTTTTAACTTTTACTGACTAGTCAAGCTCAAAGATGCACTACTCAGCAAAACTCAACTCGTTTACAGTCCTACCTCAAACTCAGAGTGGCTTAGAAGAAGTCATTTGAAATTTGGAATCAAGATCTCAAAGATGATCAGGTATGTGAGATTTTATAATAACATTGGCAAGCTAATCTCTAGAGGAAATAGAATGCAATTGAATGGTGCCCTACTAAGATAATGACAAACAAGATGACAATCGATTTCAATATGCTGAATACATTCATGAAAGACTTAATTTATAAATTTTTTAAAATTAATTTTACAATTTCCATTAGTTAATTTAACAATGTTAAACTATAGGAGAGGTGAGTGTAAAGTAAGATAGATTTGTGTACAATATAAAAATCTAACAGGGAGGTCAATGTAAATTCAATAAACCTAAAGAAAGGGAAGTGCAATTTCCTGGAATATATGTTCCAAGTTTGATTTAAAATAAAAGCCTAACTAATAAACAATACATGAAGAAGACGTGTCCTAAACTCCTGTGGTATATTAATGATTTTAATAAAAAAACAAATAGTAAATTACAAAGTGTTATTTTTTCTTAGCCGCGATAAATTACAAAATTAGTTTCTATCATCAATATATATATAAAACCGAAACTTTTGAAACTTCCACAATTTTCCACATCAGCATAATATTAAAAAAAAAACTTAAATTAAAATTAAAGAAAAAAAAAAAACATAAGCGCATAAAAAACCTTTTCTAAAACCTAATAAACGCAAAACCAGCCCTCTGCCTAATTCTTCCTCCAGAACCAAACCCATGCTCTGCCGTTCGTCTCTCTTCTCTATGCTCTACCTTCTCCTTCCCCAAAACCCAACACTGAAAATCAATCCTGCCAAGAAGCCATCCCCACACTCTTAGGTCCAAGATAGAAAGAAGGCATCACTGAACAAACTACTATCCCAGCCGTGGCAGAGGGTATAGCTCCTGTGGTTCTTAATTTTGCATCATAATTGTAAGTCTACTTTTTCCTTTTGCTGATTGGTTTCTCACAATCCTAAAGAACCACAAACTAAGCAAAGAAACCACGAGTTGTGGAGTGTTGTTGTAGATTCAAGATTGGGCTTTTAGGGTTGTTTATGAGAAACCCAAATAGATTTTTTGAGGGGTTTTGTTTGATTTTTTGTTTGGTTGCAGACCTAAGCTTCTTCTCCAATGTCCTGCTTCAGAAACCTTGGCTTCGCCCTCTGCCAAATTTATTTGTTAGTGATGGTAAAGTTTGTATATTTAATTTCGATAGAGCCACGGAAGCTTCAGATTTACAATAAAAACTTAGGGCTTGCTACTAGCTACTACTGAACTTTATTTATTTATTTATTTTTACTGAGGACTAAATATATAGAGTTTAGAAGCTGTTTGCAAATCCCAACAACAGAAAAGTGCATGATTTGGAAGTGAAGGAAAAAGGTAGAGAGCTGGATTTTTTCATCTTTCATATCTATTTTTGAAACATATTTTGTGGGACTTCACCATGATCCAAGCTGGTATATTGATTATTGAATCTAATAAGTAGTGGATCATTTGTCATTGTTGTGTTGCCTTTGAAAAGTGGGAGGATTTGCTTTGGAGGAACATTGGTTTATGCGCTTTTTAGTTGCAGTTCAACTATTTGAAAAATTACTCTTCTAACTATGCATCTTTATTCAGTTGTATTTGTGTGTTTTGTGTATGTTTCTTTCATTTTTTTATTTATGCATCATGCATGGTTGTGTGCAATGTGAGATGGCCTAATTTTACTAAACAAATTGGTCTTCTATTTGGTTTAAGAACCCATGCTGAATCCAAATCTAGAAAACTGTTCTTGGTCATTTAAGAGCCATAGTTTTTTTTTCCCCCCCAAAACAAAGAGAGTTTGTTAGGTTATATGTTTCTTTGTTTATAAAATATTTTCCCCCATTCCCATTGGACAAGACTCTTTATAGAGTTTACTACCTTATTTCACAATGAAATCTTAATTCTTTTCAGGTCGAATTGTGATGAGTCTTTTTGGGAAGGCAGTTCTAAAAACCATAGCTATGATTGTGTATTATCTGTTTTGAAAACACTGGATTAGATGATAGATACAATACATCATCCTTTCAAACTTAATACATTATATGATTGTTGACTATTGCACTCTTCATTTTGGATTGCAAATGCCTAAAAGAGGTATTGTATCATGTTTGAAATTTCACCTTAGTATTAGAGGATGTAGCTAACCAGTGCCTATAATCTCTCTCTAATTTGTTTCATTTGTTTCTCTTTTATTTTCTCAGGCCTCAAACTCAGACCCTATCCTCTCTCTCTAATCTCAGCCAAATCCATCACCACTCTCAATTTGCTTCTGTCGTTGATGTTGCATAAGGTAATGTTTTGTATTCAATTCTTTATCATATAATATTTTCTCAAATTTAGTTAGTGTTTTGAGACTTAGACCAATTCTTTTCTTAGTGCTATTTGATTACAATTTAGATGTCATTGAGTCAAACTTAATTTGTGTTGATAAAATTGTTGATCGGATGCTCTATTCATTCTCTAACATAACAAAAGCTATAAACTATACTTATCAAAGTTGCGTCAATGAATTTATGGTTGCAGGGCTTCTTAGTTGGTGTTCTTTGAATTGTGGTTAGCCCATGATAGGAAACTTGATGGGATTTGGAATATGAATGATTAATTTTTGGGTTTGTGGTTTAGTTGTTGCTTTAGTTAAATTTATATCCCACAAAATTTTCCTGCCAAAATTTAATGCAAATTGGATTTTGGGTTTTGGGTTTTTATGTTGTCTTTTAATATTGTGAGTGATTCCAGGCATATACAACCTACACAAAAGATCAACCTCAGGCAGAGGTAAAAACGAAAAGCTATGTTGTTGGGGGCATAACCACATAAATAAATTACTGTATTTTTTATGTTTGTTTTCATATTTAGTGTCACAGTTATGTTTTTCTTTTTTCTTTTTCCTTTTTTTTTTTTTTTTTTTTTTTTTTAGAAAGAAGCTAAATAATATTATTAAAAAAGATCGGCTAAATCAGCCTAAAATACAGAAAAAAGTTGTGGTGGAACATCCTCCATCCACACTAAAAGTTTGGAATATTAATAGCGTGTCTAGCCAAACTATGAGTAACAGAATTCAGTTTTGCCATATGGTAGTTCTAGCAATAATAAGTTGTGCTATTATTTTCTATATATTGCTCTTTCTCTCCTCTTCAATTATTCATAGAATTTTGTTAGTTTGTGGCTGTGGGTTTCTTTGGCTGCATGGTTGGGCTTTGGTTTGCCATCGATAAATAGGGGTTTTCAGAAAATTTCTAATTGTGCTTATGGGGCTTTGTTTCTGTTGCTTTTTAGTATTGCTTTGTTTATGTTAATAACCATATTTACACTCAAAAGCTGTTGGGTTAGCAAGTGAAGGTTCCAGTATTAATTAGCTCCTTATTTTTGTTCTTTGTAGGTGCTTAATAGGATTTTGTAGAATTTTTGGTGTTTTGGTTGCTTTTAGTTCAAGTGAATTCCATGAGGTGAATTTCATGTAAGATGTAATTGATATTTTCAATAGAAATTGGATGTGCAGTTGACCTCAAGCACTCGCATAAGTTTTTCTTCTTTTTTTGTGAAAATTCATAGTTGCAAATATTTGAATAATAAATGTTATTAGCTTTGATTTGCCTAGAATCAAGAAGCATGAATAGGATGGAAATGCAAAGAAATTTCCATTACTTTATCTTATTTATTTGGTGCTAAATTAGAATTTGCTTCATGTTGGAAAATTTACAACCTGAAGAAGTTTTTCAATATCTTAATTGTACAAGAAAGGATTTGACCTTTGATCTGATGGAGTTCAAGAAAGATTGGATTTGTTTGGATACAACACTTGAGGAGGAAAAGGTTAGTAAAGCAATGTTAAAATTTTATATTCATCCCTTCTTTTTATTTTGCCATTATTGCTTGCTCAATCTCCCTCATTGATTAGTTCTAATATTCCTTTATCTTGCTCTAGGAAAAGAAAATAGTAAAGCTTTTGGGTTTTATGTGGATTCCTTAAAATTATGACTCTATGGCTTACTTTTTCTTGATGACTTCGATGTAACTAATGTTGAATATTGTAGTCCTTAATTTTTTTATGCACAAGTCATTAATCAAATTAAGTTATAAAGACATTTTGAAAATTCCTAATTAGTCAAAATACATTCTTTAGTCAAATTTTTTTGAATATACCTAATCTGTGCTGAATAAAAATTCAGATTATCTTGACTTCCTTGGCATTTGGATCTTTCTAATATTGACAATAATATTAACAATGCAGCTGATGCTTAGCCCAAAAGTCAACGGAATTATAGTTTTATTTACCATCAAGGTCTTCTCCGTAGATGAAAATGTAGTTTTATTTATATCGTTGATGGTTATGTAGTTTGTTTCTGGTGCTAAAAGTTCTTAATTCAATTCCATAATTTTGGGCATGGTTAGTTTTACTTTATGATTTTTAGTACTTGGGTTGAATGCCATATAATGTGCTTATTTGCGCATCACATAGATAATAAAGGAAAAGTAAATATTGAGGCTCTATCACGTGATTGTAGCATTTGCATGCATATTTCAAAGACGAATTTTTGTGTCTTAGACCCAAATTTGATGTCAGTAAGATCTTAGAAACACAAAATTAATTTGCATTCATAATTTGGAGATGGATTTTTGTGTCTTAGATCCTTACTTAATATTTCTAAGATTTTAAAAGCATATCATTTAGTTTGAATTTCTATATATGTATTTGTGTGTATGTGTGTGTCAGTTACAGTACTATAGATAAAGTGTGTGTAGGAATTTCCATTTTGGGTGAAGGATCAATTAGAGCATTTAATTTCGATGATGAGCAATCAAAGGAGAAACTGAATGCTTCAAATGGAAGCACCAAAACCCTGGGGAGAACGTAGAGAAATTACCTCAATGAGTTGCAATGTACTACACACGAGGATTAAGATGTGAGAAAATTTCAAGTTATCTACTCAGTAAATGATTCAAATATGTGATTATCTTTGGAAGATGAAAATGTATTAATTATTTGATTCAAATTGTTTGATTTGTATTAATTTACAAGATAAAAATGTACTACTATCATCTTATGTTCAAAATGTAATACCAGCTTTCTAATTATTTGTTCATGAATAATCTATAAACATAGATTTATAGATGTTCTAACTTTGTATTAATTAGCTCAAACCACATTACATGCCCGTGTGTTTCAGACATGTAATGATTCTTAGTGGCAATTTTATGGATGCTAAAAACATGTTCTATAAGCTTGAATTTACATGTTTCTTAGCAAAAACTACTCAAAGAAGAGATAAATCCTAAACCCGTGCATCGCACGGGTTAGCGACTAGTTATCATTATATCTCAATAAAAAAAGCTGATATGTCAAATAGAGTAATAAAATATCATTTTTCATGCCACATGTATTACTAGGTCGGTTAAAAAAAACCCCAAATTAAAACTCAAACACGTGATCACCAAAATCCCTTAAACCCCTAACTCACCTCCATCTCCTCTCCTTCTCTCTCTCTTGTTAGTCACCACCAACCAAATAGTGCAGGGAAGATCTTCCTCCTGACAAGCCGAACTGTCTATCTCCAGTGACATTCTATCAAAAACTCTCCAGATTTTACTTTCTTTCTTTTTGATGTTTTTATGGTTTTTTGAAGCATGAGTTCTCTTATTTTACGATTAAGGGGATCATAGATTGTGACCAGAGGAGGAACATGGCTTGAAAAAAGAGGGGAACAAAGCTTTTTTTGAAGCGTGGTATGCAGGTGAATGCAGATTTTTTATGGACAACGAAGAAAATATTTGTAATTCATAAATATCACTGCTCATTGGCTTCTAACAAACTCACCACTTCTTCATTAGTTCATTATCATCATCACCTCCTTCTTCTTTCTCTAGTGCTCGTCCAAATGCAGGTGATTGGAGAATAGGGCTTGAAACTATGCTGATTCTGAGGAAAGCAAGGAGTTGAAGAGTCCGCTTAAATTGGGGATTTTGATGTCTTGGTGTTGTTGTTTTAAGTTTCTATTTAAATCCTAAGAAATTATTAACTTAAATCTGACCTATAATTTTTTTTTTTTAAATAGCTTATATGGCGTAATGCCATGTTAGTTTGTAAGCGTTTAAATTTGTAGTAATTAATTATATATACTAATTAAAATATATGTTCCATTTGATACATCAACTTTTTTTCATCTAAAAGATAATGGTAAGGACTAAACTAACATGACACCGAAAAAGTTAAGCACTAAATTGACACAATTAAAATGTTAAAAATCAAATTTAGATATGGAGTAAAGGATGAGAAACAACTTTGTAATTTACCAAAAAAATAAACCTTAATTAATACTTAGTGCTTTGATCCTAGAACTCTTTGCTAGAGCTGATTTCCCCTCGTACCAATTAGAAAGTCTCCATATATATAAGTCATTCAACTGCTCCTCTCCTTTTGTAGGACTGTATTTTTATTTATTTAACAAAAAAAAAAAATTAAAAAAACCTACTAATACAAATGCTCAATTCCCACCGTTGTTTGGATAGCAAAGCAAGGTACATAAATAATGGTTGTCAAACTCATACATTGTTCTGGGCTATGGAAGAAATGCAAATAAAAATCATAATGAATAGATAAGCTCACACCTAAAGGAATCCAGTTGAAGATAAGAGTTAAACAAGAAAAATAAAATCTTCTGAAAAGCAAAATCTGATTAATTCAAAACAGCAAGGTTTTCAGATCCGGACCGTTCATTGAACCGTAAAAAGGAGAGGTTTAAGGTTTTTGAGGTCGAACTGAGATCAAACCAAGGTCAAACCGTGATGATATCATAACTAATTTAATAATTATTTTAAATATATATAAAAATATTAAATTAGTAAAAAATAGAAAAATTAACTAAAATAGTCTAATTAAAACTATAAATCTATATTTTAATTATGTCTAATATATCCATCTATAGGCCAAATATGAAATATCTATCCAATAATAATAATAATAATAATAATAATAATTTTTTTATAAAAAGAAAATTAAAAGCATCAGATTGTCTTTCCAAGTTCCACTTTCCAACGCTCATGTGACCAACTGTCTAGCTCACATTCACAAACCTAAAAAAGCACTAGAAACAAAAGTGAATGAAATTAAAGGAAGAGATAAAAAAGCAATACAAACAAAAGCAAATGAAGAAAGAATTGTGATATTATATTCACAATATTTTCTACAATATTTTTACAAAAATCACATCAAAATCTTATGTGGAAAGTTGTTACTAGTTCTAATTTGAACTCATTACTGAAATTATTTTTTTACTCACTAATATTAGCTAATAACAATCCACTACTTAAAATTTATTGTGAAAATATTATAGTAGTATTTCTTAATTAGGATTTTTTATTTTTTATATTATTTCTCTTTCTTTCATTTCATTCTCCTCCACACATGTGTCCACTGTCCTGTGATCTCTATCCCCCTTCTTTTATTTTCTTTTTCTCCTCAAGAACCTTAGAACATTCCAGCAACCTCATTTTCTTCACATCACAGAGAGAGAGAGAGAGAGAGAGAGAGAGAGAGAGAGAGAGAGAGAGAGAGAGAGAGAGAGAGAGAGAGAGAGAGAGAGAGAGAGAGAGAGCTAGTCAGATCACTGAAAGGACAAAGTTGGTGGAGATCGGTGTTAACCATGTCCGTTGTTGCCCCACCGCCGTTCATCCTCCTCCCCACCACTAGACTAAGTCAAATCACTGAAAGGACAAAGCCGATGGAGATCGGCGTTCACCATGTCTATTGTTGCCCCACCATTGTTCGTCCTCCTCCTTACCACTAGACTGGGTCAGATTGGCTTGTTCTTTTTATTTTATTTATTTATTTATTTTCATATTTGCTTGTTCCGATTCAACTTTATTGTGAGAATTGGATTTTGTTTTGTGTTTTGTGTTTGGATTATGTGAGACGTTTTTTGAGAGTGAAGTAAAGAGACTGAAACACTGAAGAAAGAGATGTTTTTTGATCCCAACAGTTGTGTTTCTTTTTCTTTATCTTTTTTATTTATTTATTTATTTTTTTTTTTTTAGGTTCAGATTCAAAGGGAACCGTGAGAAGTGGTCTGATCACAATTCTCAAAACCGTGCAATTGAACTGCAGTTCGAACGGTTCCCTACTTTTTTGGCATAAACCGGTTCTTAAGTTTAAAAGAACCATGATTGTGAGAGGTTCATGATTTTCCCAGTCAGACTGTACGGTCTGGTCTGGATTTCAAAACGTTGCAAAACAACACATGCACACTAATCTCATATCTTACATGAGCCTACTATCACTTATATATAGGACTAACTTGGAGCAACCCTCTAATCAAGCATGAGTAACGATAACAACTTACATTTTCAAGACATAAACGCTTAATTGAAATCAAAGAATTGATCAAATATTCAAAAAATACAACTAGCATGACCAACAGGACAAGGGAAATGGAAATGATACTTTGGAAACCAAATAGACATATTAGCAGAATACAAAACTATTTTATTTATACCAAAAAAAAAAAAAAAACTTTATCTCTCTGTTTCACCTTTAATTAGCATAAAAGTTACCAAAAATTATATTTTTAATTTCATATTTAACAAATAAGCTACTAGACAACTACGTGATACTAAACTAACACAGAGTTTTCCATTGATATATGACTCTCGCTAATTATTTTGGGATATATAATTCCAAAATTATTTGAAAATTACCTAAAATACTGATAGCTAGAAGTTATATATGTTATAGACTCACCAATTTGATGTTCAAATTTTGCGGACTTAATTATTTGATGATGTGACACCACCCCAGTGCCCAGTGTCAATATTGTTGTGCACGTCAAAAATAAAGACGTGCATTAAGGTTGCCGATTGAAGTTCGCTTTCGATACAAGATGGAATGTTTACGACATCTCGATTAGCACTTCATATATGCTGTGTCTACAAAGCGTAATATATTTGCAGTCCAATTTGTATTCAACTACGCAGCAAAGAGTGCTAAACATAAATATAATTAGGAGTTTAGGACATCATCATGGCGTTTTCATTTTGTTACACCATGTTGATGCGCTTGCTTCACATACTCCCTTTGTTTTATCTTATACATTCCTCTCCTTCCGTGCATCCACTATGCCATGATGATGATATGTCAGCCTTGTTGCAATTCAAGCAAAGCTTTACCATAGAAGAGTCTGCTTCCCGTTTTCCTATTGCATGTAATAGGGTCAGATCTTGGAGAAAATAGTACTGATTGTTGCTCATGGGATGGTGTTGACTGCGATGGAGACACAGGCCTTGTGATTGGCCTTGACCTCAATAACAGTTGTCTCTATGGTTCAATCAACTCTAACAGCAATCTTTTTCATCTTGTTCACTTACAAAAGCTTAACCTTGCTGACAATTACTTCAACTACTCTCAAATCCCATCCCAGGTAGGCAATCTTTCAGACTGACACATCTCAATCTAGCTCATTCTATGTTTTCTGGTCAAATCCCAATAGAATTTTCAAGGTTGTCCCAATTGTCATCTCTGGGTCTGGGTTGGAACCATGATTCAAAGCAAAGCCTATTACAATTGGGAAGGTTGAGCCTAACGAGCCTAGTTGGAAATCTAGCCCTTCTAGAAGTTCTTGATCTGAGTAGAGTGAACATATCCTCCACCGTACCTAATATCTTCATCTGTGATATCTGAACATCCCCTGATTCCCAATCAACTAATAAACATGTCTAATTTAAGGACCCTCTATCTCCTTGACTGTGGAATGTATGGGGAATTTCCAATAAACATTTTTATGCTACCAAATTTATTCTTGACGTAAATCACAACAAAGATCTCAATGGTTTTTGGCCTGACTTTCAATATTGGAGCAGCCCAATGGAGCAAATGAGCCTCGCACGCATCAATTTCTCTAGTGAGTTGCCCGCTTCAATGGGAAACCTCAGCTCCTTCATTGCTCAGGAAATGCCAAGTTGCAGCTTGTCAGGGTCTATTCCATCTTCAATGGGTAACCTCACAAATCTCATTTACCTTGACCTTTCAAATAACATTTTAGTGGGTTACATTCCATCTTCAATTGGAAATAGTTAGGTTCTAAAGATTTAGATTTAAATATTTAGAATCACATTTGTATTATGTTGGTAAACTGAGAACAAAACATGTCTAGACTAGGTTTTTAGGTAATGCTTAAAAGTGGTTGTTTCAAGGTTCAAGTCCAGCTGATTGCAGAAAAAGGGGGTGTGGTTCTGCCTTGCTCAACCGATTTAGAATTAGGCTTGGCCGATCGAAAATCGCAAGTCCAGTTATTTCTGCAGAAATTTAAACAAGTTCAAGCTTGTGAAAACATTTAGGGTTTCATCTAAACTTCTCCACATATAAAAGGAAAACTCTAGCCATGTTTCGGAGACTTTAGAGAAGACTTGTGTGTTACTCTTTGTAAGATCTGAGATGTTTTGAACATTCTAACTACACAAGAATCTATCGAAACCAAAACTACATTCAAGTATTGGTAGAACATAGTTGCTGCATTAAGATCATTTCTGGAGGTGATCTAAAACCTTTGAGAGGGATCTCAAAGTTACAAGCAAGGCGGCTTGTGTTGGTATAAATCCAAGAAGAGAAGGAGGCCATGGATTCGGAACTTGCACGTGGTCGTGTCAGTAAGTTATTACATGAGGTAGCAATAGATTTAGGGTTAAATTTGATTGTAAAAAACTTCGATTCTCTTATTGTGGATTTACTTTATTTTGAAGATAGCTAGGTCAAATCATTCTTAGGTTTTTATCTTGAAACAGTTAGTTTCATTGATTTTCTTGGGTCATCATATTGTGGTGTAATTTACTTTTCTGCATCTTTGTATGATATGATTTGTTTGTGTTTAAACTAGATTTGAAAATTAATCTAAGTAATCACTTGGTTAATAAATTAGGTTAAACAATCTGTTTAAGAGGTCTAAACAAACAAACAGAAATCTTATCGAACTTGGTCATCTAGGCCTCCATAATAATCAATTGACTGGTCTAATCCCTTCTAGGCTTGCAAACCTCACACTATTAATTATCCTTGACATAAGTTACAATCAATTGATTGGTCCAATTCCTTTAGGGTTTAGGAAACACAATTAAATGACTTAGGTCTTGTAGGCAATAAGTTTCAAGGCAAGTTTCCAATCTTTATCTTCAACCTAATGAATCTTAACTTTCTTGACATTTTTTATAATTAACTTAATGGTATTGAATGGATTTGCAACATGACTTTTCTTCATATCCTTGATGTGTCAAATAACAACTTTAACGGTTCACTTCCTCAATACTTGCACAATCCTTGATGTATTACTATTACGATTATTCAATGAAATTAACAAATAAAGGCCTAGATATAGTATACAACAAGGTCCTAGATATAGTATGTCAAGCAATAGGTTTGTTGGAGAGATTCCAGAATCTATAGGTGATTTAAAGTACCTTAATATGCTCAATTTTTCCAATAACATTCTCACTGGACACATCCCTTTATCTTTAGAGAATCTTACACAATTAGAATCATTAGATCTTTCTCAAAATAGGCTCTCAGGAAAGATTCCACCACATCTATCAGAACTTACTTTTCTCTAATGGTTCAATATTTCTCATAACTGTCTAACTGGCTCTATACCAGAAAGGAAGCAATTCAACACATTTGAAACCAGTTCTTTTGAGGGAAACTTAGGCTTGTGTGGAAAACCATTACCAAAGAAATGTTGGGATTTTGATTCTTCACTTGCAGTTTTTGAACTCACTCTGGACTCACCTGCGTTTCTCTTTGAATTTGGTTGGAAAATACTTTTGGTTGGGTATGGATTTGAATTCACTGTTGAAGTAATAATTGGCAACATTGCCACAACAAGAAAAGATGATTGGTTGATGAAAGCCTTTGAAATAACGCAAGGCACAACTAGTACAATGGAACTTGAGAAGGGAACATATAGAAACTGAGAAGCACCTTCACTTTTTTCTTTTTCTTCTGTTTTAATTTGTTCGTATTCACATTGTTCTTTATGTATTTTGGGTTGGGAAGTATTAGTATTAAACTATATCTACTGAATGCATTTACTATATAATTAACTTTATGTTATATAAATTATGATTGTGCCAACTGCCAAATGCATTCGTTAACTATATTCACATTACTAATCTAATTCTACCAAAATAAGTTTATTTAGGGGCTCTTTGGATTGAGGGAGGAGGTAAGGAGAGTAGAGTAGAGTTGGTTGAAAATAGACTAATTTTAAGCCAATTTTACCCTACTCTACTCCCCTCTTTTTCCCTCAATCCAAACCGAATATTAATCTTTTGTTGCTCCACTTGTTCAACTTCTGCTAGAATAGTCACAGTAGCTTTTTCATTAAATTAATAAACATTGGAAGATAGTGGGATGTAAAAGAGACTTTGTCTGATCCACAATTTGACTAAAAGGATTGTATGAAGAAAGAGTGGCATATATGTTAATGTCGGTTTACTGAGAGCGAGTCGGTCCATTATCTCCTATAATATTAATTGTTTAAAGTATCTGGTTGCGTTCTTTAACTTCTACTAAGACTTAGGGCTGGGCTGTGTTTCTTTCACGCAACGTATTTTAATAAGCTTTAAAAATAAAAAATAAAAAAAGTTGGTAAAACCCTGTGCAAAAGAATTTTCACCCTGAGACTTATATTGGAATGGAAGACTAGTGGAAATTTATTCACAAGAGCGAATCCTAAGAAATTTTAAATTAAAAAAAAAAAAAAAAAAAAAAAAAAAAAAAAAAAAGGGCATAGGGATAAGAAGTTAAGAGCGGTTAAAGCTTGAATTGAAATCACCATGAAAAAAGGAATCATAAATATATATTTAAAGACCAAATTCAATTTTAAATTGTATTTTAATTAGAGTTTAATTTTGCCCCATGAGTCCATCTAATTTTTGGGAAAATTACATTTTACCACCTTAAATTATATGTCAAATTACACTTTATACCATAAACTACTTGAATACATGCCCTACACTATTTGAATGCATGCTTTATGCCCTAAATTATTTAAATGCATACTTTGCACCCTAAACTATAACAATTGTTATACTTTGCACCTCAATATTAGTTTTACTGTTAAGTTAGGTAGAAATTAATAGCACATGAATATGATTTTTGCTTAGGTGGCACATTGATTATAGACCTAAACACCCTTTCCACTTATAACTAAATTAAATCAGATTTGCAGCGGCCTTTATCATCCCTGTTCTTCCTCTATATATTCTCCTCTACTATGAAAAATTTTTGGTTCATTCTCTCTGTGTTGGACCTAATCTGCCGAAGGTTTTTAATTTTTTTTATCCTTGTTATACTGCTGGAATATTGATCCAACCAACAAAGAACCATCATTCAATCATTTTTTGTGCTATTTCAATGAAATAGTTGTTAAATTGGCCTCCATGAGAAGAGTACAAAATTTGAGATTGTTTTATGAAATAACGATTTTTCTTTAGAACATGGTCGCTTCGATGAGTTGCTAAAATGGCCTCCATTAAAATTGATTCAGACATACGCTATTTTAAATTATGAGTTTTAGGACCAACAAAAAAATAAATAAATATAGGAATTGAAGAGTCGATATTCATTGAACGCATACAGCGCCGTGATCACTATGTCGTTTGTGTCGTATAAGGGCCCACCTTGCTGTATTGTCCTGCGCCGTCTGCAAGGCTGTGTCTTCCGCGTTGTTCTTCACCACGCACCACAGCTCCTTACCCACAATGCCGGTTTGGGCCCTGGAAACTGATGTGCCGGCAAGAAGTGGGAGTGTGAGTACCAAGAAGAGAAATATCTTAGAGGAAGAAGAAGAAGAAACCAAGAAATATTTTTTCCATTTTGCTTTTTTGAGTGACCTAAGAGAGAAAAATAGGGAAGGGAAATGTTTTTAATTGTTTGTGAAAATGGTGTTTTGGCATTTAATAAGTGTGTCACCTAAGCAAAAATCGTGTGCAAGTTACGTCTTATTAATTTCTGTCTAACTTAACAGTAAAACTAACATTGACATACAAAGTATAACAATAGTTATAGTTTAGAATGCAAAGTGTACATTCGAATAGTTTATGATATAAAGTGTAATCTAGTATATAGTTTAACATAGTAAAGTATAATTTTTTCTAATTTTTTTAAAATTTTTTATACCAAGTGAATTAATTCAATCTAACAACGTCGTATCAAACACCTATCATATATCTAACTTTATAGGTAAAATTAAAAAGAAGAAAAAGTTAACTATATTCACATTACAAAAAAAATAAAATAAAAATCCTAATAAAAGAATCCGTACCTCACTACGTTAACTATATTCACATTACTAAACTAATAATTCTACCAAAACGAGTTTATTTAATCTTTTGTTGTTGCACTTGTTCAACTTTTGCTAGAATAGTCACTAAGGATTGCATGAAGAAAGAGTGGCATATATGTTAATGTCGGTTTACTGAGAACAAATCCGTCCATTATCTCCTATAATATTAATTGCTTAAAGTACCTTCTCTGCGACTGAGTTCATTAACTTTTACTAAGACTTATTAGGGCAGTGTTTCTTTCATGCAACGAATTTTAATAAGCTTAAATAAAAAAATGTGTGTAAAACCCTGTGCAAAAGAATTTTTGAAGAGGTAAATTAAAATTTAGGAAAATAAGGTAAGTTTTGTATTTTAATTTTGTACACAATTTTCTAAATGATTTTTATACCCTTAGTTATTTATTCGTTTGAAATAATATTAGGTAAAAATTATGGATAGTTTAGGGAATTCAGAAAACAAATAACTAACTTTCCATATCCTCTAATTAAACACAACTAAATCTAACCAAATCACAACACCTCCAAATTTCCACAATCGGAGACGACTTGACTTAGGATTTGGATTTGCAACGACATGAAGAGTCTATATTTCTATCCTTTCTAGGAAGCGTTCTTTCATATGGTCAAAAGTCAAAATGAGAAAACTATATTTTCACATTTCATCACAAAATGAAATCATGCATGAAGACGCGTCTGAAATTGCCTACACAAACTAGAATTCAATTTTATATTTGCATGTGCATATCAAAACTTCGACAATTGATCAGCATGGCACTAGAAGTTTAAAATATTGGAACTCTAACTACCATTGTATCTATCTTTATACTAATATATAAATGAAAATTTCGTTAACCAAAAAAAAACATAAATGCAACAGATATAAAATGTTCACCACTCTGAAAATACACCTAAAAGATACAAAGCAAGAAACTTGATAACTATTAATTGGAATTCACCCAAAGATAAGAGTTAAACAAACCAAAAAAAATATTTATTCTCAAAAACTAAAAAACAAATTAATTCAGAACGAAACTCACTAATCTTTTTTTTTTTTTTTTTTTTTTTTTTTGCTGAGAACACTCACTAATCTCATTTCATACGTGTGATAGAACTTGTATAAGAATAACTTGGAACAATCCTTCAAGTACGAGTAATGGCAACTTACATTTTTCTAAATATAAACATCTTTTTTTTTTGAGATGTGTGGGCTACCCATCCATTGAGGGTGGGGGTGCCCTTTAACCCAAGGGCAAGGGACATGCTGAATATTAACTCCATGTTAGACAAATCAAAAATATAAACATCTATTTAAAATTAAAGGTTCAAAACACAACTAACAATATGATCGACTAAGTCTAAGTTTGGTATGCTTATACTTAAATATTGATTGGTCATATTCATAGGGTTGAATATGACCAGTCAATAGTAGTTCATATTCTATGTATATTAGGCCCAATTTATCATTATTTTTTATCCTTCTATAATGGCCCAATCCATTACATATAAATCTAAATTATCTGATCATTATATTTTAAGAAGAAAAAAAACTTGGAACAAGTGTAAAAGGGTCAAAGAGTCAAAGCAAAAGAACCCACCTAAGACAGCCTCACAGCCCTCCAAACATGAGTAGTGCCAAATTTTATTTTCAAGGCAAAAATATTTAATAAGAATCAAAGATTTGATCAAATATTCAACACGCAACAAACAAGACTTAAGAATTGGATAGGATGTTTCGGAAACCAAAGAGACATAAATAAAGGCAAGAAAATTTAAAATGTGCTACTTTACAGATTGCATTTTTTGATGTGTTGGAAAATAGAGACACAAAACTATAATGAGTATATGTTTGGATAGCGGCTACGTCCAGCATTTTTTGTGAGTCCCGTGCACTATTTATGGGACCTGTAATTACTTATTTTCAAAAAAACAACTTTAAAATTGGGTCTTACGGTACTATTAACACATTTAAAAATTATTTTGTTACAGTATTTTCAGTTTTCAGTAATAAGTGATATCTAAGTAGACCCTAAGAATGCATCTTGAAGATATAAATACACACTTACTTTATAGTGGTGTTATGCTTTTTTTTTTTTTTTTTTTTTTGAAAAAGGACCCGACTTTTCATTCAATTTAAACTTAACAAATCTTGGTACAGAGCATCACTAGCTGGAGGAGGACACTCCTCTAACCAGATTGTTTCCTCAGATACATAACGGGCAAAGCGAGCTAAGGAATGTGCTGCGCCATTAGCACCCCGCTTAACACAACTGACAGAACTCCATCTTAGACCGTGTACAAGACATTGGATATCCTGGAAAACATGACCCAACCTAGCTTTGTCCATACTGTTGGAGCAAACCGCTTTCATAACATTCACATTATCTCCTTCAATCATCAATTCAGCAAAGCCAGCATCAATGGCAAACTCCACTGCTCTTCGACATGCAAGTGCTTCAGCTTCTTCACTATTCCAAACCAGAGGTCCTTTAACAGACAAGGCCGCCATGACTTCTCCCCGCTCATTCCGAACAATCGCACCAAATCCTGAACAACCCAATTCCGTGAAGATGGCAGCATCAAAGTTCAGTTTATAGCGATCGATAGGAAGGGGCTGCCACTGAGTCACACTCTGCTGTCTACTCGGTATTGAGAGCTGGTCTTGTGCTTGATGGTACTCAAGTAGGTAAACCTCTGCTCGTTTACACAGCTGTCCAGGATCTTTAATCTTCCCCCCATGTATTACAGCGTTTCTCTGATTCCAAATAACCCATGACAGAGTCAAAAATAATTCAAACTCCTCTCTAGACAAACGGTTGAGTAACTCCCCAAAAAGTTGTAACACATCATCGTAACCATGGGTACATTTCTGCAGTCTCACCAAACTACCAGATCAAACATCCTGGGCCACCGGACATTCCCATAAAGCATGAATTCCAGTCTTCGGAGCTGTCTTGCATACTTCATAGTGCTCATCTTCCAATATTTTCCTTCGAGCCAAGTTTGCCCTTGTGGGAAAAATATCTTGACAAGCCCTCCACCCATAGACTTTTAATTTATTCGGAACCTTCAACTTCCACAGCTTCTCCCACACATCACGGCCACTACACCCTGAAGAACATTCAGCCCAATTATCAGACCTTAAAATTTGTCTAGCCAAATAATACCCTGACCTTACCGAGTACCGACCATCCTTGGTGTGAAGCCAAAGTAGTGAATCCGAAACAGTTCGATGGCTCAGTGGAATCCGGCATATCGCTTCAGCGTCGTCCCTATGAAATTTTGACCAAACCAACTCCCTATCCCAACTCCTGGACGTCTGATCTATGAGGTCAGATACTCTCCATTCCCAATCCTGTTCTTCTGGAGGGTGAAGGACCTTATTGGTTGGATAGTTTATAATCCATCTGTCCTCCATGACTCTAATTGAGGACCCATCCCCGACTCTCCAACAGCACCCTTGTTTTAAAATAGGCATGGCTGCCATTAAGCTCTTCCAGACAAAAGAGCTATTTGGTGAATCACTAGCCTCCAAAAAATTACACCGTGGGAAGTATCGATATTTGAAGCATTGATATAATAGAGAGTCATGGCTTTGCATCAATCTCCACCCTTGCTTAGCCAACAAAGCCAAATTGAAGGCCCTTAGATCCCGAAAGCCCATCCCACCATCCTTCTTGGCCTGAGATAGCACTCCCCAACTCTTCCAATGTATCTTCCTTTCGTTCTCCACTTGCCCCCACCAAAACCTTGCACACATCGCACTGAGTTCATTACATAGCTTTACCGGTAACTGGAATACCCCCATTGTGTAGGTCGGGATGGATTGAGCCACCGCCTTGATTAACACTTCTTTAACCGCTCTAGAGAGTAATTTTCCTTTCCAACCTTGTAGTTTTTTCCAGACTCTATCCTTTATAAATGCAAAGGTCTGGTATTTTGCACGCCCTATAAAAGTAGGCAAGCCCAAGTAAGATTCAAAGTACTCCACCTCCTTCACTCCTAAGGTCGCCTTTGTCCACTCCTTTTGTGTTTCAGGTGTATTACTACTAAACAAAACCGATGATTTCTCCAAATTAATGCATTGCCCCGATGCACTTGCATATGTTTGTAGGATCCCATTAACCTCATTAACTTCCTTTTGGGTAGCCTGGCAGAAGAGCAAAGAGTCGTCAGCAAAAAGTAGATGGGAGATTCTTGGTGCTCGCTTGCAAATAGAAACCCCATGTAGGCGCCCCTCAACCTCTGCTTGAAACAGCAAAGAAGAAAAACCTTCTGCACATAGGAGAAACAAATAAGGCGAAAGGGGATCCCCTTGACAGAGCCCTCTAGATGGAGTAATATGCCCAAAAGGTTTGCTATTAATAAGGACAGAAAAAGTAGGAGTACTCACACATGTCATCACCCAATTTATCCAATTATCCGGGAAGCCCAATTTTACCATGATACCCTTCAAGAATGCCCATTCCACTCGATCATAAGCTTTGCTTCTGTCTAATTTCAGAGCAAGCAAACCTGTTTTTCCTTTCCTCCTCCCACGCATGGAATGTAAGGTTTCACATGCCACCAACACATTGTCAGTAATAAGACGACCCGGAACAAAAGCACTTTGAGTGGAAGAAATAATATGTGGAAGAACTTGCTTTAATCTGTTAGCCAACACCTTCGATATGATTTTATAAATCACATTGCATAAGCTAATAGGTCGAAAATCCGACATTTTTTTAGGGGCCATTACCTTGGGAATCAACACGATATTGGTATGATTTATTTCAGGCTCCAAAACACTAGAATTAAAAAAATCCAACACAGCAGAGATTACATTATCACCAACAATGTGCAAAATTTTTGATAGAAAAGGGCATTCATACCATCGGGTCCAGGAGCTTTTGTGGGTCCCATTTGAAACAAAGCTTCCTTTATCTCATCTGCAGTGAATTCATTGGACAAAGTTTGCCGCATATCATCAGTAACCTTGTGAGAGACTGCATTTAGACATTCTCCAATTTGGTCACACACCCCTGCACTAAACAAATCCCCAAAGTAGTTGGTCGCCACATCAGCAATATCCTCCTGTTCCTCCACCCAATTATTTTCTAAGTCTCTAATTCCTTGTATAAAATTCCTCCGCCTCCGCTGTGAAGCTTTAAAATGAAAAAACTTTGAATTCTTGTCACCATGCTTCAACCAAGGAATTCAAGATCGTTGATGCCAGTAAATCTCCTGCTGTCTTAAGAGATTATCCAGGCACTTGCTCACTTCTAGGAATTCTGCTCTGTTCTCCACGGTACAATCAGCAGAGTTTAGTTCCTCAACCCGCTTCTGAAGTCTCTTAATTTCCTCTGAATCAGGATGCGTTTTCGATGCTCCCCAAGTTCGCAACTCAGCCCCACATGTCTCAATCTTCTTCTTTGTAATTGCAAGTGCGGAACCTCCATTAGAACTTTTCTCCCAGGCGTCCTTAACAACTTCTTCACAGTCATTCCAAAGAAGCCAAGATTCCTCGAACTTAAACTCATAGTTCCTTCTATTCTGAAACTTCCTGTCCGTTCGTGTTTGAAGAATGATAGGTGCATGATCCGATGCATGAGATGAGAGGTGGGTCACAGTTGTCAATGGGAACTTGTCTCTCCAATCTTCAGTCGCTACTGCTCGATCTAGTCGTTCTTTCGAGTTTGCTTCACCAGGCCTTTTATTATTCCAAGTAAATGGGTAACCTTGATATCCCAAGTCTGCAAGGTTATTCATTTCAAGTGCCTCTCTGAAATCATCCATAAGTCTAGCATGAGCTGGCCGTCGACTAAGTTTTTCTAAAGAGCTAAGAATAGCGTTAAAGTCACCAATGCATAACCAAGGCCCATCTACAAAGGACCTGAGATGATTTAGCAAAGCCCAGGATTTAGCTCGATAATTTGTCTCTGGCCACCCATAGAAACAAGTTAGAAACCAAGCAAAGCCATCCACCTCAACTACTCTGACCAAAAAATGGTGCACCGTATAGTTAATAAGATCTAACTTCACATCCTCCTTCCAAATAAGAGCCAACCCACCTCCTGTATCAGGTTGTTTCACAATAAGTTTGTTTGGGTATGGCAAATCACCACACCAATCCTTAAAACCGTCTCTGTCCAATCTCGTCTCCATAAGGAAACATACTTTAGGAGCTTGCACCCTCACAAGATTGCGAAGGCTTCGAACTGTCCAAGGGTTCCCAAGCCCTTGGCAGTTCCAACTCAAAAGCCTCATTGCTTCCAGCAAGGGTGGGCATCCACCCTCGCCGATTTTTCAATAAAGTTTGTCTGTTGTTCATCCACCTTCTGTTGTTTGATGCGTGTTGCTGCCAGACCTTCATAATCTTCGCCATCCAACTGTGGCGTTGTTCTCTTCTTACCCACGTATGCATGTGTTTTATTTTCCTCAGTTGTTTTAGGCCCATCTCCAATGCGTGGAATACGTGTCCATTTTGGTTTGGGCTTAATAACAGGCCCATCCGTAGACATGTTTGTTGTAGCAGAGTCCACATGCTCTGGGTCCACGTGTAAATTCAAATTTTGCTCTTCAGTAACACTTCCCACATATTCCGTTACCATCCTTTCCATAATGGCGTCATTATTTCCAAGAAACACGGGACAGTTTGGCTGAAAATCCGGGGAGATCCCTGGATTATCGTTGTTTCCTTCTCCATGTAACGTCTCCTCACTAGGGTTTCTCAAGTGACTCACCGCCGCCGTCAGTACCTGCTTCGAAATCGGCTGTTTATCCGAACCTCCCTCGACACGATCATGATCCTTAGAATTGGCCTCCGGAGCACCTGAGTTATTTCTCTTGGGTGGTGACCTGGGGCGTCCACCTACTGCTTTCAACCAGTCACCATACTGAACCTGCACTGAAGTCCCCTTCTTTGTTGCTGAAAAATACCCAGCACAGTTTCTAAGGTCATGACCAAGACAGCCACAAAAATGACAAAACAATGGTAACCTCTCATACTTGAAAGTAACCCACACCCGTTCACCATTAGAACCAGCTAAATACCCTCCTCTGCGTAAAGGTTTCGATATTGGTAAAGCCACCCGAACCCGCATGAAGAAGTTTTGGGCGTCCTGATTACGCCGTTGCTCAACCTCCTCCACCTCACCCAATCTACTCCCAACCACCCTCGCCACAGATGGAGAGAACATATCGAACGGCGCCCCCCATATTTGAACCCAAAGAGAAGCAGATTCTAACTTGACATTGCTGGAATTCATACCCTTTTGCCACCTCTTCAGCATGAGTAGTTGGTTGTCAAAAGTCCATGGTCCTCCCGTAAGAATTCGCTCCAGGTCAAACTCTGTTTTGAATTTGAACTGAAACAAATTTCCTCCAACCTCCACAATTTGTAACCCATCCTCTAACCCCCAAGCTCTACGGATAGTATTCTTTGCCACCCTTTTGTTGAAAGGTTTACACGTGAGAAATTTTCCGATCAAGCTCAGCGTACAACTTTCTATCTCCTCCCGTCTTCCTTCCTCCGGAATTACGATTATGTCTTCTTCTTCTGCAGTTAACCTCATACTTTCCAATCTATCCAATACATCGTCTGCCATACTATGATAGAAAAGAGAGTCAAAGAATAAAATCAAACGAAAGCAATGAAAAGATGCCCTTAGGAGAATCCTAGGGGAGGGAGAAGCTCGTATCTACGAGAGAGAGATGCCCTACGAGAGGGAGGGAGGTCTATTTCCATAGTGGTGTTATGCTTATATCTTGTAGCGAACTTACTATATAATAAAACTTGTGTTAAACGCATTATATTTATGATTGCACTAACTACATGCTCTTCCCTTTTTTCCTCTATTTCGTTTTTTCTCTTTATTACGTGAACAATCCCTTTTTCCCGTTTATTTTGTACACACTTAAAACTACTTAACCCAGCTAAAAAAGAATTGACAATATAATTCTACTATATATCTCAATATATATATATATATATATATTGGTGTCAATGTTGGCTACAATAGAGTACAATAAGAGTGTGTTTGGGAAGCACGTTTTGCGCTTCACAGACGCACGTTTGCGTTTCAATTTTTTATTTTTTTTTTCCAGCTGTAACTTTTTGACTTTTTTTCTGTGAACAGTACTCTAGTGCACTGTTTATGGGTTCCCCAAACTACACTTTTCAACAACTTTTTTATTAAAAATGGGTCCCATGATACTATTCATACATTTAAAAATTATTTTGCTACAGTGTTTTTCAGTTTTCAGCTGTATCCAAACGGACCCTAAGTGAATAACATATCCTACAATGCACAAGATTTAAAAAAAAAAAGTTGTATGGATTAGCTCCTGCTGTATGATTTTTTGTTGTGTAAATTAAAACAGAAAACTTACAATATTGCTTATTTGATGAAATGCAAATTTTTATAAAACATAGCAAATACCAGATACAAGAACAGAGCAGGACTTGCAAACTTATGGAAACAGAGTTTACAAAAACAGGAGGGCCATGCCCCAAATCAAAAAGACCTGTTACAGCAGAAGTAAGAGACCAGCAGGCTAGGAAGTGAGCTGCCTTATTCTTTGATCTGGGAATCCATCTGAATTTCCGATGAGGCTGAGATAAGGCTAATTGTTTTTTCTTTGTAATCTCTTTATTGTTATTATTTTTACTGAAATGAACCAGATATTTTGAAATGGACCAAAATTATTTTTACCGAAATAATCTTCTTTTAATTGCTATAATAATAATATCAATTTCTTTTTTTTTTTTTTTTTACTAAGTTTTAATACAATAATAAAATCAGAACCCGGTCCAGTTTGACTAGACTTTGCTAGTGCTAATTTACCCACAAAATGATATGTCAAAGTTTAGATGGTAAGAAGTCAGATGCAAGCACTTCAAGATGAGTTTGCTAAAGAATGAATGAAGACATTAGCTCAGGCAAAGAGGCAGAGCATTGGAGCAGAGCACTGGAGCATTTATGGATGAATTTACTAATTCACTAAACGACTATTATATGAGATATGACCTGTAGTTTTAGACATGGATTAGTTGGTGTTATGTATTGACACGTGTAATGTGATGATTGGTTGTAGATAATTGATCCACATATTTTGGAATTAGTTTAGAGTTAGTTAGTTTCATTTCTTTTGTTAACTCTGTTATATAAACCTCTTGTATATCATTTTTGTTAATTAATGCAAGTATTATAGAGCTTCTTCAATCTTGATTCTCTCACACTCTCTCTCTCTAGCTTCTCTATCTCGTAGCACTCTATTTTTTGTTATGGTATCAAAGCTTCGTGCTTTTGTCAATGGCGAATCAAGATCAAGCTTCAGCATCTTCTACTTCCCAATCTACTGCTCATCGTGAGCTTTCTCCAATGGAGGATCCGAGAAGCCCTTTCTTCTTGCACCATGGAGAATCACCAGGTGCAATTCTTGTCACTTAGCTCTTAACAGAAGAAAATTACCCTAACTTAGCTAGGGCTATGCTTATGGCATTGGATGAGAAAAGCAAGCTAGATTTTGTGGATGGTTCTATCACAACTTCCATGGTTGTTACCCCTCTGGAAAAGATTGCTTGGTCAAAGAACAATTCCATGATTTCTTCATGGATCTTGAATTCCATTTCACCTCACATCACTGCAAGTGTGATTTACAAAAATACTGCAATGGAGGTTTGGAATTCACTCAAAAGTCGTTTCTCCCAAGCCAATGGTCCACGAATTTCACAGCTTTAGAAGTTGATCTCAACAATTATACAAGGAGATGCAATAGTGACTACCTACTTCACTAATCTTCAAGCTTCTTGGGATCAACTACTTAATCTCAGGCCTTTGCCATCTTGTTCTTATGGAAAATGTGTCTGTGGAGTGAATGATAAAATCACACTCCTCAATCATCAAGATACATTGATGCAATTCCTCAATAGCTTGAATGATGCTTTTTCACAAGTCAGGACTCAAATTCTAATGATGGAGCTAAGCCCCTCAATTGACAAGGCCTTTTCTTTGGTGATACAAGAGGAAAGGCATAGGGCTTTAGGTTTCAATGGAGGTGTGTTAGTTGACTCAACAGCTCTTGCAATTAAAACTCAAGGGTTCAACCAAGGTGGAAAGAACAAAGGCAAGGGCAGACCTAGATGCAGCCACTGTGGCAAAATTGGCCATTTCATGGAAAAGTGTTACAAACTAGTGGGATTCCACTAGGGTAAAAGCAAAAGAACAGAGTTTCTGTGGCAAATCAAGTGACCTTTGATGGTGAAACTGGTCAATCCGAGGCTGCATCACAGTCAAGCTTTTTTCCCTTTACAGCTGAACAATGCCAACAATTGTTGTCAATGCTGAGCTCCCATGCATCTTCTTCTAACAACCAAGATGTTGTTCATGCAGTCAATTCAACTCTCTCAGGTATTTCTTGTGCCTCTTTCTAGGATTCTATTTTTCTTAATTTGAAGAATTCCAATTTTGCTGAAAATCCTTCAAACAAAATAGCTCACAATGCAGAAACTTGGGTTCTTGACACAAGAGCCACTGATCATATCATTCATTCTACATCTCTAGTTACCAATATAACTAGTTCAATATCTTCTTTTGTACATTTGCCTAATGGTGAAAAAGTTCTTGTCACACACATAGGCACAGTTCAACTCACTCCAACCTTGATTCTTGAAGATGTGATTTGTGTCCCATCTTTTTCCTTTAATCTGATTTCAATAAGAAAATTAACCAAATCCTTGTCATGTTGCTTGGTTTTTCTATCAAACTTGACAGTTTTTAGACCCCTTAAACAATTGATTTAACCTAGGTAATTAGCCAAGTTGTTACTTAGTCCAATTAAACAAGTCTAGGTTATAACAATAACAAGATCAAATCATGCAAAGCAGCGGAAAATAAATAACACAAGATATGATCACCCAAGAAACCAAACCGGTAAAAACCTGGGGAGGATTTAACCAAGCTATCCTCAAGGTAAACTTGAATCCACTATCTTGAAAGAATCAAAGTTCATACAATAAGACTTACAAGCCCCCACGCTTGACTTCTTATTGCTACCAACCAGTAGAACTTACTGACACGACCACGTGTAAACTCCGAATCCACGGACTCCTTCTTTCTTGGATTCACCACCAGATACAAGCACACCCGCTTATGTTTTCTTTAAGCTTCAATGGCAGCAATTGAGTTGATCATCAAGGTGTAGATAAATTTTCTCCTTGAAAACCCTAAGTTTGTGTAAAGGAAAGCTCCTCTAGATCTCACAAGAGATTTACACAAACCGCAATTATAAGCAACACTAAAACGTGGCTATGGTTTGTCTTTTATACTTAGGACAAATAAGAAACCTTAAAAACGTTTTAAAACACTTAGGACTGAGTTGGACGAATCTGCAGAAAATCATTATGCCCGAGCTTCGATCGATCGAGCCTATCTTTCGATCGATCGAGCTAGGCCGAAAGTCACAATGCTTCCTGCTTTAACTCGATTCCAATTTTACATTAAATCACAACTTTGAGCTAGACTAAAAACACTTCTAAAACATTGTTTTGATCATAGTTTGCCAACAATACAAATTAGAGTTCTAAATACATAAAATCCTAAGACTTTTAGAACCTAACAAACTCCCCCTTTGACAATCCGTGACAAAACACAACTAGAAGCTCAAAGTTTACAAAATAAAAAACCCTTTACTAAATAATGCTCATAAAACAAATTCAATCCTAACTACTATCCATCAGTTGCAAGTGTAGATAGTAGCTCAATTGAATCAACCTGTGTATTTCCTGAAACACTAAACAAAATGCATAACTGCATGTGTGGAAACAATACAAGTAAACAAAATACTTCTTGATTTCAAACAACACACAAATAAAGACAAATATTAATGAATAACTCATAAATATAAATCAATAAGTAGTTTGAAACAAGAAACATATAAAGTACCAACAAAACATAAAAACTCCCCCTAACAATAATATCCCATCAAAAACACATGGCAAGAGCTAAAACTGTAAAGTACAAAGTGAAGCACCTAGACATAATTTAAACTCCACAAGCTTCAACCAAAATAAATAAAACTCTCCTTGAAAGCAAAAACTCTACAAAAGTACTCCCCCTTTTTGTGACGGAATGCCAAAGGGCAAACAAGATATCCATCATCAAAAGGGAGGTGGTCTAAACTGTGCCAACTCCGTACACAAAGCACGGATCTCATCGAGCACTTCCACCAAAATCTGTCCATGAGCCACCTGAACGGTCAAGACATGATCCAACGTGCGAAGAATGTCTAAATCATCTGAAGCAGTCGATGGAGGAACATTAGCATCAGTAGTAGCACCTGATGTCTCAGCAACATCAGTACCTGTAGAAAAGGGAGGAGGGGGAACACCACTAGATGACGCACCTCTAGTACAAGAAGGAGCAACTCTCAAGTGAGCAGCCCTCTGTCTAAGGAAAGTGGCGCCTATGGGAGCAATCACATGCACAGGCTCACCCGACGGAAAACTGTCTAAACCTAAAAAGAGCAAAATCCTATGAATGAAAATAGGATGAATCAGCGCATGCTCTACGGCAGAACTCCTATGAACCTCGTTCAAAGAACGAAGAAACAAGTGAGAAAAACTGATAAACACTCCAGAAGCAAAAGCATACAAAAGCACACATCGCTCTAAAGGGATGGTGTGGAGGTGAGAAATAGGCCACAAGGAATGACATGCTATCCTAAAGAAGAGATAGGCCGTCTCAGTAAGCTCAGTGGACGTGATCCGAGGATCAGAACCCCACTGGATAGATGACTTAGTAATGTAAGACATGACTACATCTAAAGAGGGTGATTCATCATAGGGATAGTCAGCCTCCCGAACAACCAAAACCCCAAGAGCCTCAGCCACTACCCAAGGGGTAATGGTGAACTCTACACCTCGTATCCAACTCCGAATTAGGGTGTTGGAATCATAGACGTGGCAAGAGAGGTTTGAGAAGAACTCTCTAATCAGGGCGGTCGGGGGTGGATGATTTATCTCTAAGAGAGGCAACCAACCTCGAGACTCAAAATTGGCCCTAATGGCCGGATCAAGCTCATCTAAGACCATAGCTCGCTCAGCCCATATCTTACGCTTACAGTTCAGGGTCTCAAAGGCTTCTCTAGACTTATCATGCCTAAACAACTCAACCCTAGTAAGATCAATGTGCAGTAACTCCAAAGGTCTTGAAGTTTGAACACTAGCCATAGACAGATGTTTAGATTTTATCTGTTTACCTATCTGACATGGTCCACATATGCACTTATCTATCTTCTCAAACTTAAGTAAACCAACAACAGCATCACATTTGGAAATCTTTTCTAACTGCTTATGACTTGCATGCCCCAGCCGTTGATGCCACAAATCAACTTGATCAATCTTTGCACTAAAAAACTTGTTGCTTATACTTGGTGT
Source organism: Quercus lobata (assembly GCF_001633185.2). NCBI lineage: Eukaryota > Viridiplantae > Streptophyta > Magnoliopsida > Fagales > Fagaceae > Quercus > Quercus lobata. The sequence continues at coordinate 10,832,822 of NC_044906.1, read as the reverse complement.
CAATCCATAACAGTTGTCCATTGTCCTTACACCAACACATATACAGTCACCTCCTCCATCAAGTATTTCACATTCATACTTAGTAAAGAGAACATTGAGTCCATTGTCACAAATCTGACTAATGCTGAGTAAATTTGCCTTCAGTCCATCAACATACCAAACATCTTCAAAGACCGGTAATCCTGGGATGTCCACAGTTCCAATGCCTCTGATGACAGATTTGCTTCTATCTCCAAAAGTGACTGTCCCAATCTTTCCTTCAAACAGGGTCTTGACTAATCCTTTGTTTCCTGTCATATGCCTGGAACAACCACTATCCAAATACTAAAGACAAGAATCTCGTGCCTTTAAGGTGGTTAAGGCAGTATAACACAAATAATTATTACCACATATGATAAGACCAAGACGTTTAAGGAAAGATTTAGCAAACTCAACAAGAGACAAATACAAAAAGTAAGCAAGTTGATGAATAAACAGAAAGAATTTCCTAAAGTCCATAACAAAGGGGTCAAGGATCAGCTCAGTGATCAAAAGATCAACAACAAAAGAGCAACCAGCTCTAATACCACTTGACAGTTTTTAGACCCCTTAAACAATTGATTTAACCTAGGTAATTAACCAAGTTGTTACATAGTCCAATTAAACAAGTCTAGGTTATAACAATAACAAGATCAAATCATGCAAAGCAGCGGAAAATAAATAACACAAGATATGATCACCTAGGAAACCAAACCGGTAAAAACCTGGGGAGGATTTGACCTAGCTATCCTCAAGGTAAACTTGAATCCACTATCTTGAAAGAATCGAAGTTCATACAATAAGACTTACAAGCCCCCACGCTCGACTTGTTATTGCTACCAACCAGTAGAACTTACTGACACGACCACGTGCAAGCTCCGAATCCACAGACTCCTTCTTTCTTGGATTCACCACCAGATACAAGCACACCCACTTGTGTTTTCTTTAAACTTCAATGGCAGCAATTGAGTTAATCATCAAGGTGTAGATAAATCTTCTCCTTGAAAACCCTAAGTTTGTGTAAAGGAAAGCTCCTCTAGATCTCACAAGAGATTTACACAAACCGCAATTATGAGCAACACTAAAACGTGGCTAGGGTTTGTCTTTTATACTTAGGACAAATAAGAAACCCTAAAAATGTTTTAAAACACTTAGGGCTGAGTTGGACGAATCTGCAGAAAATCATTCTACCCGAGCTTCGATCGATTGAGCCTGTCTTTCGATTGATCGAGCTAGGCCGAAAGGCACAATGCTTCCTGCTTTAACTCGATTCCAATTTTACATTAAATCACAACTTTGAGCTAGACTAAAAACACTTCTAAAACATTGTTTTGATCATGGTTTGCCAACAATATAAATTAGAGTTCTAAATACATAAAATCCTAAGACTTTTAGAACTTAACAAAACTATTGTTTCATATAGGACCTTACTTGTTGGGGAGTGATTGGATTGGGTAAGCTTCGTAACAACTTGTATTTGCTGCAAACTTGAAAGAATTGCAAGTCTGCCTCAGAAGCCACTACTGTCCTAGAGTCAGTTTTCAAGTCTTTTGCTCATTTTGTTTCCAATGCTTCTAATGTCAATAAGCCTTACTTATGGAATCTTAGATTAGGACATGTGTCTGATGACAAACTTCACTATTGTATATCAGATGTACCCTCCTTTCATTCAAATAAAGGTTGTGCTGTTTGTCCAATTGCAAAGCTTAAAAGATTGCCCTTTCCTATTTCTACTCATCTATCTAAGCATGCTTTTGATTTAATACATTATGATGTATGGGGACCATTTGCTAAAGCAACTCATGATGGTTTTAGATACTTTCTTACAATTGTAGATGATGCTACAAGGTCCACATGGGTTTACCTCATGAATCTAAAACAGATACTAGGCCTTTGTTACTCTCATTTTACAAGATGATCTTTACTTAATTTCAAACCAACATCAAAGTAATTAGAACTGACAATGCTCAAGAATTTTTCCTCAAAGACTTTTATGCTCAACATGGGATTATCCATCAACACTCATGTGTTGCTAATCCACAACAAAATCTAGTTGTGGAGAGAAAGCATCAGCATATTTTAAACATTGTTAGGGCATTGAAATTTCAGTCTAATTTACCACTTTGCTATTGGGGGGATTGTGTTTTGACAACTGTATCATTAACAGGCTGCCTAGTATTGTTTTGGACCATAAAACTCCATTTGAGAAAATTTATTGCAAAATTCCTTCTTATCATCTTTGAAAGGTGTTTGGTTGTCTTTGTTTTGCATCTACACTAGCTCACAATAGGTCTAAGTTTGCTACTAGATCTATTCCTTGTGTCTTTATTGGTTACCCTTTTGGTGTCAAGGGTTACAAGTTGTTAAATTTGGTCACAAGGTAGATATTCATTTCAAGGGATGTTTCATTTCATGAAAATGTTTTCCTTTCATTTCTTCTGTCACTTCACCACAGTCCTCTATTTCTTTTCCTCATATTTGTCCTAATGTGGCAATCCCAGTTGATGCCATGTTTCTAGATCCTCTTGTTTCCTCTCCAGGCATTCCTTCATCTACTTGTAGTCCTACTTAGGTTTCTAACCAAGTATTGGATCCTGTCCTTCCTATCATTTCAAATTCTGCAGTACCAGAATCTGTCATATCAGATTCTGCTCATATCAATTTTGCAAAACTTGATTCTTTGTCTCTTGATCATAGTCATATAGTTATTCCACCTACTTCCACTCCTTCTTTAAGAAGATCCTTTAGGCCTTCCAAAACTCCTGCCTACTTGCAAGACTACAAGTGCAGCACTATCACTTCAACTAAGCTTCCATAGTCCATTCAACTCAACAACAAGTCGATGCTTCCTCCATTAATCCAGGTACTAAATATCCTCTTTATGACTACATTGATTATTCTCATCTATCTCCTTCCTATGCCAATTTTTGCTCTCTTATCACCTTAATTCTTGAACCAAGATTCTATCATGAGGCTGTTAAGGATCCTAAATGGAAAGAAGCCATGAATGCTGAGATTGCAGTTTTGGTTTCTAATCATACTTGGACTCTTACCCTTTTGCCTTCCAACAAAAAGGCTATTGGATGCAAATGGGTCTATAGGGTAAAATACAAGGCAAATGGATCTGTGGAGAGATATAAAGCAAGATTAGTTGCAAAAGGTTTACTCAACAAGAGGGATTAGATTTTACTGATACATTCTCACCAGTTGCCAAGTTGACTACTGTTAAGACTCTTCTTGCCATTTCTGCTATGAAAGGGTGGCATTTAGTCCAATTAGATTCAACAGTGCATTCTTAAATGGGGATTTACATGAGGAAGTGTATATGCAACTCCCTTAAGGCTTTCATAACAAAGGGGGGAATGTTTTTTGCAAATTAAATAAGTCTTTGTATGGGTTCAAACAGGCATCAAGGCAATGGAATGCAAAATTTTGTTTTGTTCTTAAGCAGCTTGGTTTTAAGCAATCAAAGGCTGACTACTCATTATTTACAAGGAAGTTTAATAACTCTTTCATAGCATTGGTGGTTTATGTTGATGATATTCTCATAGCTAGCAACAATGGTCAAGAAGTTGAAACACTTAAAGTTTATTTAGATCAACACTTCAAACTTAAAGACCTTGGAGGTTTGAAGTATTTTCTTGGTCTTGAGATAACTAGATCAGATAAAGGAATTATCTTGTGTCAATGAAAATATGCCTTAGAGATTTTAAAAGATGCAGGAATGTCAGCTTGCAAACCTAGGAAGATACCAATGGAGCAGAATTTGAAGTTAAGCAAGTTTCAAGGAAAATTATTGTCTGATCCTGGAGTGTACAAAAGGTTGGTGGGTAGGTTGTTATATCTAACTATCACTAGACCAGATATAGCATACCCTATTCATATGCTGAGTCAGTTTATGTCCAAACCTGGGAAGCCTCATTTAGATGCAGCTTATAAGGTGTTGCAGTACATAAAGGAGTGTCCTGGTCAAGGAATTTTTCTATCAGCCTCATTAGATTTTCATTTGAAAGCATACACAGATGCTAATTGGGCATCTTTCATAGATACCAAAAGGTTAACCACAGGGTATTGCATATTTTTGGGTGATTCTCTAATCTCTTGGAAGTCTATTAAACAGTCTATAGTGTCTAGATCTTCTGCAGAAGCAGAATATAGAGCTATGGTCGTCACAGTTTGTGAAATGACTTGGCTGTTGGCATTATTAAAGGATTTGGAGATTTATCATCCTCAACCTGCTCTATTATTTTGTGACAATCAAGCAACCATTTAATATGGAGAAAATCCCATATTCCATGAACGAACCAAGCACATTGAAGTAGACTGCCATGTTGTCAGAGATAACGTGCAAGACAATGTAGTTAGATTGTTCTTTACTCCTATACACACACAACTGGCTGACTTACTTACAAAGGCTCTTAACAGTCAACAGCTGAGATACCTATTATGTAAAATGAATATTGTGAATATCCACATTTTAGCTTCTCATCTTAAGGGGGAATGTCAAAGTTTAGATGGTAAGAAGTCAAATGCAAGCAACGAAAGTTCAACTTCTCATCTTGAGGGGGAATGGCAAAGTTTAGATGGTAAGAAGTCAGATGCAAGCACTTCAAGATGAGTTTACTGAAGAATGAATGAAGACATTAGCTTAGGATTAGTTGGTGTTATGTATTGACACGTGCAATGTGATGATTGGTTGTAGATAATTGATCCGCATATTTTGGAATTAGTTTAGAGTTAGTTATTTTCATTTCTTTTGTTAACTTTGTTATATAAACCTCTTGTATATCATTTTTGTTAATTAATGCAAGTATTATAGAGCTTCTTCAATCTTGATTCTCTCACTCTCTCTCTCTCTCTTTAGCTTCTCTATCTCATAGCACTCTGTTTTCTGTTATGATAGCTTTTACTAGTGCTAATTTACGCAACTGATTGAAAATTTCCATACTTTTTTTATTTTTGAGAATCAAAAGTGAATGTTCAATATGTGTATAAAACACTCTTGAAAGTTTAGACCTCCAAATACAATATTATCAATTCACGCTTAATGTCAAGCAATATATGTGCGGAAAATGAACATAAGCTTATAATAGAATTGATAAACAATCTAAACCAAATAAACAATTGCGGGAGAGACTAAGAAACTTTTTCTTCTAACCCAGCTCTTGAGTTCTTCGCCATCAACAATTGTATTGGCATAAAATTCTTTTACCAAATTCTCATATGCTTCATCAAGGTCGGAGAGAAGGTAATTCCAATCCTTATGGGCAAACCATTTGGGGATGTCGGTGTCAAGAAGAGACGATTGATCAATAGCCCTTTCAACCAACAGTGTAGTATCTTTGAAATAATTCTCATGAGTCTGAAAGGAAGCATAGGATTTGAACTTGTTGGGATCGAACACTCCTGATGGTGAACAGGTCCTTTTTGTTCTAGGTGATAGGGCATCAACATCAACGATAGGCTCCTTTCCTTTGCTACTACCTCCTTTCATAGCAGCTCTCTTGAATGGAGACATTTTCACCCTGCATCATGTTTTACCAAAAACAAGAGAAACCCCACAAGACCACAAGCATTATTAGCATTGGGTTAGTTCCAAAACATGGACAATGAAGAAAACCCTAAAAACTTGAGATTTAGGTCCCAAACATGACAATGAGTGTGTGTGTGCCACTAATGACCCAATATTTACTCAAGATAGAGTAGATCAGTATATAACCACCAAAAATCACACATTGATTTCACTAGAAGATCAGATACCCATAACAATCAAGAGATATACAAATATCAACAAGAACACATAGTCCAAGAGATATAGGCAGTAAATGTAAAATATAATAAGTAAGAAACAATACCCATACCTTTCCTTGAAGGTTGAGAAAGTGGTGACAAAGAAGTTGAAGATTTTGTGTGTGAACACAGTGGTTTTGAAAGAGTGAAAGTTAGACCAGAAGATGAACAGTCATTGGATGCGAGGGAAATATGAAGACCCTTTTTGAAACCAATACTGAAAAAGATCCTCTTTGTGTAAAACATGCAATTTTCGCAACTGAATCAAGTCGCATGAAAGTCGCCAGGGCAAGTCGCGAGACACCTAGAAACCCACAATTTTGAAAAATTTCCCAAGTATTTTTCGCGACTGGAAGGTCTACCCGCAAGGCAGTTGCAAGGTAAGATGAGAAAATTTCTGTGTACCCCTCGCAACTGGACCTTCCAACTGCGAACAAGTTGGCACACTAAGCCGCGAGAAACATAAAAACCCAAATTTTGGAAAATATTCTAAGTATTTTTCGTGACTGGGACACTGACCCGCCAGTGAGCCGTGAAAAATCTTTGAGTGGGCTCGCGACTAGGGCATGCGATTAGACCAACCCGCGATAGAGTCACCAGAACAAGGCAACACTGTTTTTGAAGATTTTGACAATTTTTGTAAAAACAAAATACTTTCCAAAAACATCTAAAACACTCAAAAATCTTTTTGTGATTGATCAACAAAAATTGAGCATGTGAAAACACATTTAATAAAGTACAATCACACAAATGAATATGTCATTCATTGAACATAGACATGTGTGATGTGTGTGGATATCAAAAATGAGATAGTCCTTAGTTTAATGTGAAGCTTCAATGATCAATTCAACCAAGACATGCACAATTAGCACTAGATAATGTGACCCATCTCAATTATAAAATTTGCATATATTACTTCTCACATAAACTTGGTAACATAACTTTGAAGCTTTTCATTTGGCTCCATATACATTATATCATTTGATCTTTTTGAATCAATATATCTCATTGTGAGATCGATGCCTGAAATTTTTGATATTTTAATTTGATGAGATAGCCTTTGGCTTTTTGGGTATCATACATTTTATTTTTGGTTGCTTTCCCTTTTTCCTGGTCAAATACTAGTATATGTGATAGGCTTTTGTAGCTCAATATCTCTTTTCATTTGAAGATTTACATTTGGTGAGCTCTTTAAGCAAAAAAAAAATAAAAATAAATGAGTGGGAAGGTATATAGGCATTAGTCTATGCATGTCTCAAGATCAACAAAACATTGACTAATCATTCATGGCAAGTTTGAAGATCGATTTACAACAGTCACATAGATGTCCAGATTTTTCCTACAATGATATGAATGCATAAAGAACAAGCTATGCTTGAAAATGCTCAAAGCCATTAGCACAAAGGTATAAGGCAAAACATGCTTGTGACAAAACACAATAATGTTGATCAAACTTTTTGGGTTTTCTACTTTTTATGAGTTTTTGGATTTTTTACATAAAAGCAAAAAAATTGATCAAAAACAATGAAGTAAAGACAGCTAAAGCAAATAAACCAATTAACAACCAAAAAGATCATGCTATACAGATAGCCAACAAAGTAGTGTGTGCCCTACAAACAAATAAACTAAATATAAAGAGGCAAAGCACACAACACACATGAGATTCAAGGAATTGTACCAACACCAATGGTCTTACGGAGTGATTCAAACCATAGACCATCGAGAGGCTTGGTGAAGATGTCCGCCCTTTGATTATCTGTATGTATGAATTCAAGACACACAACTTTTTCTTCCACCAAATCCCGAATGAAATGGTAACGTATCTCTATGTGTTTAGACTTTGAATGCTGAACTGGGTTCTTAGAGAGATTTATGGCACTGGTGTTATCACAGAAAACGCACACTGTATCTTGAGGAATCCCATAGTCATGAAGTAGCTTCTTCATCCAGAGGAGTTGTGTGCAGCAACTTCCAGCAACTATGTACTCGACTTCAGCCATAGAGAGAGACATGAAGTTTTGTTTCTTGTTCATCCAAGGGACAAGATTGTTACCAAGATAGTTGCAGCCTCCTGAAGTACTCTTTCGATCGTCCACACTACCAGCCCAGTTTGCATTTGAATAACTGGCAAGGCAAGCATTCGAGTCCTTTGAATACCATAACCCATAATCTGGAGTACCATTGATATATCGTATAATTCACTTTACCGCAGTCAGGTATGATTCCTTTGAAGCAGCTTGATATCTAGCACAAACACCAACGCTGAACGCAATATCCAGTCTACTAGCTGTAAGATAGAGTAAACTCTCAATAATACTCCTATACAAGGTTGGACTCACTTCCACCTTGGAAGAATCAACATTCAGCTTTGTAGATGAACTCATGGGAGTGGAGGCATGCTTTTTGGAGTCTAGTCCAAACTTCTTGACAATATTTCTAGCATACTTTTCTTGTGAAATGAATATGCCTTCCTTCTTTTGTTTGACTTGAAGGCCCAAGAAAAATGTAAGCTCCCCCACCATACTCATCACAAATTCTTTCTTCATCTCCTCAGAGAATTCTATAGTCCAATCATCAATGGTAGCTCCAAATACTATGTCATCAACATTTACTTGAGCCACGAGAAGGTAATTTTCATCATTCTTGACAAACAAAGTCTAGTCAACATATCCCTTTTTGAATCCTCTATCCAGGAGGTAAGGGGTAAGCCGATCATACCAAGCTCTAGGAGCTTGTTTTAAGCCATAAAGGGCTTTCTTCAATCTCAACACTTGATCAAGGAAGTGAGGATCCTCAAATCCTTTGGGTTGTTCAACAAACACTTCTTCATTCTGGTATCCATTTAGAAATGCATATTTTCTATCCATTTGGTAGAGTTTAAAGTTCATAGTGCATGCGATGGACATAAGAATTCGAATAGACTCAAGTCTTGCCACAAGAGCGAAGGATTCATCAAAATCTACTCCTTCTACTTAAGTGTATCCTTGAGCCACTAATCGAGATTTATTTCGGATTATCTCTCCATCTTCATCGGTCTTGTTTTTTAATATCCATTTAGTGCCGATGACATGAACATTTTTAGGCCTTGGAGCAAGTTCCCACACATCATTTCTCACAAATTGATTAAGCTCTTCATGTATTGACTTAACCCAATTTTCATCTTAGAGAGCTTCTTCTACCCTTTTTGGCTCAAATTGGGCAAGGTAGCAATGGTATGTTACATGATTGGCTAAAAGTATGTTTCCTTTTCTAAGGCGAAGACCTTCATCTAAAGAACCAATGATGTTGCTATCTGGATGGTTCTTAATTACTCTTGATGATGGCTTCTTTGATGTGGAGACTTCATCATTCCGAGAGATGGGAGAATGAACTTCCGGAGGAGTGAGAGGACTTGATGTTCTAGACATTGATCTTGTTTCCATTCTTGTGTTCATGGGAGTTGATTCCTTTTCCGGTATAGGTCCTTCAACTTCTATATTAAGAGCTTCGACCTTAACAGTGGGTTCTTTGATGCTCGGTCCTTCTCCATCATCAACTGTCTCTACCTTTGTTATGGCATCATCAATTTTTATATTGATGGACTCCATTACTGTCTTAGTTCTCTTGTTGAAAACCTTACATACCCAGCTAGTAGTAGAATACCTAAGGAAAATGCCTTCATCACTTTTTGCATCAAATTTCCCAAGGCTCTCCCGATCATTTAGAATGTAGCACTTGCTTCCAAACACTCAGAAGTACTTTACTTTCGGCTTCTTTCCATTCCAAATCTCATAAGCGGTCTTCTTTGTTCCCACTCAGAAGAATATTCTATTACCAATGTGACATGAAGTGTTCACGGCTTCTCCCTAAAACTTTTGAGGAATTTGCTTGTTTAGTAGCATAACTCTTGCCGTTTCTTGAATCACCTGATTCTTCCTCTCAACCACTTCATTTTGTTGAGGAGTTTTGGGGGCTGAAAATTCCCTTTTGATTCCATTCTTTTCACAAAATGTCTCAAATCTTGAATTCTCAAACTCCTTGCCATGATCACTCCTTATCTTGACAATAGGAACCCCTTTCTCATTTTGTAGTCTCTTGTAAAAAAATTTCCAATTTCTCACAAGCTTCTAATTTTTCTCTATGAAATTCAACCCAAGTGTATCTTGAGAAATCATCAACAATGACCATAATGTACGTCTTTCCTCCTAGACTTTCAGTTCTTGTAGGCCCCATTAGATCAACGGGAAGAAGCTCTAAACATCGTGATGTAGCAATCACATTCACCTTGTGATGACTTGCCTTTGTTTGCTTTCCCATTTGGCATGCACCACAAATAGTCTTCTCCACCTTACCAAACTTTGGAAGTCCCTCAACTGCTTCAATTTTAGATACTTTAGCTACTTGTTTGAAATTTGCATGCCCAAATGTGGCAGATAGGCATATATCTGCATGGACTAATCAATAGTTCAAGTCACACACTCCCATAATTCATTATGATTCAACCAAAGGGCATAGTTTCTAGACTCCGAAACAAGGATTCAAATGATTAGGTGTTTTTTTTTTCAACTTCAATATTCCTTTCGAAGGGATACAATTTGAAAGTTTCAAATTTCCAGAAACTAATTTTCTTCAAATAAGTAAATTTGAAACTCAGTTAAGGAATGACAAATATGAAGATACGGGCCTCCATTCGTAAAATTTGTGAAAAATGTAGAATGATCTGTAGATGGGGATGAATTACAGTAATTTGTTCCAACCCGAGACATAAACAAAGACAAGGATAATCTTTATAAAATAAAAGAGACTCCCTAAGGGACCCAATATACAAATAAAAAAAGCAGAAAAGATCCGTTTTGGCATGAAATGGATATATCCATATACCTCTGACTTATATTTATGAGACAATAAAATATGGCAAAACCAGCACCCAAAATCGGTTCACGTAGGTATGGGCGTATTGGTTTACGTAAGAGTGCATATAGAATACCAAAAGGGGTTATTCATGTTCAAGCAAGTTTCAACAATACCATTGTGACTGTTACAAATGTACGAGGCCAGGTAATTTCTTGGTCCTCCACCGGTACTTGTGGATTCAAGGGTACAAGAAGAGGGAAACCCTTTGCGGCACAAACCGCAATAGGAAATGCTATTCGGACGGTAGTGGATCAAGGTATGCAACGAGCTGAAGTCATGATAAAAGGCCTCGATCTCGGACAAGATGCAGCATTAAGGGCTATTCGTAGAAGTGGTGTAATATTAAGTTTCATACAGGATGTAACCCCTATGCCACATAATGGCTGTAGGCCCCTTAAAAAAAGGCGTGTGTAAAAATAAACAAAACATTGAAATGATTTCAAGAGAAATAAATAATTTAATGATTTGATCAAATAATAAGATTACCATGGTTCGAGAGAAAGTAATAGTATCGACTCGGAGACTGCAGTGGAAGTGTATTGAATCAAGAGGAGATAGTAATAGTCTCTATTATGGACGTTTCATTCTGTCTCCACTTATGAAAGGTCAAGCCGATACAATAGGCATTGTGGTGCTAAGAGCTTTGCTCGGAGAAATAGAAGGAACATGTATCACACGCACAAAATTTGAGAAAATATCACATGAATATTCTACCATAATAGGTATTCAAGAACGAGTACATGAAATTTTAATGAATTTGAAAGAAATTGTATTGAGAAGTAATCTGTATGGAATTAGTGGTGCGTCCATTTGTGTCAAGGGTCCCTGATATGTGACTACTCAAGATATCATCTTGCCACCTTCTGTGCAAATTGTTGATAATACATAGCATATAGCTAACCCAACGGAACCAATTAATTTGTATGTTGAATTACAAATTGAAAGGGATCGCGGATATCGCATAAAAACAACAAATAACTCTCAAGACGGAAGTTATCCTATCGACGTTGTATTCATGCCTATTCAAAATGAAAACCATAGTATTCATTCTTATGTAAATGGGAATGAAAAACAAGAGATACTTTTTCTCGAATTATGGACAAATGGAAGTTTAACTCCTAAAGAAGCACTTCATGAAGCCTTACATAATTTGATTAAGTTATTTATTCCTTTTTTACATGCAGAAGAAGAAAAATTACATTTAGAAAATAATCAACAAAAAGTTACTTTACCCTTTTTTACTTGTCATGATAGATTGGCTAAACTAAATAAAAATTCAACAGAAATAGCATTGAAATCCATTTTTATAGACCAATCAGAATTGCCCCCTAGAATTTATAATTGCCTCAAAGGGTCCAATATACATACCCTCTTGGACCTTTTAAATAACAATCAAACCGACTTTATGAAAATGAAACATTTTCCCAGAGAAGACATAAAACATATATTGGACATTCTCGAAATAGAAAAGGATTTCGTATAAATTTTAAATCCATTGGATTTCATCTTTTTTTTTTTATTAGTTAGACATAAACTTTAGAAAAAAAAAAAGGGTTTTGAATCTTTAGCACAATCCATAACTTAGAATAGATCCAAAATTGAATTATTGTAGAGGTGTATCTAGGGAATAGTCGCTGTAAAGCGAATTCCCCCTAGATACACATGTCATGATATTTTATTTCACAATTGAATCAATTTAAAAAATACCTAAAGTTAAGGATTTATCAATTGGTAATGTTGCTCCAATATTTAACCAAAGGGCTACTACGGTACCAATCAAAAAGACTATTGTTGCTATTGGATGATGAAATGGATTTTGGAATTTATTAACATTCTCCAAAAAAGGTACTGTTAATAAACCCGTGGGTACTAAAACCATTAAAAGAACCCCCAATAACTTAATGGGCACTGTACGAAGTATTTGAAATATGGGAAAGAAATACCATTCGGGCAATATTTCTAAAGGAGTTGCAAATGGATCCGCGGGTTCACCAATCATTGATGGTTCTAGAACCGCTAAGCCTATGTTACATGCAATAGTTCCTAGAATTACTACTGGAAAAATATATAAAAGATCATTAGGCCATGCGGGTTCTCCATAATAATTATGACCCATACCTTTAGCCAACTTAGCTCTTAATACAAGATCGTTCAAGTCAGGGTTTTTTGTTATTGGGATAGGTGAATTATTATAGATCCATCCCCCGAGGGAACGGACATGATAATTTTTCATCATCCAGCTTGAGCACAAATCAAACGAATGCAAGTAATTCTGTTCTTACAGGTAAATGCTCAATACCCAAGTAGGCTTACAAAGTTGACCATGATCAAGCGCTTTTTGGGTCGTCTCAGACCTTACGATTGCCTTTTCTTCCCCAAAAATAAAAAATAAAATATCGAGACTTCTTTTACATACAAAAGATTTACTTGTTACTAATAGGGTCTAGCCCCTGTTCTTCTTTAGATCACTTGTTTCACTATGATAGTATTATATATATATATATATAAATCGGGTCAATGCAAAGGAAATGTATGCATTTCCATACTATTAAGTTAAGTAAGTAAAATAGATAAAACATAATCTAGATTATGACGTATCATCTATTCGACTGGATCTTATGGAGCCTGCTTATGCATGAGATGAGACATGTCAAGGCTGATCATAGAAAAGATTCTCTTCAAGTAGTGAACCAACCTATCCTCCATATGGAGCTTACGTAGTAGTTGGAACTACTCCATCGCAATTATTGGTAGTCCTATTTCCCTCCAAGACTTGAATCCCTTCTTCATTAATGATAATGCACCCCTTCTTTGAGAATTGGACAAGGAAATCCTCATCACATATTTGAGTGATGCTTAAGAGATTCGTCTTCATCCCCTTTGATGTATAACACATCTTTCAAAAGAGGTAATCCTGGTATCTCAATAGTCCCTTTGTCGAGAACTTGAGCATTACTCCGATCACCAAATGTCACATAGTCACCAACCTTCTCTTTGAGCGTCTTAAACAGTGATTTATCTCCTATCATATGATGAGAATAGCCGCTATCAAGATACCATAAGCATGAATTAAATACCTTCAATGAGGTGTGCACAAATAGATAAGCATGAGACAAGCATTCTTGACCTTCAAATAGAAATTTATCTTCACTTTCCATGCTTCTGTTAGATTGATTTTTTTTTTTTTTTTTTTTTTTTTTTTTTTCAGATTATCAATCTTCTCACACAATATTCTATTTTTTCTTTTGTACTTCTTAATCAAAGAGTTAGATTCACATAGACTATTGTGTAAGATGTGATTCTTATTTTCAAAATATTTCAGCATGTGAACAAACATCTTAGCATGTTTCTTTGTTTTTAATAACTCTAAGAGTTCATTGTTAGGACACCCTTCAAACATACTCATAGAGTCATTATCATAAACATTTAAACCACAATTCAGCATGACAGCTTTTCCATAGCTGCATCCATAGCAAAGGGGTCTAGGATTGCACTTAGGTAATTAAACCACAGCAAGTGCACCCGCTCTGATACCGACTGAATGTTCAATATGTGTATAAAACACCCTTGAACGTTTAGACCCCCAAATACAATAGTATCAATTCACGCTTAATGTCAAACAATATATGTGTGGAAAATGAACATAAGCTTATAACAGAATTGATAAACAATCTAAACCAAATAAAATCACATCCATAGTAGAAATTAAATGGCAAAGATTAAAGGAAGAGAGATGCAAACACAAGGACAACACAACGATGTGTTATCAAAGAGGAAACTGAAGCCCTTGGCGTAAAACCTCTCCGCCGCCCTCCAAACGGTCAATAATCCACTAGAAAATGAAGTTCTGATACATGAACAACAAAGGACCCTCCAAGCCTAATCTACCCAATGTACCTAAGCCCTCCAAACTTCTTGCTCCAATGAGGTTGCGCCGAACCTTTGTCTTTTCTAACTTACCGGATTTCGCTATAGCCCGTAGCATCAACTAATAACCATTGGTCCCTTCCTAACTAGTTTCCAAAGCACCAAAAAGCCTTCTCACAGATGTGGATATGATGAGAAAAGGATTTGGTCAAGAACCTCTCAAGGATGTAACAATGAAGAGGGTGAGAGTAGAGGAATTTGAAGAGTCTCCAAGTAAAGATTGTGGATGAGTCAATCTTGTTTTTCTCTAGGGTTTCTCTCTTAAAATTCTCTCTGGAAATTCTCTACATTTCAAGGGTATAAGAGGTATTTATACTGGTGTGTGTTTGGAATGCGAAGAGTCATTTTTCCAAAACAGACCTGGCTGGCGACTTGGCCTCACGACTTGATTAAGTCACAAGTTCAAGCCGCGAGCTAACTGAATGGCCAGTCTGGACTTTTTGTCCTGTAGTGCTACAGCTAGCATAACGATTCAGCTTCTCTGCATGCTTCACTCATGTGCATCTTTTGGCGGCTTGCAAGCCGCAAACCATCCACGAGATCCAGCCGCAATTCCCTGCTTCACTACACAATCTTGAGCATTTCTTCACACTCTCACACACACTACCCTTACATGATTTCCACCTAAATACAAGATTACTAATTGCTAAATTACAAGCAAATTTGGTACGGAATAAAATCAACAAGATGGTTGAATAAATTCAACCTTTGAAAAAGTGTCCATATCTAGCTGCTATACTGTCCTCGCAAGAAATAAAATCTCTACCTTTAGTATTATAAGTATTAAACAATGTCTCCAAGCTATTGTAAGCTGGACTATAGAATAGCGTTATGTACCTCATCATATACTCTCAAAATGATGGTTTTTTCACATCATGATTGTATTATTTGATGAAGGGTTATAATCCTTTATAAATAGAGATACAATTGTCCAAACTCCGAAGGTTGGGACTCTTATGAAAGGATGCATGCAAACATTTGTCATATTATATATATATTTTGTGTCTGGAGCAAAATATTTATTATTATTTTAAAATATTTTAATTAGATAACTTGACCTCCATCAGTCTTTTTATTCTATACTACATGACTACACTATTTAAATATATATTTGAATAGAAAATAGAGAGGATTATTTTCCTATATTTTATATTTCACCTAATTAATTTCAACAACAACGCAACCACCAACCACCATAAAATCCACACAATCCACATGAGCAATGCAAGGGACACAACAAAAAGCCACAACGATTTTACAAGATTCTTAAATTAATATGTCAACTCATACATGGACCCACCACAATCTCAATTTTAATTTTTTTCGCATGCTAATTTGAATAAAATTATTGTAACTTTTTGTTATGTTCATAGCATTACTCAATCCAGACACACAAACATACTTGACATCGAAAGCATCATTGATCCCACATGCTGCCATTGGCCGCCCCTTCTACACTACCAAACTAATACCCAAGAAAGAGAATAGAAAAGATAAAAAGATAACATGGAAGATGCTATAATGACTTGTAGTTGCACAATTTTCCTAGCCCAAGTTCTATTGATCAGGCCCTGGCCCAAAGCGCAACCCACAATAAATATTTGTAGAGGATGGGTCAAAGAACTTAGCTTCAGTGAGCCTATTCGGTCTGATACATGGACAGTATTGTTGCAGAAAACCCAAGCACAAGAATGGATCTCTCACGTATATTTCTATTTCTTTAGTTCCTCATACAGTATTTTTTCGTCCCCTTCTTTGTGGGACTCCACTACATTATATAGTTCCTCTCCTCTCATCTCAACCTTACACTTGTTGATCATCCAAGCATCTACTTGAGTACCTGTCCCATCAGACGCCCTCATCTCTCCCTTTGTGAGTTGCAGAGGCCAAGGCGGTACTGTTCAGGGGTCATTTCCTCATTAATGCGGCCAAGAGGGTGGTTGGGGCGCAATTAATGTGGTGGTAGCTCCCCATGAGATATTTTGGATTTTATTCATTTTATATGTTGGGAGGATGAACTGAAGTGGCTGGGGAGAGTTCCTCGTCTGGGTTTCGTGATGTCCGAGGAGGAATTACTCCTCGGACAGGCTTCCTTGGCGTTTATTGGGGTTGAGTAATGCTTCATACGTGGTTTCTCTTCGGACAGGACGCTCCTCGGACGGGCCTGAATTTGGAATGGCCCATTATTTCTGGGCCGGGCCCCACATGACTCATTTGTGGTGTTGAGTCATTATTTCACATCTCTTTCATATCCATTTTTATGCATTAAAATGTGAACATTTTCATATCGATAGTGGATATGTGTGAAATAACTAACGTGAGCTAATATATTTCTAATCCGTAATTTAACTTTTACGAAAGAATGCCTATTACTTCCCTCAAAAAAGTGATTGGGACAACAACTCTATCCTTATCTTACATCTTTCTTAAAGTATTTGATGAAATCTCCTCTGCGTTGAAAAACTTTTAAGACTTATGTTCTCATTGGTTATTTAATCAAGATATTTATGTTGAAATCTATTTAGTGGAGGCCTATTCACACAAGACTTCAACTAACATTTTACGCGTTCAGACAATTTCATGCCAACGCATTATACATGTACATGGGTAACACCAAACAAAATTCACAATAGAAAATATCGATTATAACAATATAACCACATGACTGATTAACACAAATCAAACTCTAAGACCCTTAAAATTAAGGTCGGTAGCAAACACTAACACAGACTAACCTAAATCACAACACATCCAAATTTAGACAACTGGAGACGACTGGACTTGATCTTGGATTTGCAACAACAGCAAGAAAGGAGAACGGGTTTATATATGTCATCTCTAGGAAGTGTGGTTTTATATGGTCAGGTCAAACGCGAAAATGATAAAAATACACTTTCACATTTCAGAAAATGAGATCATGAAATTGTTTCACAGACACATTTAACAAAGGGACTGTCCACAAGTCCCCAGTGCGTGAGATTGATGTTTGAAATTAACTAGAGAAACTGGCATGCAATTGTATATTATTGGCATGTGCATATCAAACAGAGAATTGAGGATGGGAGATCCGTTTGATACCACAGTATATATATATGCAGATAAATGAAAATTTCATCAACAAAAATAAACATAAATGCAACAGATGCAATGAGAAATATTATCTGCAAACAAGATCAAAAAAATCCAAACGACATAAAAGGAACAAAACTAAACAAAGTTCCTTAAACAGACTAAAAAAACATAGAAAAAAGTGATACCATAAAGAACTCTATTTTAGACAAAATTCTAAACATTTCTGCAGCTGCAACTAGTCAAGCTCTTTCTGGGAGGTCCGTTTGATACCATATTTTTCTGGGCTAAGGAGGTAATGCAAATACAAAATCATAATGAATAGATAAGCTCACGCCTAACCTACAGGAATCCAACTAAAAGATAAAAAGCAAGAAAGTTGCCATCTATTGGAATCCACTGAGAGTTGCCATCTATTGGAATCCACTGAAAGTTGCCATCTATTGGAACAAAATTTAAAAATTTGCCATTTTCAGAGTGTATTCTATATATCAATCTAGATGGTTGTAAAACAATTATTATATTGCACACGGTTCGGTACATTGAAAAATAGATATTGCACACCATTTGCCCATTTGGCAAAAAATCTTTTTGTTTTTGTTATTTGTTTTTGAATTTAACAAAACTTTTTTTTTTTAATTTAAAAAGCTAACTTATATATATATATATATATATATATTGTTTTTTTTTTTGGTTAAACTTTTACCATAAAAGCTAACAAAAACTATATTTTTTTATCTCATATTTAGCTAATAGGCTACTGGACAACTATGTGATACTAAACGGACATATAGTATTTTCCACTAATTTATGGCTTTCTTGCTAATTCTTCTGGGATATTCCACAATTAATTTTGAAAATTACCTAAAAATACTGATTGAAGTTTCATATGTTAATGTTATAACTTCACCAATTTGATGAT
The DNA here is from genome assembly GCF_001633185.2 of Quercus lobata. Lineage (NCBI taxonomy): Eukaryota > Viridiplantae > Streptophyta > Magnoliopsida > Fagales > Fagaceae > Quercus > Quercus lobata. Next base: position 10,814,203 of record NC_044906.1, on the reverse strand, counting down.
CAAATTTTGCCAAATTATTTATTTGGTGATGAGACACTCGTGTCAATATTTAATTTTTGTGCTCCTCAAAGATAAGGACGTGCATTAAGCTTGCCAATTAATGTTTTTCAAGCTTATGCTTTTAAGCGTAAGAGGGATTTGCGACAAACTCGCAGTAGTTGAGCACTTCATATAGGTTGTGTCTATATATAGTAAATACTTTCAATCCAATTTGTATTCAACTACACAGCTAAGGGTGCTAAACATACATAATTAGTGGTTTAGGACATCATCATTTTACTACACCATGTTCATGTTGATTCGCTTGCTTTACATACTCCCTCTGTTTCATCTTATACATACGTTTCCTTCCAAGCAGCCACTATGCCATGATGATGAGAGCTCAGCCTTGTTGCATTTCAAGGAAAGCTTTATCATAAATAACTCTGCTTCCTCTGATCCTGATGCATATCCTAGGGTCAGATCTTGGAGGCTAGAAGGTGAAAACAGTGATTGTTGCTCATGGGATGGTGTTGACTGCGATGAGGACACAGGTCATGTGATTGGCCTTGACCTCAGTAGCAGTTGTCTATATGGTTCAATTAACTCCAACAGCACTCTCTTCCGTCTTGTCCACCTACAAAGTCTTAACCTTGCTTACAATCATTTTAACTACTCTCAAATCCCATCCCAGCTTGGAAATCTTTCAAGACTGACATATCTTAATCTCTCTTCTTCTATGTTTTCTGGTCAAATCCCATTTGAAGTTTCAAAACTGTCCCAATTGTCATCTTTGGATCTATGTTGCAACTATGATTTGTTTTCAGACAAATACTTCTTGCAATTCAACGAGTTGAGCCTAACAAGCCTAGTTGGAAATCTAACGCGCATAGAAAACCTTGATCTAAGTGGGGTGAATATATTCTCCACAGTGCCTAATATCTTTGCAAACTTGTCTAATTTAAGGACCCTTTATCTCCATGACTGTGGAATGCATGGGCAATTTCCACCAGGCATCTTTAAGCTACCAAATTTGCGGGTTCTTGACGTGAAGTACAACCAGGATCTCACTGGTTCTTGGCCTGACTTTCAATATTGGAGTAGTCGCCTGAAGGAACTAGACCTTGGAAGAACCAGTTTCACTGGTGAGCTTCCGGCTTCAATGGGAAACTTCGGCTCCTTGATTGGTTTGGATATAGTGGATTGCAACTTCTCAGGGTCCATTCCATCTTCAATCGGTAACCTCACAAATCTCATTTACCTTCGTCTTTCAAATAACATTTTAGTGGGTAATATCCCATCTTCAATTGGTAATCTCATCCAGCTTACCTTTCTAGACCTTGGCCATAATCAGTTGTCTGGTCCAATCCCTTTTGGGCTGCTAAACTTGACACAACTGACCATGATTAACTTAGGCTACAATCAATTAACTGGTCCTATTCCTTTTGGGCTTATGAATCTAACACAATTAAATATCTTGGCTCTTGTGGGTAATGTGTTTCAAGGCCAGTTTCCAATGTCCATCATTAACCTAAAGAGTCTTAATCTGCTTGATATTTCTGATAATTACCTTAGTGGTATTCTGTCAATTTGCAACATGACTTCTCTACATATCCTTGATGTGTCTAATAACTACTTCAGTGGCTCAATTCCTCAATGCTTGAACAATATGGTCCAAGGAAGCAAATTAAGGATGATTAGTTTGAGAGGAAACAAACTCCAAGGATTGTTACCAAGATCATTGGCCAATTGTTCAATGCTAGAGGCTATTGATGTTAGTAATAACCAATTCAATGACACTTTTCCCTCTTGGTTGGGAAATCTTCCAAATTTAAAGCTTATCCTCTTGCAGTTCAATAAATTCTATGGTCAAATATTAGAAAGTCCTGAAACCAACTATCATTTCTGCAACTTGCAAATCCTTGATCTTTCTAACAATAAGTTTACAGGAAAGTTGCCATTAAATCCCTTCAGAAATTGGAATGCCTTGAAATTGGTCAATGAATCCCACTTGACATATATTCATGCAGAAATATCTTCGATTGTGGGGATATACTATATGTCTTACTATTTCACTTATAAAATGAAAATAACAAACAAGGGTCTGGATATGGCATACGACGAGGTCCTAGAAATTTTTAGAGTCATTGATGTGTCAAGTAATAGATTTGTTGGAGAGATTCCTGATTTTATTGGAGATTTAAAAGGGCTTCGAATGCTGAATCTTTCTAATAACTTTCTCACTGGACATATTCCACCATCTTTGGGGAATCTTACAATGCTAGAATCATTGGATCTTTCTCAAAATAGGCTTTCAGGGGAGATTCCGTCACAATTAACACAACTTACTTTTCTTGAATTGTTCAATGTTTCTCACAACCATCTCACTGGCTTCATACCACAAGGGAAACAATTTGACACATTTGAAAACAGTTCGTTTGAAGGAAATTCAGGCTTGTGTGGGAATCCATTATCAAAAAAATGTTGGATTTCTGATCCTTCATCACTTTCACCTTCACCTTCAATTTCTGAACAAAATCAAGACTTTCCTGGGTCTCTCTTTGAATTTGGTTGGAAAATAGTCTTGGTTGGATATGGATTTGGACTAATAGTTGGAATGATAATTGGCAACACTATGGCAACGAGAAAACATGTTTATTGGTTGATGATGACTTTTGGATTGAGGCAACGACTTCGCTAGAACATCGGAAGGGAACATAGAAACTAAGAATTTGCACCTTGCAAAGATATAAACCCTTTTAATCTTTTTAATTTTTTTTTGGCTGTATGTTTTGGTGTTTAATTTGTCTCTTGGGTAGTATTAGTATTAAAGAATATCATATCATGTATTACCATATTATATAAATTGTGTTCTATGTGTTATGAACTTATGATTGTACCAAAAGCATTCCTCTCCCTCTCTCTCAAAAATCCGGTTGCTCATTAATTTTATACACACTTGGAGTTTTTTTCATCCAAACTAAAAAAAGAATCCTCACCTCCCTATTATTAGGTTTTTTGCAAGGGAGTCAATTTCATACTAGATATCGTTTCGATTTGGTTAAAGGAACATATGTTTCAGTACCGATTTATACCGGTATACCGTTTTGGAATTACCTTTATTTTAATATATATATATATATATATATATGTTACAATAGTTATTATCATTGACATATTGACTCCCCTAGTTTTTTTGAAAATTTGCAAAAATCTCTATGATTTCAAAGAGTCCTCTAAAAATACAGGTGATGATCTTGTGTTTGGTAGTGTCCAAATCCTCTTATGAGTAGACAATTGAAGAAGTGGGAAGAATGAAAAGGGGTTTGATAAAGCTTTTATTTCAAGGCTTATGCCAGCCGTCTTTCTTCTCTATCATATTCGCGTTTAATTTTTGTTCTTATAACGGTAGCTTATGATGTGTGATTGGCCACAAAAACCGATTTGAAAGCCCAAGTCTGTGCTTTTCTTGAAGAATTCACTCGATCAAATGTTGAGTGAATGCCAGACGCAAGTTTTCGTCCAAGCTTATTAGTTTTGTTCAACTTATCACAAATTGCACATGACCAAATTATGCAGATTCTGCATAGTGAACGATAATTATTTAGTCTTTATCCTCAATAACACCAAAAGAATACAATTGAAAATTTTGTAATGATTATAATCAAATTTATCGTGTAATTAATTAGCCAACACAAATAAATCCGAACAAAAGATAAAAGAAATAGGTTGTATGAATTAGGTCTTTCACTTAAAATTTTATTTTGTGTAAATTATAACACAGAATTAAAATATTACTATTGATTTAGTGGAGAAAATGTTCATTTTCAAAACCCAAGAATTCACACAATTTAGACTTACAATTAAAAAACTTCTAAAAAATTAATCAAGTTTGCTCAAACTAATCGATTTTCCATTTATTTATTTTTGGCGTAGATTCTGAATTTGAGGTCTGTTTCCAATTTGAGGCTCCTAAATGACTCAAAAAATAAAAAGTATTTTCTATTCAATTTGGGATCTATTTTTGGGAATGAGGTTTTTAGTATATAGTTTTTATCTTCCCATTTTTAGGGTCACAGCCAAACACACAAGAAAGCGAGTCATTTTCTTAAAATTGATTGAAACTAAATTAACCATAATTGATATTAGTAGTGAACTATGTATTGTGTAAACTAAGAATTTATATATATTTTTAAATTTTACTTATAAGTATTTTGTTATTTGTTCTCTTATTTGTATTGAAACAAAGATAAAAACAATACAATCATATATATTTATTTATTGCATGTGAGCAACCAGCAACCTGATTAGCCTACAACTAAGTATTATTATTTTCGTGTGTGTTCTAATAAATATTACTATTTACTCAAAAAAAAAAATAGGGATGTTTATCCTACATTGGTTGTGTGTGTCTAGTATTTACTGTTTATAACTCTAGTCTACAACTACAAAGGTTATTAGGCCCTTTTGTAGTTATACTCTGGTTATGTAATGTATTATAAACCCGGTTTAAAACACTAAATATTATTATTTTCGTGTGTGTTCTAATAAGTATTACTGTTTACTCAAAAAAAAAAAAAAAAAAAAAAAAAAAGCAACCTGATCAAGCTAATCCACTTGCAATCCATTAGGATGGCCAAACCCAATCTAACCCATAATTTGATCAACTAGACCCGCTCACAACCAATTTAGAATGACCCATTTCCTACCCAAACTCGATTTGACCTGTAATCCAATCAATCCAATGTGTTTGTTGGGTCTATGCTTACATCATTCTGAGTTCCTCAAAGTTGCGAAGGGGAGACAATTAAAGATTAAATCCTTGGTGCCAAGACCAAGATCAATCAGAATCATCTTTTAATTCCTAATATTTAAAGTCTCTTTCAAGAGTGTAATCTAGGTGTTAAATTAAATGTTTAATTTATCATTTCCTAATAATTTAAACGTTTGAGATAATTGGTAATTTATCATAGTATCAAAGTATAATGTCCTGAGTTTGATTCATGTCTTCACTTTGCCTCCCATTTCAAATGTTAGAAACCTAATAGTTGGACCACACTTATTAAGGGGAATTTGAGCCCATATGCAAGGAAATGAGTGTTAGAATATGGATTAAATGATTAAAGTCATCATTTTTTTTATAATTAAATTAAAAAATTTTTAACAGTTTAAAATTTTGAAACAATCAATAATTTATCGTGGTCTCAGAGTAGAAAATCTTGGGTTCGCACCTTATCACGAGAAAGGGGATGTTAGATTAAATAATTAAATTCATTATTTCATAATAACTTAAATTTTAGGGATAATTGGTAATTTATGGCTACGGATTGAGAATTCAGGGATTTTTCATGATTAGTATTGTTAGGGTCATATTTTATTATAATTGGCTAATCTTTTGACAAAATGCACTTTACTTGTTGTTGTGAAATTTAGACCTCGATCAATAGAATTAACAAGTTTTAAACACAAGTTGTTAATTAGATTTATTATGAATAAACCTTGTTAAAACAAATACACATCAATATCATGTCAATATCATCCACAGCGGAATAGTAAATAAGACAAGGTATGATGACCCAGGAAAACCAATGAAACAAACTAGTTTTACAGTAAAAAATTTGGAGGGAAACCTTCCCGAAAAGAAATCTACTATAATAAAAAGAGAAGTTTTAGATGTAGTACAAAACCTTTGTCCCTAGACTCTACAATCCCTGTAGATAAACTTACAGTAGAATCCTTCTACCACTTAAGAACCTCTAAACTCTTCAATATATGAACACCACCCTTTTTGCATGGATCCCAGTACTTGAATAACTAATGATGCATGGCTCCCAGTACATGACTAACACACCAACTTGAAGAAGATTATTGGCTGCAAAGCTCTTCACTTTATCAACAATGAAGATCAAGAAGCACTTGGTTACAAAACCCTAAGGCGCAAAGACACAATAGCTTCTTTCAGAGAGAATAAGGCACTCGGTCACTTTTTGCATGTGTTCTCCTTGTATTCTCTTATGTGAAGACCTTTAAAATAAGCCTTATATATGTTTAGAGTTGTGAGAAAAGAAACTCTACACATATATGTCAGCATAGGCCGAAAATCATATCTAGAAATCTGAATTTCATAATTCTTAATAGATATTGTATCTGTCGAGCAGCTGTCGAGACCTCGATAATTATATCTGTCGAGCTATCTATCGAGCTTTAATGAACAACACTTCTTTACTTGTTTCTTGAACAGATTTGCATGGCTTCAATACTAGACTTGAACTCTTATTCCTTGAAGTACTAAACACATCCTAGATCTACCCAATTACAAGTAAGGTGTGTTTTGTTGAAGGATTAGCCAATTTACAATAACATATGTTATAACAAGTTTCACATATGTCTTAATAATCTCCCCATTTGGCAATCCATAACAAAACTACAACAAACAAATGAAGTATGAGAGAAGTCATAAATCACTAAACTTATAATCACTTGTCGAGTACAATAAAATCTAATCCTAACACAAACTCTTGAAAAAACTTTACAAAAAGAGAGTTCATGGCATGATAGATTTTGACAACCTGTCTTTCTGAAACACTTCAAACAAAACTCATCAAGGCATCTTAGTGTGAAACAAAAATAAAAGATTGCACACATAAAGAAACATGTGTATAAAGAAAGAAAAGAAACAATACACGTAGAGATAGGTGAAGAAGACATACATCATATATATATATATATATATATCAAATATAAGCATAATGTATATAAACATGGTCACAAGACCGGTGTACAAGAAGTTAAAAAAAGCTCCTAAAACAACAAGGAGGTAAGCACTCCCCCTAACAAGATGAAGCACAACTCCCTCTTACAAAGGCTTGTATTTATCCCCCTGACATGTAAAGTCTTAAAAAGAAACCACATTTTCTCCTCCTTTTTGTCATGATTGACAAAAGATACAAGAAGCTATAAAGCTTCACTCGAGAAACATAAAAATGATCTAAGATAATCCAAGGGGGGGGGGGGGGGAAGGACACAAGGAATCCATATAAATGCATGAATGTAATGAAACAAGATGCTATGGATGACAAGATAATAGAAAGATGCAAAACATGTGAAAAACAATGCATGCAAGAGGGTCTTAACAGATCAAGAAGCTATTGAGCAGAAGCCAACCTCGATGGATCAAGAATTTGTCGAGGATCTATCGGTCAAATAGGAAGTTTCTTGATGGATCGAGAAGCTATAGAGAAGCTATCAAGAAAAACTCCAGATATCTTGATGGATCAACATTGCATTAACTTCTGTCGAAAGAAGAAGAAAAAGGGGCTCGATAGATGTGAATCTGTCGAGGATCTGTCGAGTTTGATAAAAACAGGTTTTTCAAAGAGAGGAAAAACACAAAGAGATTAATGCAACAAGCAATCTACTCAACCATAGATCCAATTAACATTTTATGCTTTCAAAAACATCTCTCAATAAGAAAATGCAAAGCATCCATAGATCCAAAACACACACACACACACACACACACACACAAAACAAGTCTAACCAATTTTATATTTCAAAAACAAGTCAAGACAGTTTAGTGAGTATACATTAACACATGTATCCCTTGTGATGGCCAAATCACATTGTACCTGCACATGTATCAAAAATAGCAAAAAATTTTGTGTGTTGTGTATGAAAACATCACAAGATTGCATAAGTGTCTCATGTTATGATGATTTGAGATATGAGAAAATCAATTTAACTCACACACAGTCATAATTGCTTGATAGGGACCATCACATTCGAGATACATCCTATAACTCCCACATCTCCTAAAAACACGCTTGCAACCATATTTAAAAGTATCTTAATTCTTTATGCTTTTGATATTTCTTTGCATATTTTTTCTTTTGAGCATATCATGCATGGGCATATAAGAGAGAGAAGAAATACCTAATTATGTTAAGCTTAAACATCACAATTTTGCTATGCTGAAGCATATAAATGTTATTCATGATTGGCGGGCTTTAGTGGTAAGATGGTTATTTACGCCTTTCTCTTAGGATTTTTTTAGTCCTTCCCATCAAAAAGAGTGATATGAGTGTTAAGCACAAGAAATTACTTAATCATACTCATCACAAACATGAGCCACAAAGCTCACTTGCTTAGTTTTGCATTGAGATGCTCATCTAAGGTACAAAAGATACAAAGTTTAGAAAACTTTGTTTCAATAGCCATCCAAGGTACACAAGTACTAATGTACAAAAAACACACACTGTTTTTGTATTTTTCTGATTTTTTAAAAAAAAAATTTAATTTTGAAAACAAACAAAATAAAGACTAAACAACCAAACAAAAACAGACAAACAACATGAAAGCATGAAAGAAATGTGCAGATGCATGAAAGCATGATTCCAAAAGCAGATTAGAAATCAAGTAAAGAGAGTCCTACTATAGATAGAAAGAATTAAAGTAGAGGACAGATGGAAAAGACAATTAAGTCTTAGGCTCCTTTCTTACCCACACAACACGAGTCTTTGGCTATGAAGATGAAAAGGCACATGTCCTAGTATGTCTACTAAAGGACATAGAAGAATTAGAATTATCCTAAAATTGAGTTAAAAAGCTTAAAACTTTTAATAACTCTTCAAAAAAAGGTGTTTGCCCTTGAGAGGAAACCTGTGACCATTTGAACACTTGCTTTTAAGGATACAACTTAAAGCAATTAGGACGAACGTGTCCAGAAACACCACAATGATGACAAACATGAGCAGTTTTAGGACTACTAGACTTCCTAGAGTGAGATATAACAAAAGATATAGAATTAGACAAATCAGTTGTGGATTTTATACCTTTATCATCTTTTTCAAATTATGGCACAAAGATAGTCTTTGATCTAGAAGCCGTGGAAGAGGAGGGGGCGGAGGAAACAACATATCCTAAGCCAGTCTTATTAGAACTAGGCTTTTGAGCACTCAATACCTCATCAAGCTTTGCACTAGACATCCTCTGTATATAAGTTCTAGCTTGGCTAAGATCAACCTCGAGATTTTTGACCTTCTCTTTTAATGATGTGTTCTCCACAACAAGAGTCTCAACTAACCTTGTAGTCTTATCCAATTTGACTAACATATCAGCTTTTTCAGTTTTTACCTCATTAAGATCTTTTCTACAAAGATAACAAGTTTTTTCAAATTTTATGAATTCAGTACATAGCTTATCATAGGTTTCCTGAAGGATCAACTTCTTGGGTACTTCATCATTAGAAGAATCCTCACTGTCACCAACACTCTCCATAATCACCTTATTGGTTGTGGCAGCAAAAGCCATAAAGTGACCACATTCATCCACATACTCATCAAAGGAGTCTTTCTTAGTATCACTCCAGATAGCAACCAACCCTTTATCTTTTGACTTCTTGGTCTTTTCTTTCATAAGATAGTTTGGGCACTCTATCCTCATATGACCAAAACCTTTGCACTCATGGCACTGGATAAGGGGTTTCTTACTCTTACCTTTCCTAAATGATTTAGATTTCTTAGGAGGTTTGTCCTTATCCTTTTTCCTAAATTGAAGAAGCTTGATAATCTCATTATCTATGAAGGTTAGATCCTCATCCTCATCATCATCTTCATCTTCATCTTCATCTTTGCTTTCATCTTCATCTTCATCAATCTCTTCCTCTATACCCGTAAGAGTCAACTTTCTACTCTTTCCACATTTTCCCTTTAAACCTAGTCCCATATCATAGGTTTGAAGGTTCCCTACAAACTCAGTCAAAAGAATTTGATCAATGCCCTTCACTTCTTCAATGACAGTGATCTTGGCATGAAATCTTTTAGGAAGGGACCTAAAGATTTTCCTAACAATTTTGGATTCTACTATAGATTCTCCAAGGTTGAAGGCAGAATTCACAATGTCCTTGAGTTTAGCATAGAACTCATCAAAGTTCTCATCTTCCTCCATCTTTATTTCTTCAAAACTACTAGTGAGTCTTTGAAGCTTCACAATTTTTACTACCTTGGTACCTTCATAGGTGGTCTCAAGAATGGTCCATGCTTCCTTGGCAACTTCAGTGGATCATATTTTCTTAAATTCCTCATTGGTCACCCCACTAAACAAAGCATTCAAGGCCCTACTGTTGAAATTTTCCGCTTTGATTTTTGCTTCATCCCAATCCACTGAAGCTTCCTTAGGCTTAATCTTGCCAACTTCAACAACTTGCCATATTTTTTTACCTAAAGCCTACAAAAAAACTTTCATATGAACTTTCTAGTACGCATAATTAGTGCAATAAAATAAAGAAGGAATCAAAAGAGATTGTCCATGATCCATGACAACAGGGGTCAAGTTAATCCAATTAGAGTATACCCGCTCTGATACCACTTGTTGGGAAATTTAGACTCTGGTTGATAGAATTAACATATTTTAAACCCAAGTTGTTAATTAGATTTATTATGAATAAACCTTGTTAAAACAAATAAACATCAATATCATCCATAGCGGAATAATAAATAAGACAAGATATGATAACCTAGGAAAACCAATGAAACAAACTAGTTTCACAGTAAAAAACCTGGGGGGAAACCTTCCCAAAAAGCAATCCACTATAATAAAAAAAAGTTTCAGATCTAGTGCAAAATCTTTGTCCCTAGACTCTACAATTCCCATAAATGAACATACAGTAGAAACTTTCTACTACTTCAAAATCTCTGAATTCTTCAATAAATGAACGCCACCCTTTTTGCACAGATCCTAGTACATGACTAACCAATGATGCACGGCTCCCAGCATGTGACTAACAGACCAACTTGAAGAAGATTGTTGGCTGTAAAGTTCTTCACTTCATCAACAATGAAGATCAAGAAGCACTTGGTTACAAAACCCTAAGGCGTAAAGACGCAGTAGCTTCTTTCAGAGAGAATAAGGCACTCAGTCACTTTTTGCATGTGTTCTCCTTGTATTCTCTTATGTGAAGGCCTTTAAAATAAGCTTTATATATGTCTAAAGTTGTGAGAAAAGAAACCCTACACATACATGTCAGCATGGGCCGAAAATCAGATCTCGAAATCTGAATTTTGTAATTCTCGATAGATATTGTATTTGTCAAGACCTTGATAGATATATCTGTCGAGCTTTAAGGAACAACACTTCTTCACTTGGTTCTTGAATAGATTTGCTTTACTTCAATACTAGACTTGAACTCTTATTCCTTGAAGTACTAAACCCATCCTAGATCTACCCAATTACAAGTAAAGTGCGTTTTGTCAAAGGATTAGCAAATTTACAATAACATATGTTCTAACAAGTTTCACATATGTCCTAACACTTGTAATTGGGAAGATCTAAAATGGGTTTAGTACTTCAAGAAACATGTTATTTAAGTCAATTATTAAAGACATGAAGATTGGTCCAAGAAACAAGTGAAGAAAAGCTATTTATTATGTCTCAATAGATGCCTACTATCGAGACTTAATGTGTCTGTCGAGACTTAATGTGAAACTCGATAGATATCTCAACAGCAGCTCGATCTATCGAGAATTATTATTTCAGAATTTCCAGATCTGAATTCAGCTAAGTCTTAAGTATTTGTTAAGGGTTTCTTTTCTCACAACCCTAGACATATATAAGACTTATTTAAGAACCTTTACACACAGATACAAAGACCAAGAGACTTATTTTCTTTGTATGAAGTTACTGCATTTGTATGTCATAGGACTTTATAACCAAGTGCTTCATAATCTTCATTATTGATGAAGTGAAGAACCTTTGCAACCAACAACATCTGTTCAAGTTGCTAGTGTTAGTCATGTACTAGGATCCATGCAACGATTTAGTCACAAATTGGAGGTTTGTGCATCAAAAGGAAAAAAGGCTACTATAAGATCAAGTCCAATTGGGTATCGGAGCAAAGGTTCAAATGTAGGTTGGTATTTCGTGAATGGTTAGGATAGTTGGTAAGATTCCTTATACTTGCAACCGCTTGATTGTTGTTTAGTGGATTCTTAGGAGTGGTGACCTTAAAATCACTCGATAGGGTTTTTGCCTTGCGAGGTTTTCCCCATTTGTCAACAAATCATCATGTCTAATTTATTTTCTGTTGCACCTAGTATTTTAGTGATTTGTTGGTGCCTACACATTTTGCATGCAAATTGAATTTGATTAATCAACTTAGATAATTAAATAATTAACCAGGGTCAAAATATCTTAACCCAAAAAGTGGTATCAAAGCAGGCACACTTTGATTAGGTTTTAATCATTACTGTGTGATCCATTGACCCCTATTGTTATGGATCATGGGAAATCCTTGATTATCCCTCCTTTATTTGATGGTACTAAATATGCATATTGGAAAGTACGCATTAGAGTTTTTTTGCAGTCCTTAGGTGAGAAAGTTTGGCTGGTAGTTGAAGTAGGTTTGAAGAAGCCTGAAGAGACACCCACAACATAGGATGATGCCAAGATCAAGGTGGCCAACTTTAACAATACTGAATGTTCTATTTAGTGCTGTAACAAATTAAAATTCAAGAAGATCTCCTCCATAGAGAATGCCAAGGAAGCTTGGACTATTTTTCAAAATACTTACTAGGGCACTAAAGCTGTTAAGAACTCTAAATTCCAAAGGCTCATAACCAGCTTTGAGGAAATTAGGATGGATGAGGATGAATCCTTCGATGAATTCTATGCCAAGCACAAGGACATAGTAAATTCAAAATTAAATCTTCCAGAACAAATTCTGGAGCCCAAGATTGTTAGGAAGATTCTCAAATCTCTTCCAGAGAGATTTCATGCAAAAACCACTGTCATTGAAGAATCAAAGGATCTTGACTCTATTCCTTTGAAAAAAATTGATTGGAACTTGCAAACCTATGAACTAGGGTTAGCAAGGGTTGGCAAAGGTGGTAAAGGCAAGAACATGGCCTTGAAGACCAAGAATGATGATAATGATGAGAAGTCTGATGATGAAGATACCAAGTTGAAATCATATATCACCAAACAATTCAAGAAGTTCATCAAAAATGCGAATGTCAAAACAGGTGATAAGGATCACAAACAACCTGCATTCTCTTTATTTAAGTCCCAAGACAAAGGCAGGAGAGAATCCAAGGATGCTAGACCAACAATGTTCCTGCTGGACTAAAGTGCTATGAGTGTCATGGATTTTTACACATGAAGCAAGAGTGTCCCATATACCTCAAATCCATTGGCAAATGCAAATCCCTAGTTGTCATCTTAAGTGATTCAAAATCAGAACTAGATTCAAATGAAAGTGACCAAGAAGGGATAGTAAGTGCATTTACAGCTACTATTGAGTTTATTAAGGAATTAGTAGACATAATTGATGAGGAAGAAGAGCTGATGGAATCAAAGTTCGAAAAGATGGAAGATCAGGATGACATCCACACTGCCTACACAAAGCTATACAAGGTCTCTAAGAAACATGAGAAGCTCTACAGGCTAGCCTCAAGAAAGCTCAGTGAAGTAGAGTTAGAACGTGAGGAACTCTCCACCAAGGTGGATGAAACTAATCAAACCATTGAAGCAATGAGGTTCGAAAACAACCTCCTTGTTGAAAAGGCCAAGAAATTGGATGCTGAACTATTTCAAGTTAGAGCATAACTAAAAAGGACTTCAAGTACTAAACTGGATGAAATGTTGAATGTTCAAAAGTCTACATTTGACAGAATAGGTCTCGGGTATGATCACTCTCTCTCATCTTGTAAAACCTCTTCTAATGCTTTAAATAGAGTTATTTGTGTTCATCCTACTAATAATGATAACTTTGATAACACTGAGGTAACTGATCTTAAAACTGAAAAATGTGAGTGAGGATAGAAGTGATAAGGGAAAATCCATTTTAATGTTGGTAAGAAAGATACTAAGTAGATAAATCATCGCTCCACCAACAAGAAGTCTTAACCAAAGAAGCCTTATTTATGTCACTTTTGTGGAGCATCTGGGCACACTCATCCAAATTGCTATAAGTGGTTAGCCACTCAACAAAGCAATAGTGTGTTAGGGAACCAAAATTAACTCCAACTCTCATTAGCCCCTCTTAGAGAACTTTTTAATGCAGTCATAGTTCTTTTGAACTTCAATGGTTTCAACTCTCCTCCTTATTCATCTGCACAAAAGTTCATGCAAAAGAAAGGATCTCCATCTAGGTCTCCCGTTTGGAAGGAAAAAGACTCTAAATGATTTCTTCTCTTTTCTGATCTCTTGCATGGTTTGTGTTGTGGTTTGACTCAATCTAGTTTTGATGCTTTGTTTGTCTGTTTATTTGTTTTTGCTTTGTTTTAAGTTTTTTTTTTTTAATAAAAAAGGAAAAAATTAGAAAAATACAAAAATAGTGCGTGTTTGTGTATACTGGTAATTGTGTATCTTGGATGGCATTTGAAACAAATTTTCCCAACATTGTATCTCTTGTAGCTTAGAGCATCTTCATGCACAACTAAGCAATGTGAGCTTTGTGGATCATTTGATCACTTATCTTTCATATCTTAAATCACTCTTTTTGACGGGAAAGACTAGAAAATCCTAAGAAAAAGGCATAAATAATTATCTCACCACTAAAACTCGTTAATCATAAAACATCTATGTGCAATTCATAAAAGCCATGTTCGGTAAGGTTTAGCACTTGCACAGCAAAATTAGGACGTTCGAGCTTACATAATTGGGTACTTTCTTCTCTCTCTTATATGTCCATGCATGATATGCTTAAAAGAAAAATATGCAAAGAATATGAAAAGAAAAAAGAATTAAAATACTTTTAACATGGTTACAAGCGTGTTTCTAGGAGATGTACGAGTTATATGATGTACCTTGAAGGTGATAGTCTCCATCAAGTAGTTATGATTATATGTGAATGTACTTGATCCGCCTATATCATTACTTTTCATATAATGATGTACTTGCTCTCTTGCAAAAGTTTCACACACAGCACGCATACTCTTTGCTACTTTTGATACTATTATACAGGTATAATGTGATTTGGCCATCACAAGGAATACATGTAGTAATTTATGCTCTCTAAACTGTTTAAACTTGTTTTGAAATAAAATTTGGTTAGACATGTTTAGTATTTTTTTTAGTCTAGGAATGCCTTGCATCTAGAGTTGAGATTGTGTTTTTGTGCTTAACATGCTCTTTGAATGCTTGATTTGATGGCTATCTTGTGTTGTTTCTCCTCCTTGAAATCTCTTCTTCAGGACTTTCGACAGATAGCTCGATACATCCTCAATACCTGCTCGACACCTCCACGATACAAGCCTCTTCTATCGAGATTTTTGGGTTCCTACTCAATACCTTTCAATAGATAGCCCGATCCATTGAGCCAAATCTTTTGGAGTCTCTATCTGCTCGATGGCTTCTTGATACCTTCCTTAATCTATCGAGAACTTTTGCCGTCGACACCTTCTCGATCTGTCGAGAACTTTTGTCGTCGACATCTTCTCAATACCTCTCAATCTATCGAGAATTTGTTCTCAATAGCAGCTTGACACCTCCTCAATCTATCAAGTTGTGTTCTCTCTCTCTCTCTCTCTCTCTCTCTAAATATATATATATATATATATATATATATATCTCTGAGGTCTGACCCGGTTTTGTACAAAATTAAATATCTCGATCTCTCTCATTTCTCTCTCAGCTCAAACCCTTTTCTTTCACTAAAATCCTTCTTCTTCCTTCTTTTTCAGCATAATCCAAGTCCTAATTTGTTTGTAAGTCTCTCTAATCCCTCTTTCTCTTCATTTTTTTTTTCATGCATTCAAGCTTTTTGTGACCTAGATTTTAGGTTTTGAGAAAATTTTGGGGTTTTTGTGTTTTTGTTAAAATTTTTGGGTTGGGTTTTGTTAAAATGATATCATATGCTCATGCATTGCATTCTATGTTCATTATAACAATATTTCATGCATTCTAGGATTGTGTGACTAATTATATCTTGTGAGTGCTTTTAGGTTGGATTGGGTTTCTACCCATGATGCAATTTTCTTTAGCACATAACATGTTCATGCACTTTCATGCATTGCACATTTCTTTTCTTTCTTTCCTGTGCCTTCCTTCTATTGTGACTCTATTTCTCTCTTTTCCTCCCCCCCCCCCTCTCTCTCTCTCTCTCTCTCTCTCTCATTTAGTCTCCTTCTCATGGCACCTAAAAAGTTAGTTCTATCCAAAAACCTGATTCATTGTGGTTCTTCTTCTTCTTCTTTTCCTCTTGACTCTCTTCAATTCTGTGATAAGAAAGCATGAGATGACTTTTCTGAGAACTTTTCTGACTAGGAGATTCATTTGGAATGCTAGGTCATTCTGTCTGATTTCCCAAACACTCCTCTACCTAGTGTGTTTAGCTCTTGGGGATGGGCTTCTCTATGTAAGAAATCATTGAGGTGTCCCGACATGTTTATACAGGAGTTTTACTTCAACTGCACGCCATCGATAAATTAGTTTACTATGGTATTCCATGGTACATGTATCATAGTTACCCCGAAGATCATTTTTGAGGTACTACGGTTCACTTGGGTGGATCGTCCATATTACCCTAGTCATCGTTGTCTCTCTTCCATTTCTAGCGACAAGCTGGCCTTACTCTTCTATGAGAAGGTCATGTTGTGGGGAGGTACCCTTAATTTCTCCATAACTGAGTTTGCGAAGGGTTCACAGATCCTTAATATGGTGATGACCTTTGTACTCACTCCACGGTCTCACTATAACATTATCACCAAGCCTCGTGCTTGTTTTCTTCTTTCCCTTATGGAAGGTCTTTCTATAGACTTTCCATCACACATGACAAAATCTATTATAGATTGCTATCGAGACATGGCTACACATGATAAGCTCATCTTTCCTTCGACTATCATGCACATCCTCACACACATACACGCCACTATTCCTCCTTCTCCTCACTTCTATGTCATGGGTGCCATCAGTAAGGAGTCTATTCGGAGGAGTGTAGCACAACTTGTTGCAAAGTGACTTCACATGGAGCCTACGAATGCAAACCCTGTAGCTCCTTCCTTTCAACCCTCTTCCTTTTTTACCCCCTCTTCCTCGTCTAGGGCAGCTATCTCCCTTTTTGACATCATAAAGCATCTTCAACACTTGCGTGCTGATTTTGGTAGCCATCTTGACCATTTATCCAATGAGATATGTTAGATAAACACTAGAATCGATCGCATCACTCGCTGCTAGTCTCGCCTTGGTGGTTTTGCGCCCTCACCTTCACTTGAGCCTGTTGAGGAGTCTTCTTCTTCAAATGGTGGAGATGATGATGATTATGATGCTTCCGAATTTAAGTCGGATGACGAGATGATGACCTTTCTATGATACACCCTCTGTCACTCATGACAAAAATGGGGAGTAGTTTTGTAGATGAGAGTAGTCTTTTCGTTAGGGGGGAGCTAGTATAGGATACACTAGATAGGGGGAGAGTAGGTTTGAGTGTTTTGAGGGATGTAGTAAAGTTTTCATGTATTCTTTCTCACTACATATACTATGGTCTTGTGACCACTTTTATTACATACATTGTATTCTTTGATATATATATATATATATATATAGATGATGTATGTCTTCTTCACCTTTTTCTCACATGTGTTGTTTCTTTTTTATCATTATACACATGTTTCTTCTTGTACACAATTTGTCTATATTTCACACTTGATGCCTTGATGAATCTTGTTTTAAGTGTTTCAGATAAGATAGGTTATAAGTCTATCATGCCATGATCTCTGTTTTTGCAAAGTTTTCTAGAGTTCATTGTACGGTTAGACTTATTTACTTTTGTAAATTATGGGATAGTTGTGTTAGACTTCTCTTATAAATTGCTTTTTATGGTTTTGTCACGAATTGCCAAAGGGGGAGATTGTTAGGTTCATATTTTATTATAATTGGCTAATCTTTTGACAAAATGCACTGTTCTTGTAATTAGGTAGATCTAAGATGGGTTTAGTGCTTCAAGAAACATGTTGTTCAAGTCAAATATTAAAGATATGAAGATTGGTCCAAAAAACAAGTGAAGAAAAGCTGTTTATTAAGTCCCGATAGATAACTTAGTAGATGCCTGCTATCGAGACTGAATGTGAAGCTCGATAGATAACTCGACAGCAACTTGATCTATCGAGAATTTTTAGATCTGAAATTCGGCCAAGTCTTAAGCATTTGTTGAGGGTTTATTTTCTCACAACCTAAGACATATATAAGGCTTATTTTAAGAAACATCACACACGAATACATAGACCAAGAGACTTATTTTCTGTGTGTGAAGCTACTGCGTTTGTATGCCATAGTATTTTGTAACCAAATGCTTCCTGGCCTTTATTGTTAATGAAATGAAGAAATTTGCAGCCAACAACATCTATTCAAGTTGCTAGAGTTAGTCATGTACTGGGATCTGTGTAAAGGGTTAGTCACAAATTGGAGGTTTATGCATCAAAAAGAAAGAAAACTACTACAAGATCAAGTCCAATTGGGTACTGGAGCAAAGGTTCAACTATAGATTGGTATTTTGGGATAGACTAGAGTAGTTGGTAAGATTTCTTATACATGTAACAGCTTGATTGTTGTTTAGTGGATTCTTGAGAGTGACGACCTTAAAATCACTTAGTGGATGTTTTTACCTTGCAAGGTTTTCCCTATTTGTCAACAAATCATCATGTCTAATTTATTTTCCCCTGCACTTAGTATTTTGGTGATTTATTGGTGCCTTTACATTTTCCATTGATAACACCTTAAAATGTATACTTGTTATATATTTATGTGGGCGTTATTTCCTTATTACTATGCTTAATTTGTATAATTAAGCCATGATTTGCATTAGTCCCTATTATTTATCTTTACATAATTTCTTGAATAAAATGTCATTCATTGCGTGTAATTTTCTACTTTTAGGAAATCATGCGAAAAATATGAGTTTACAAGAGTCTGTGAGAGAATGGAGGCCAAACTAGAATTAAAGAGGAGTTAAAAGACCATACTTAAATGTCTAAGGAGGTGCAGCTGGAGTACTTGTATTGTCTACCATATTTGAAAGTTTCAAATAAGGAAAGAAATCAAAGAGGCAGAATCTGAAAATGAAAAATTAGATTTGAGCACTGGTCATTATTTTGGGCATATCTCTCTCCTCAAAAATCCAATTGACATAAGGCAAATGGGTTGTAACCGTGACTTAAATATCTACAACTTTTTAGTTTTTATTTTTTTGAAATTCTCAAGTTTTGAAGGTCAAAATTAACTCACAAGTTACTGCTGTAAAACTGGACAGAAATTAAAATAGTAAAAGTTTTATTTTCTTTGGACACTTTTTATGTTAGGGTTTTGAAGGGAGACCAGGTAGAACGAATTTGGCAAAGAAAACCTTGTATTTTCCTTTCTCTAATGGCAACCTAAACTCTTTGCTAGGGTTAGGGATTATGTTTCTTCTATACAATATGAATATTTAATGTGATTCTTTCTAGGATTTTATCAACAACATTTTCAATTTTCAATTAGATTTCTTTTGAAGTATTAGTTCTTCCATGCTTTCAATAAGTTCAATCATATTTTTCTTATTGTTTAGATGAATTTCTAATAGTTTCAAATAGAAATCGGGTTTTAAAGTGAATGTGTTTTTCTGAAAACTTTTCTAACCACATTATTAATCTAGGTTATCATGCGTTCTTGAATTATCTCAGTTCAACCGAATTATAAGTATTTAATTGTATAAGAACAATCAGTTATGAAATATATAATTTCTTATTTCATATCGATATAGGGAAACACCTCAATGCCCTAGTATTTACATTATTGACTTAAATCAGTTATCATTGTTATGCTTGTTTACAATTACTAGGAAAACATTACTCTTCATCTTCACCAAAAGTTTTTTTCTTTTTTTTTAATTACATTGTCTTTGAATTTACCCCGCTCCTTATGGTTCGACCTTGGTACTTCGAGAATTATATTGCTACGATCTCCTACACTTGGGAGTGAACAAGCATGCATGCAAATTGAATTTAATTAATCAACTTGAGCAATTGAATAATTGCAAAAACACCATTTTAGTCTTTACATTTTGGGGTCACGATCAATTTAGTCCCTACATTTTAATAGCAGTCAATTTGGTCCCAGTTAACTTTAAGTTGCAGTAAATTTAGTCCCTACCGCTAACTTACTAACGAAAAATGCTTATGTGGCAAATAGTTTGTCTTGTTGACACACATGTAGATAATATAATAATATAAAGTTAAATATTTAAAAAGCCACCTAAGCATTTAATTTTTTTAAAAAAAATCCATGTAAAAAAATGAAAAGATTAATTGAAAGAAAAAATATATATATTATTTTTTATAACAATCCTCAATTTCGTTTATTTTCTTCTGTATTTTTAAAAACTTTTCTTAGCTTCCAAACACTATTCCCAGCAACACAACAATCTAAAACTAAACAATAATCACACAAACGCAATTTTCTTTCATATTCTTCTCTTTTTATCTATTTTCCTAGCAACTTCACAAAACTTCCCAACTATCAACACCCTAGATTTAACCATTTATAGCCAACATCAATATCCAAACCATTGAAGGTTGAAAAACTCAACCACCCAAAGACCGAAACCCCTCAACTACCAGAAATTGGTTTTGCTATTTATAATCAAACAGTGCATTCAAAACCACAAGGCCTAGATCTGTTTGCTGATATTGAATCCCAATCACCAATCACAAAGTGAGTGGAGGTAGATATGTTTTAGTGAGTTATTGGAATGGATGAGACCTACTTCTCCTTCTCGCATTGTCCACAATTCCCCTTGGGCATCTGATGTCAAATCCTCGCATGAAGCCACTGATGTCCCCTCTTGCTCCACCAAGCTCAGCCACGGCTATTGGAAAAATAGATTTGGATTTTTGCTTCTGTGTGTGAGAGAGAATGAGAGAGAGGGAGGCGAAGATGAAAATAAAAGAAAGTGCTACTGAAATGTTTGGTTTCAAATTGTTGTATTGTTGTCTTGCTGGACATTGTGTTTTGTATCTAAGCTAAGAAAGTCCATGGATGAAAAAGAAAAGAAAATAAATTAAAGATTAAAAAAATCGTTTTCTTTATTTTTGTACTTTCCATTTTCCAGTTAATCTATCAATTTTTTTCTGAAATGAAAATTTTTAAAATTAAAATGCCTAGGTGGCTTTTTAAATATTTAAATATATAATTTATATTATTATATTAGCCATGTGTGCGCCAACAAGACAAACCTTTTGCCATGTAGGCATTTTCTGTTAGTAATTTAACGGTAGGAACCAAATTGACTACAACTTAAAAATAATAGGGACCAAATTAACCGGTACTAAAATGTAGGGATCAAATTGATCGTAACCCCAAAATATAGGAACCAAAATGGTGTTTTTGCCTTAAATAATTAACGGGGGACAAGCTATCTTAACCCAACAAGTGTGATCTAAGCTAAGTGAATGTTAATAACTAATTCATACGTTGTCCTATTCTATACGTACTCTCCCCTACTTAACATCCAACATGTATACTAAACAAATATTTCTAAAATTTTATATATGAATCGGTCAGTTCAGTCTTTGGCATTCAAAATATTGACACCAACACCATAGCAATACTCCCAAATTCTAAGAAAATTAACCTTTAACAGATTAAGTCTTGACACTAGATTGATAGATACTGCTATCGAGGATTAATGGAA
Organism: Quercus lobata; assembly: GCF_001633185.2. Taxonomy (NCBI): domain Eukaryota; kingdom Viridiplantae; phylum Streptophyta; class Magnoliopsida; order Fagales; family Fagaceae; genus Quercus; species Quercus lobata. Next base: position 10,792,566 of record NC_044906.1, on the reverse strand, counting down.
AAGCTTGACATAAGCTCGATCTATCAAGATCGACGATTTCAGAATTTCCAGATTTGAAATTTGGCCCATGATGACTTATTTGATTAGGGTTTCTTTTCTCACAACCCTATATATGACTTATTTTAAAAGTCATCAAGTACGGAAACAGAGACCTAGAACTCATACACTCTGTAAGAAGCTACTGCGTTTTGTGTGTCTTAGGGTTTTGTAACCAAGTGCTTCCTGATCTTCATCATTTATGAAGTGGAGAACTTTGCAGCCAACAACAATTATTCAAGTTGCTGGAATTAGTCACGTACTGAGACCCGTGCAAAGGAATTAGTCACATATTCGAGATTTGTGCAACAAAAGAAAGAAGGTTACTATAAGATCAAGTCCAATTTGGTATTGGAGCGAAAGTTCAACCGTAGGTTGGTATTTTTGGATAGGCCAGGGTAGTGGTAAGATTCCTGGGAGTGGTGACTTTAAATTCACCCAGTGGAGTTTTTGTCTTGCAAGAGATTTTCTTCATTTGTTAAAAAATCATTGTGTCAATTTAAATTTTTATTGCATTTAGTTTATTTGGTGATTTATTAATGCGTCTATGATTTGCATGTAATTTGACCTAATTAATCAACTTGAGTAATTGAATTAATTAACCAGGGTCAATCTATCTTAACCCTACACTTCTTATTCCTAATAAAAGAATCCGTACCACACTTTGTTAAATATATTCACATTACTAAATAATTCTACCAAAACGAGTTTATTTAATCTTTTGTTGTTCCACTTGTTCAACTTTTGCTAGAATAGTCATGGTAGCTTTTTTATTTAATTAATAAACATTGGAAGCTATAGTGGCATGTAAAAGAGACTTTGTATGAAGAAAGAGTCGCATATATGTTAATGTAGGTTTACTGAGAGCAAATCCGTCCATTATCTCCTATAATATTAATTGGTTAAAGTATCTGGTTGCATCTTCCCTGCGACTGCGTTCTTTAACTTTTACTAAGACTTAGGGCTGTGTTTCTTTCACGCAACGTATTTTAATAAGCTTAAAAAAATGTGTAAAACCCTGTGTAAAAGAATTTTTACTCTAAGACCTCATCATTAGTGTCATGCAATAAAGAAATTTATATTGGAATGGAAGACTAGAGGAAATTTATTCACGAATAAAATAAAATAAAAAATATATACAGAATTATATTTAATGGAGTTTGAATAATATGCAAATCAAACTCTTAGATTCTCATAATTAATAGTAGTTTCTTCACATGCGCTTCATATGTAGTCTAAAACCTTTTTTACATATATTTTTTTATAATTTAGTATCATAATTTTTTACTTATCCAAACTAGAGATTTATGCGTTCATCAAATAATATTATACATTTGTGAATTACTGATATAGTCATAAGTGTCATGATGCTAATTCCAAAAAATCAACATCCACACACAAATATATGATTTGCTATTTTGGTGTTTATTTTTTTGGAGCTAACTTCATGACATTCCTAGTTATATCAATAGTTTGCAAATGCATAATATTATTGAACAAATGTACGTAGACATTATTGTTAGTTGTTATTGGTTCAAATTTGAACCTATCAACTGAGATTATTTTTTTGTCACAACAATAACAACCAATAACGACCTGCCACTTAGGATTTGTTGTGAAAATGTTGTGGACATTACATTTCTCAAGAGAGAATTCCTTTTGTTTTTTGTTTTTGTTTTTTTTAAAGAATGAATAAGAGAGAATCCTAAGCAATTAAAAAAAAAAAAAAAAAAAAAAAAAAAAAAAAAAAAAAAAAAAAAACAAACAAACAAACAAACAAAGGCATAAGGATAAGAAGTTAAGAGCAGTTAAAGCTTGAATTGAAATTACCATGAAAAAAGGAATTGTAAATATATATTTAAAACCAATTTAATTTTGCTCCATGAGTCCCATTTTTTTTTTTTTTAAATTTTTGTACAAAGTGAATTAATTAAGTGTAATTAAACACCTATCATATATCTAACTTTATAGATAAAATTAGAAAGAAGAAAAGGTCTGAATGCTTTTACTTTTATGAACCATTTTTTTGCGCAATGAAGTTGTACCGGCGCATATGCGTTTGTGTTGTGGGAAGTTTGTATATAGGTAGAAACTGTGAGTACTTAAAATGTTTGCGTTTGGATTTTCAACGACGTCGAGAGTCTATATTTCTATCCTTTCTAGGAAGCGTTCTTTCATATGGTCAAAAGTCAAAATGAAAAAACTATATTTTCACATTTCATCACAAATTGAAATCATGCATGAATACGTGTCTGACTGCCTACACTGGAATTCAATTTTATATTTGCATGTGCATACCAAAACTTCGACAATTGATCAGCATGGCACTAGAAGTTTAAAATATTGGAAATAACTACCATTGTATCTATCTTTATACTGATAAACATAAATGCAATTTATGCAAAAGTTATAAAATGATCACCACTCTGAAAATACACCTAAAAGATACAAAGCAAGAAACTTGATAACTATTGAGTGGAATTCACCAAAAGATAAGAGTTAAACAAACAAAACAACCGTCAAAATCTTCTGCTCTAAAATGGTCTTGGATTGGAGGTGAAGGGGATAAAATACGGCTTGATGGGCCTGATTTAATGGGCTTGATGGATCCTGTTTCATGGGCCATCAGGGAGCTGGTCCAACTTTCGCTAAGGCCCATCGTTGATAGATACAGTAACAACCCTGGATGAAGTGTGCTTGCTGCCTATGCCTGAATCATCCTAGAACCCCAAAGAAAATAGGAATCCTAGAGCAAAAGGGATTCCAGAAGATACGCGCGCCAAAGGAAGATCTTCTCTACAAGGAAAGATCTTGGTCACCACATTTGGAAATATTCAAGTAGAGTCCTATAAGGAAAAGACTTCAACATCAAGGAAAAGAGACCAACCTTCTATCACTATAAAAGCCCCAATACCCTCACAAATCAAGATAGGCATAATTTATCTCTCTCTAACACTCTAGAGTTGAGAATAGTTCTAACTTGACCTTTGGAGGGTATTTGGCCGGCACCACACTGGTGCCCTCTGTTAGATCACTTATTTCTTCTTGCAGGTTATTAGTTCAAGCATACGAGGATTGTGTAGCTCACTAGTGATCTTATGGCATCATCAGTTGGCGCCGTCTGTGGGAAATGTTTCATGGATTATAAGCCATACTATCGCTTCCCGGACAAAAGAGTTGCATGGTGCTCACTCACTTAATGGCGACCACTAATGACGTTCAAGTAGAAGAACCCCCCACGACCGCACTCGAGAAACAAGTTAAGACTCTTGCCACGGCCGTGGAGCGCCTCACCAAACAAAATCGCAACCTGGAAGAGCAGCTGAACCATAAAAACGCAGCACCAAATAACCAAGGAGCGGATCAAGAAGGAACCAGCGCTGAAAGGAGAAATCAAGAGGGACTACAGGCCAGTAACGCACCAAGCAGACCGGAGCAACAAAACATGAGCCTTCCCTCCCTTGCGGATATGGCTCTACCACCTATTATTGCGGAGATGTAGGCAATGAAGGAACAGATGGAAGTAATGATGAATGCTCTCAAGGGACAAGCGTCTAGCGATCTTGACGACCTTGTTAACCGAACTGACTCGCCATTCACTGCTTCCGTCAGCTCCTTCCCCCTGCCGAGTAAGTTCCGCATGCCACATATGGATAGTTATGACAGGGTCAAGGACCCTCTAGACCACCTAGAGACCTTTAAGACCTTGATGCACCTTCAAGCAGTAGCAAATGCAATTATGTGTAGGGCTTTCCCTACAATGCTGAAGGGTGCGGTAAGAGTTTGGTTCAGCCGGTTGACGCCCAACCCTATCAGCACCTTCAAGGAGCTGAGCACTCAATTTACTGCCCACTTCATCGGGGGACATAGATACAAAAAGTCTATGGCTTGCTTGATGAGCATCAAGCAACGAGAGGAGGAGACGATGAGATCCTACATATCCCGCTTCAATAAGGAAGCACTCTCGATTGATGAAGCCGACGATAAGATACTTGTAGCGGCATTCACTAATGGGCTTAAGAAGGGGAAGTTTTTGTTCTCCTTGTACAAAAATGACTCGAAGACCATGTTAGAAGTGCTTTACAGGGCCACCAAGTATAGGAACGCTGAAGACGCGCTACTGGCCCAAGAAGAAAAACCTAAGAAAAGAGAAAGGCAAGAAGACACACAGTAAGACCAAGGCCAGAAGAAGGCAAGGACAGGAGACCGAAGGGATGAAAGGTGTCCTAAGCCCCTAGGAGGAAGATTCACAAGCTTCACCCCATTGACCACCCCAATAGATCAAGTCCTAATGCAAATCAAGGACGAAGGGGCTCTAACATTCCCTAGGAAACTAAGAGGTGATCCCAACAAGCGATCTAGGGATAAATATTGCCGCTTCCACCGTAGCCATGGTCATGACACGGTAGATTGCTACGACCTAAAATAGCAGATTGAGGCCCTCATCAGATAAGGAAAACTGCAGAAGTTCGTCAACAAGGAGAGAACAGATCCACCCCCACAAGACCAGTACCCCCGACGAGAGAATGAGTGATCGAGACCCCCCATAGGGGACATAAGGATGATAGTGGGAGGAATAGTTGCAGCCAGGTTGTCAAAAAAGGCTCGCAAAACCTACCTTAGGATGGTACAAAATGTTCAGCTGACAGGAACCGTGCCAAAAATAGCACGGAGAGAAGGCCCCATTATCGGATACTCAGAAGAAGATGCGCAACGTCTTCACCACCCACATGAGGATGCGCTCGTCGTCAGCATATGAGTAGGAGACTACAACATGCACCGAGTGTTGATCGACAACGTTAGCTCAACAGATATCCTATACTACCCGGCGTTCCAGCAGATGAGGATCGACAAGGAACGATTAATTCCGACAAATGCCCCGCTTGTTGGTTTCAAAGGTAACGGGTATTCCCCCTGGGTGCGGTCACATTTTCTGTTGTGGTAGGTGATTACCCCCAACAGATCATCAAGGACGTAACATTACTAGTAGTCGATTGCACGTCTGCCTATAACATTATTCTCGGACGACCCACGCTTAATTCGTGGAAGGCTGTAACTTCAACGTACCACCTGATGATTAAGTTCCCTACCGACTATAGAGTGGGAGAGTTGCGTGGAAGTCAGGTGGCCGCACATGAATGCTATGTAGCCATGATGGAAATGGAGGATCAGGTCCAGGCCCTGAATATAGAAGAGCACTGGATGGTAACGGAGCCGGTAGAGAAACTTGAACAGATATCCCTTGACAATTTCGATCCTGACCGAACGACCAAAATTGAACCCTCGCTAATCCCGCAATCCATCAAGAGCTCATAACCTTTCTTAGAAGCAATCGAGACGTATTCGCTTGGAGCCATGAAGACATGCCAGGAAATAGACCCTTCGGTCATGGTACACAGATTGAATGTATCGCCCTTCTTTCCACCCATCAAACAAAAGAAGTGAGTGTTCACCCTCGAGCGAGATCAGGCCATAGCGGAAGAAGTCCGCAAACTACAGGAGGCGAGCTTCATTAGGGAGTTTTATTACCCCGACTGGCTGGTAAACGTGGTGATGGTTAAGAAAGCTAGTGGGAAGTGGAGAATGTGAGTGGATTTCACTGACCTGAACAAAGCTTGCCCCAAGGATAAATATCCTCTCCTGTGGGTCGACGTCCTTATGGACTCTACGGCTCAGCATCAGCTGTTAAGCTTCATGGATGCTTTCTCAAGTTACAACCAAATCCAAATGCACGAAGATGATCAGGAGAAAACTTTTTTGTAACCAGCCAAGGCCTCTTCTATTATAAGGTGATTCCATTCGGCCTAAAATATACAGGCGCAACATATCAGAGGCTTATGAACAAGATATTCAGATAGCAAATCAGGAGAAATGTCCAAGTCTATGTTGATGACATGCTAGTAAAAAGCTGAAGGGAGGAAGATCACTTGGAAAACCTTAAAGAGACATTCAACACCCTTTGCTCCTACAACATGAAGCTCAATCTGGGAAAGTGCGCCTTCGAAGTGACGGCAGGAAAATTCCTAGGGTTCATGGTGTCTCAAAGGGGGATTGAGGCCAACCCGGACAAGATCCGAGCCATAATGGAGATGGTGCCCCCAAGAAATGTGAAGGAGGTACAAAGCCTCAACAGCAAAATAGTGGCATTGAATAGATTTGAATCAAGAGCAACAGACAAGTGCTTACCCTTTCTTCACAAATTGAAGAAATCTTTCGAGTGGACTGCCGAGTGTCAGCAAGCATTCGAGGAGTTAAAAGCCTACCTATCCTCCCCACCACTGCTGAGTCCCTCGTAACCAGGTGAAGAGCTTTTCCTCTACCTAACCATCTCCCCCACTGTTGTCAGTGCCGCCTTGATCAAAGAAGAGGATAGGGTGCAGAAGTCCATATACTACGCCAGCTGGGCGCTTCGCGGAGCTGAAGAAAGGTGCCCACCTATGGAAAAACTCGCTTTCGCGTTAGTCACAGCAGCCCGTAAGCTTAAACCATATTTTCAAGCCCACACAGTGATCGTCCTGACCGACAAACCTTTTGAGACGGGCAATGAGTAGTCCTGAAGCCGTTGGTCAATTCGCACTATGGGCCATAGAGCTGAGCGAGTTTGACATCCAGTATTGACCAAGAACTGCTATCAAGGGACAGATCTTCGTGGACTTTATATCAAAATTTATGAGCGACGAGGGCGAGGGGGCAAATGAGGTTCCCCAGTGGAGCATACATACAGATGAATCATCCAACAAACAAGCTGGAGGGGCCGACATCGTACTACTATCACTCGAAGGGGACACAGTTGAGTGTATGGTCTGTCTAGACTTCCCCACTACCAACAATGAGGCGGAATATGAAGCACTCGTGACAGGGCTCGCCTTGCCAAAGCAGCAGGGGCCAAGAGCGTGATCATCTATTGTGACTTACAGGTCGTTACTAATCAAGTGAATGGAGACTATGAGTGCAAGAACGAAAGGATATGGAGGTATCTTGATCAAGTAAAAAAAAGAGTAAGCGCCAAGTCGTCCAGATCTCCAGAGGAGAAAATGAGAAAGCTGACCACCTTGCCAAAGCCGCTTCAGGAGAACATATGATCACCCTTGGTAACATACTCTCTTTTGTTCAATTCTATCCATTAATAGATCCCAATGATGTACATGAAATTGGCTTTGAGAACAACTGGACCACACCATTGGTTTCCTACTTAAAGAACGGCGTCCTGCCAGACGAGAAGGAAGCCACAAGAAAACTGAAGGTCCAAGTAGCAAGATTCGTCTTAATGAAAGATGTCCTATATAAAAGAGGTTTCTCCCATCCATATCTGAGATGCTTAGGAATGGAAGAAGCAGACTACGCCATGAGAGAAATCCACGAGGGTATTTGTAAAAACCACTCAAGGGCACGGTCGTTAGTACACAAGTTAATTCGAGCTGGATACTATTGGCCTACAATGCTGAAGGACGTATAAGCTTATGTCAAGTCATGCGACAAGTGTCAGAGGTTTAGCAACTTCATCAAGCAACTGTCCGAAGAGCTGACCCCGATGATGGCACCTTGGCCATTCGCTCAATGGGGACTAGACATCATAGGCCCATTCCTAACAACGGTCAGGCAGCTAAAATTTCTGGTAGTTGGCATAGACTATTTCACTAAGTGGGTAGAAGCAAAGGCTTTAGCCACTATCACGGAAAAAAACATTCAAAGCTTTGTCTAGAGAAATATCATATGCAGGTACCGGATACCTAAAGTACTGGTCTCTGACAACGGTAAGCAATTCGACAGCAGCGCATTCAGAGATTTCTGTTCAGAGCTAGGAATCAAGAACTACTACTCGTCACCCGTGCACCCACAGGTTAATGGGCAGGTCGAAGTCACAAACCGGTCTTTGCTCAAGATAATCAAGACCCAACTTGAGGGGGTAAAGGGTATCTGGCCAAATGAGTTACCAAGTGTTCTGTGGGTATACCAGATTATAGCAAGAACACCCACTGGAGAAACGCCATTTCGTCTAGCATACGGAAGTGAAGCTGTCATTCCCGCAGAAGTGGGGCTCACAAGCTGCTGGGTGGAGAACTAGACAAGGATGAGAACGAGAAGGCCATACGCCTTCAGCTCGACTTGGTGAACGACATCAGAGCAGCAGCAGAGCAAAGGTTGGCGCGTTATCAGAATCTCATGGCAAAACACTACAACTCCAGCGTCAAGCATAGAGACTTTCAGGTCAGTGATCTGGTACTACAAAAGGTAATGGGCGCCGCTAGAGATCCATCTCAGGGGAAGCTAAGCCCCAATTAGGAAGGACCCTACAGGATCGCATCATGGCAGAGGAAGGGCACCTACCACCTGGAAACGTTGGATGGAAAAAAGTTGCAACACCCATGGAACGCGGAACACCTACGAAAGTACTACCGGTAGAAGTAATATGGAGAACAGCAATGATCCCAATTGCCCAGTTTATTTAGTCTTTAGCTACAATTACTAGTTTTTCTTTAACTGTTTTTGCTACAATCTTTTTATGCCTTTTTAAGCCCAAAGGGGCAGGTACTTTTTTCTACAAACACATTTTCTTTTAAGAGGAATATTCAGATACAGCTTTGGTTTTCCCCATGGATTTTATTATGAATGGATAGATTACACGGTGTCCACAAAGTGGACGGATCACTCAAGTGGGTGAAAATTACATAGACAAATACAACAAGTCCACAATGTGAACGGATCATCCCAGGAGGATGAAAATTTGAAGTCCAAAGTGGACGAATATAGAACAAGTCCACAATGTGGACGAAAAGTCCCAAGAGGATGAGAATTTGAAGTCCAAAATGGACGGATATACAACAAGTCCACAAAGTGGATGGATCATCCCAAGAGGATGAGAATGTGAAGTCCAAAATGGACGGATATACAACAAGTCCACAAAGTGGACGAATCATCCCAAAAGGATGAAAATTTGAAGTTCAAAATGGACGGATATACAACAAGTCCACAAAGTGGACGAATCTTCCCAAAAGGATGAAAATTTGAGGTCCAAAACGGACGGATATAAGTCAAAGTCCACAAAGTGGACGGATCATCCCAGAAGGATGAAAATTTAGAGTCCAAAATGGACGAATATAAACCAAAGTCCACAAGGTGGATGGATCGTCCCAGAAGGATGAAAGTTTAAAGTCCGACAGGGACGGATATAGACCCAAGTCCACAAAGTGGACGGAGTATCTCTGGAAGATGAAAACTATGAACATGACGGATCTTAAAAATTCTTTAGATCAAAGAATGAACGAGCGGAAAAAACGTCCTCAAGGTGGACGAGTCATCCAAAGAGGGTGAAAATTTTAAAAAGAAACCCAATAAGGAGACGGATACAAACAAGGTCCGTAATAATATGGACGGAGCGCCCTTAAAAAGTCCAGATTGAACAGTTTAGCTTGAAAATATCAGAATACAAGGTGCAAATTTAAAAAGAAAATTAAAATACTCAGCAGGACGGCTATAACAAATAGAACAAAATGAACGGATGCATTCAACAGAAACAACAAAACCGAATAATATTAAGCCCTTAAAAGGGAATGTATACATATTATCCACAATGGATGAAAATTGTTCTCCAAATATATAAAAAAAGAAAAATTATCTAATTATGGCAACTGTTGGACTTGAGTGTCAACCATCTGATGAGGGGCTTCATTGACGACAGACTGATGAGCTGCCTCCACGACGGGCTGTACTTGTGCATTTTGAGCTTGTGCTGACTCCCCGTCACCAAGAACTTCGTCATCAACAAAGAGGTCGTCAGTGTCCTCTGAGGTGGTGGGCATGACGGAGGTTTGACCTTGGTCCTCAACCTTGATGTTTGAAACGTCCAAGTCTAGCCAGGCCTTCTTAATTTGACAGATGGCATCGTCGAAGCCTTGAAGGAAGGAGTCTCCTAGCTCTGAAATCAGGGCATCGAAGTCACGGTACTCACATATCGCAACCTCCTTAGCCTGATGGACCTCATCCTTCAGGTCTTGTATCTCCTTGTCCTTACCTTCAAGGGCCTTCTTTGACTCCTTAGTACTCTACTCAAGATCTTTTCTCGCCTTTTCTGCAAGTCCAAGCTTTTTCTCCATCTTGGGTTTCCAACTTTGCAGTTGGTTCAGCTCATCTTCCATCTACTCTAACTTTGTTCGTACACGTTCTAGGGTCATCTCATGGTTGAGACATTGTTCCATCAGCCCTTTCATTATAACCATTGCTTGAAAAAAAGGGGGGAGTTAGATTGAAAGCAAAAGTAATGGACGGTGGTAAAGGAGACGGGCAGGGTTACCTGAGTAATTGTAAAAGGCCCGTCTCCCCCATGGCCTCCGTAGAGTGATTCCTCAAGTCCTCGTAGTCCTCCGACGATATAATGGACGAAATCTGCTCCAAGGCATGTTTCGAATCCTCCCAAAGGAGGACAGGTGGCCTCTCTTTGTCTATCGACGGACCCTTCATGAGGCCTTTGCCGACCCCGTGTTTCGCTGGGGTGGCTGTCTTCGCAGCCTTAGCGATAAGCCCTACGACGGGCTCCAAGGATACTTTGGCCTTTTTGGCAGGACGGTCCCCTTTAGGCAGCGGTTTCCTCTTTATCGACGGGATACTTGGGCCCGTCCCAGTGGGAGCTACGTCACCTGTTTCTTTCTTCTTTGCGGCCTTTGACCTAATCAACGCTCTCCTCTTGGCATCGTCCATTTTTGAAAAGGAGGACGGGCAATGTTAGCCACCAAAATGAAAATAAAGACCGTTTAAATAAGATTAAAGATGATGAACTTACGTCTTCGAATCTTTTCCTCGTACTTGATGGCTGCTGGTGTTGGCTCTAGTCCGTCGCAATACCAGTGGATGGTATTTAGTGTAACCAATTTCGCCCAAGTCCTTTCTTCCAGCTGGGTCTTAGAAAAAAAAATTTCGAGGAAGGCAAATTCCTTAATATCAACTTAGGGGCGTCATCTAACTACAAAAGAAGAAGAACAATTAAAATTGTCAAAAAGGTTATGAAATGAACGATTAAAATTTTTAATACACTAGGACAAGTGCATACTAGACGAGTGTAATATGCCCCAAGTCGTGTCGATGGGCATGTGCTCCGTGTCCCTTAGGTGACACATCCAACCGTCACCTTCCAGGAAGAAGTAACGGTTCTTCCAATCCCTATTTAAGTTTGGTGTGTTGTAAATAACCTTCAACAACGGACTCCTAGCTACAAAACTATACATCCCCCTAGACCTATCAATCTCATCTGGACGGTAGCAGTGAAGGAACTCCCTCACCGTCAGCTTCTTGGCACCGTACAGGACCTCCATTGCTATGAAGACCTTCTAGGCATTGGGGAAAACTTGGTTGACAGATAGTCCCAGGTATTTGAGGAGCTCATGGTGAAGGGAATTTAGCGGAAACCTAAGTCCTGCCTTCAGCATATGCTCATATACTCTGACACCCTCGACTCTGTCGTAATAACATTTCTCGGACTTACAGGGCAGACGGATGGGGATGTTATCTGGAATTTGGTAGTTATCTCTAAATGTTTTGAAGTGGTTTCCTTTGATGATGGACACGAAGTTATTCACCATCCATTCTGGTAGCATGACAAACTCCCTAAGTCCATTAGCACCTATGACGGATCCTACTATCTGTTCCTTATCGTCATCAGAAGTCTCTTTTTGATCAACCACCTCCACGTCCTCATTTGTTGAGGACGAGGAGGAGGCGGACAAACTCCTATCTTCACTTGGACTCTCTTCGTCTCTATGACCGGATGGATATACTTCCTTGTAATCCACCCCGTTACGGACAACTGATTGATTACTCGACGCGCTAGACATTTCCCACACGTAACGATAAAACCTAAGACTCTGACAGATCTAGATATTATGACGAGTGTGTAAAGTTTGGAAGAATGAATTAAAATGAAAGGGGGGAAAAGTATATCTATAGGATTTATGGGAAGAAAGCACTTACCAATCTTGTTAATGAATGGAGGCAGTATAGCGATGACGGACATAGCAACTAGACGAGGTGGTCTCTGACAGGTATAACGGGTGCGCTCTGACAAGTGAGTTTTGGCTGAAAATGGAGAAATGAGAAAGGAAGACTCTGTTATTTATATGGGAGGTGCACAGAAGACGGAGCGACGCTTCGATTCGAGATAAAATCCAATCAAAGGGCGACGCGTGTCATGCTTCATTATGACTTTCAGACAGCCTGTCAGATGTTGGCACAGTTAACGATGTCCACGTTCACATCGTCATCTCCTTTGGCATGACTCCGTCAACCCTTTAGTATTGCTCCGTCAATTCTTTGGCTTTACTCAATCAAATCTTTGGTTTTACCCCGTCGTCCCTTTAAGATGAACCGTCATCCCTCAAGCCTGGTATCGTCACCCCATGAGTCCTTCCACTCATCTATGACGGACCCATAGGGTGAAGGGGGCAACTGAAGGGGATAAAATACGGCTTGACGGGCCTGATTTAATGGGCCTGACAAATCCGATTTCATGGGCCGACAAGGAGCTGGCCCAACTTTCACTAAGACCCATCGTTGGTAGATACAGTAACAACCCTGGATGAAGAGTGCTTGCTACCTCCTAAATCATCCTAGAACCCCAAAGAAAATAGGAATCCTAGCGCAAAAAGGATTCCAGAAGATACATGTGCCAAAGGAAGATCTTCTCTACAAGGAAAGATCTTGCTCACCATGTTTGCCTTCTACCACTATAAAAGCCCCAATACCCTCACAAATCAAGGTATGCATAATTTATCCCTCTCTAGCACTCTAAAGTTGAGAATAGTTCTAACTTGACCTTCGGAGGGTATTTGGTCGACACCACACCGGTGCCCTCTGTTAGATCACTTATTTCTTCTTGTAGGTTGTTAGTTCAAGCGTGCGAGGATCGTGTAGCTCACTAGTGATCTTACGGCATCATCAGGAGGTGAGGGTCCATTTCTCAAAACTGGTACTTTAGAAGATAATCAAGGTTTGGAATCTGAGACTGAAAGTGATTCTAGTATAGCTATACTTTTCAATCTTGACTCTTTGAATAGAGAATGGCCTGAGGTGTTGCTTGTGAATCAATGGAATAGGGGTCAAATCCCTGAGTCTTCGGATTCCTTCGTAAATTCTCTGGTTCGTCGTATGAATAGGAGAGGCTGCATTTTGAGAGAGGTGAGTCAAGTAGGGGCCCATAGCTAAATCAGGGCTAGGCCCAATCCTATAACCCAGGCCGTGGGCAACCTTCTTGGGCCCAACATACTTGTTCACCACTTAACCCTCTAAGCTCAGATACATCAACTATTAGTTGCCCAGATCTAATCCCAACTGACCCAAGTCCACCAACACCAAATTCTGCAACCTCTGACCCTCACCCTTTATCAGAGCTTCAGTGTGATGAATGTTTTGATACTCCATATGATAGGAAGATTAATAATCTGGGTTCAAGGAAAAGATTCTACAAAGAGATAGGGAAAATAGGGAGGAATATCAGACAAAAAATCCTTTGTGGTTTATTTACGGGTTGTCAAACTCTAGAAAAACAGAAAGAAGGTTTGTGTTCAGAAGATAATGGTGATCAGGGTACTGCAAAGTCTGTTGAAAACCAAGGAAATTCAGTTAATCCTTGTGCTGAAGAACGAGATGGGTTCGGGGAAGCTGACCCTATTCAGCTTCCCAGGCAACCATGAGAGTTTTGAGTTGGAACTATAGGGGTTTGGGCAAATCCTCTGTAGTTCTACAGTGTCAGAAAATTGCCCAGGAGTATTGGCCAGATGTTCTTTTTCTTATGGAAACCAAACTTACTAAGGATAAAGGAGAAGAAATTTGGAGTAGATGTGGTTTTTTTTATGGCTGGGAGCTTCCGAGGGATGGTCTAAGTGGTGGTATTTTGCTTGCCTGGATGCCTAATCAAAGACTCCAGATCAGATATGCATCTAAGAATCTTGTGCACACTGATTTACTCGACAACAAAGGTACACCTCTTTCCATCACTTTTGCTTATGGCCACCCTGTTTTAGCTAAAAGAGAGGATGTTTGGAATAAGCTTAAGGACTTAAAAATGTTAACACACCTTAACTGGCTTTGTATTGGGGATTTTAATCAAGTCCTCAGCAATGATGATAAATTTTCCTTCAATCAGGGTGTTCTCTTAGGGGCTGACTCTCTTCATAATGTTATTTCTGAATTATCTCTTTGTGAGTTAGCTACTTCTGGTCAAAGATTTACTTGGATGAATAAAAGGGAGGAAGGTGATTTTGTAATGGAGAGACTAGATAGGGCTTTTGCAAGTGTAGATTGGATAAACACCTATCCTAATTATGCACTAAAAAAATTGCCTATTGCTCGTTCTGACCATGGTCCCATAATATTAGTTTTTGATTTTAAGCTACCCTATCGTAGAAGACCTTTTCGTTTTGAACAAATGTGGTTATCACATTCTTCATGTAAAAATTTAGTAAGGGAAGCTTGGGGTGTTAGAACCACAGGGTCTAGAGCTTATCAGTTTAGGACTAAACTTTCAAATGTGAGGAGGGCTTTCTATACTTGGAATAAGGAAGTTTTTGGGAGATTAGAACATGATATTGCTCACAAACAAGCTCAACTCCAAACTATGCAGAATTCCATCATTTCTATTGATGATGTGAGGAAGGACAAGGTGTTTAGAGAGGAGTTGGAAACCTTGTTGCATAGGGAGGAAATGATGTGGGCCCAGAAAGCAAGATGCAACTGGATAATTTTGGGTGATAGAAATACCAAATATTTCCAAACTGTTGTGAAACAGAGAAGGGCTAAGAATAAGATTTTGCAGCTTAGAACCGAGGATGGTAGTGTCATAGAGGATCAAAAAGGGATTGAGAACTTATTGGTGAATCATTTTCAAAAATCATATGATGGTTCTGTCTCTGCTTCTTTTGAAAACATTTTGAATGAAATCCAAACTCTTCCTATTCCCCTTGTATCAAGCCAACAGAGTTGTGCTCTTGATTGTCCTGTTTCTTATTCTGAAATTGAGTCTACTATTTTCCAGTTAGGGTCTCACAAAGCACCTGGGCCAGATGGTATTCCAGCATTTTTTATCAGGAATATTGGGATACTGTGAAATTTGATGTTTTTAGCACTGTTCAAGCCTTTTTTCATTCAGGTTCCTTACTCAAATCTTTTAATCATACTTTCATTACCCTGATTCCAAAAAATTCCTTCCCTGATAATGTCAATCAGTTTAGGCCTATAAGTCTTTGTAATGTTATTTACAAAGTCATCTCTAAGATCCTTGTCAATAAGCTTAAACCTTTGATGGATCAATTGGTCACTCCTTACCAAAATGCCTTTATCAAAGGAAGGAATATTTCGGATAACATCCTCATTGCCCATGAAATTTTTGATATTCTCGGTAATAAAAAGGGAAGGAAGCATTGTTATGGGGCTTTAAAAATTGATGAGTAAGGCATATGATAGGATAGATTGGAAATTTCTGAGGGCCGTTCTGGTGGCCATGAATTTTAGCCCAAGATGGATAGGTTGGGTCATGGAGTGTGTTTCAACTGTTCAGTTTACTCTCCTTGTTAATGGTAGTATAACTCAGACTTTTAAACCTTCAAAAGAGCTAAGGCAGGGGGATCCTATATCTCCCTATCTATTTTTGTTGTGTGCTAATGTGTTGTCTCTTGCTCTTTTGAAAGCTGAACATAACAAGGCTATTCAGGGGATTAAGGTAGGTAGAAATGGGTGTACCTTTACACACCTGTTCTTTGCTTATGACTCTTTACTTTTCTTCAAAAAAGACAACAAATCCCTCCAATATTGATAATATTTTGTAGTGGTATTGTAACTTGTCAGGGCAGAACATCAATCTGGCCAAATCTGACCTATTTTGTTCTTCCAATGTGCCTGAAGTTGAGCAACTTTCCTCAGCCAATTCTCTCCAGGTTAATCTGGTCAAAAATCCTAGTAAATACCTTGGCCTTCACTTCAAATTGAAAGGTAAGAGAGTAGGGTGTTAAGAAGCTTTATATGATACATTGGGATAAATTGTGCCAAAACAGAAACAAGGGTGGCCTAGGTTTCAAAAAATTCAACCTCATGAATCAAGCAATGCTTGCAAAGCAATTTTGGAGGATAAGTCATAACCCTCAATCCCTTTTAGCCAAAACCTTCAAAGCCAAGTATTTTCCACATTGTTCTATTCATGAATGTGTGCCTAAACCTCACCACTCTTGGTTTTGGAGGAACTTAATCCAGCATGACAACCCAAAATTGAAGGATGGTAGATGGTGGATAGGGAATGGTAGAGACATACCTTTAAAACACTCAGATTGGTTTAATTGTCCTAGCCATAATCTGCAAAATCCCAATTTGATCACTGGCAAAGTGGCTGACCTCATTAATCACAATTCTGGTGAGTGGAAAGCTGACCTAGTTAGATCCATTTACATAGCACCTCAATGTTCAAAAATTCTGAGTATTCCTATTTCAAAAACTGGGGCTGTTTCAGATAAGATTCTTTGGAAACGCTCAACTACAGGTCAGCATGATGTTAGGACAGCCTACAAGATTCTTCTTAAGGATGAGGTCTCAAAATTTCCTTTTCAAGATAGCCCTCATCATATTCAAACAGAGGTATGGCAGATAATTTGGAAGGTGAGAACTCCCCACAAAGTGAATCTCTTTGTGTGGAAACTCATGCAAGACTGCCTTCCGACCTTCCTTGCTCTTAAGAACAGAGGCATTTGTCATCACAGCACATGCCCTTTCTGCAATGAAGAGGAAGAGTCTACTTCCCATCTGTTTCTTCATTGTACTTTCACTAGATGGTTCTACTCTTGCCATTCACTCTTCAGACTTTAATAATATTAGTGTTCAAGCTTGGTTGAAAAATATTATCCTAAGACTCAGACAGCTGGACCAAGAGAGGATGGAGTATCTTTGCTCCATTTTCACCTTCCTTTGGACAATTTGGAAACATAGGAACATGGTGACTCATGATGGCAAAACTCCTAATCCCACTGAAGTTATTCTAACTGCACAATCTTTGATTTGCAGGTTCAAGGAAGCTTTTGAAACAAAGATAAACCATGACAGACCCAACAAAGGAATTCAGCCTAATCACCAAAATATTGGAGGATGCTGGGATCTTATTATCAAAATTGCAGGAGCTAGGAAAGCTAGACAAAAGAGGACTTCTTTTGCTTATGAAGCTTCAAATCTGCAAGGAAGAACCATGTTCTCAGGATGTGCCAGCAGTGGAGCTTCTACAATTACTGCAGCAACTCAAGAAGCTTTAGTA
Organism: Quercus lobata; assembly: GCF_001633185.2. Lineage (NCBI taxonomy): Eukaryota > Viridiplantae > Streptophyta > Magnoliopsida > Fagales > Fagaceae > Quercus > Quercus lobata. Next base: position 10,775,255 of record NC_044906.1, on the reverse strand, counting down.
GTGTCTGCTGTTAAAGCAAAAGGTTTGGGTTTTTGCAAAATTTTGATCTTGTGTTGTAGTAAAAGTTTAGTTAGTGTATGTAATTTGCAATGTAGTCCCAACTGGCAGCAAAAAACGTTGCTCTCTGACTTAGTATATTTGCAGCAACAAGGCTTGTGTTATAAGACCCTTTTTGTTCCCCGGGTCATCTTAGGTTTAGTTTATAACACAGCCAAGTTTGCTCTTAAGGTCCCTGGTCCTTGTTGCTGGGTGCATCCAGCATTTGCATAGTTGTTTTTCCTTCAATTTTGGTATTAAAAAAAAAAAATTATTTATTCTCAAAAGCTAAAAAACAAATTAATTCAGAACAAAACTCGCTAATCTCTTTTTTGCTGAGAACATTCACTAATCTCATTTCATACATGAGATAGAACTTGTACAAGAATAACTTGGAACAATCCTTCAAGCACGAGTAATGACAACTTACATTTTTCTAAATATAAACATCTATTTAAAATTAAATATTCAAAACACAACTAACAATATGATCAACTAAGTCTAAGTTTGGTATGCTCATACTTAAATATTGATTGGTCATATTCATAGGGTTGAATATAACCAATCAATAGTAGTTTAAATTCTACCTATATTAGGCTATATTCATCATTATTTTTTATCCTTCTATAATGGCCCAATCCATTACATATAAATCTAAATTCTCTAATCCTTATATTTTAAGAAGAGGAAAAAACTTGGAACAAGTGTAAAAGGGTCAAAGAGTCAAAGAAAAGAACCCACCTAAGACAGCCTCAACAGCCCTCCAAACATGAGTAGTGCCAAATTTTATTTTCAAGGCAAAAATATTTAATAAGAATCAAAGATTTGATCAAATATTCAACACGCAACAAACAAGACTTTGGGTGTGTTTGTTTGGAGGTGAAATAGGATGGATGGAAAACTTTGGAGAGAAAATGAGAATAAAAACTTTTTATAGTGTGTTTAGTTGGGTAGGGAGGAAGGAAACTAAATTGTGGGACCCATGTGTTTTCTTCCCGAGCTTACCAAAAAAACTGAAGGGAGAAATTGAGCATTATTTTTGGACGAAAATGCCCATGTGCAATTGCACATGGGGTTATCCACATTGCTCTTCTTCAACTTTTTTTTTTTTTTTTCCTTTTTGCTTTCTTTTGTGTTTTGTGTTTTTTTTTTTTTTTTTTTTTTTTTTGGGTTTAGATGTGATTTTTTTTCTTGGACATGATTTTTATTTTTTTAATAAATTTAGGTGATTGATTTTTTTTGGTTGTTTATTACTTTTTTGGTCTTAACTGGACATCATTTTTTAACAAGGGTATATGCGTAAATTTATACAAGCTCACTTTTTTCATCCCTCCAATTTTCCACTCCCAACCAAACAAAAATAAGAGAAATTAAAATCTTTTCTATCCTCCCACTTTTCTATCCTCTCACTATTTTCTATCCTCCCACTTTTTCACCCCTCCAACCAAAATGACCCTTAAGAACTGGATGGGAAGTTTTGGAAACCAAAGAGACATAAATAAAGGCAAGATTGCATTTTTTGATGTGCTGGAAAATAGAGACACAAAACTATAGTGCACTCTACAAAACTCCAAACTACACCTTCTTTGATGTGTTGGAAACTAGAGACACAACTTTCAAATATTATATGCGTTTTTTGGCTAATTCTTTAATTCTAAATATAACTCCAAAAGTAATTTTCATAATAACTCAAAAATACTGATTGTGGTTCTGTTAAAACTTCAATTTTTATATTGAGTGTTTGCGTTTGCTTAGTTACTTACTAGGTCATGGTTGTTGTGTTCATCATGGATAAAGATGTCCATTATGCTTCTCATAAGCATAACTGTCAAAACGTGAATCGTATCGTGAATCGATTTTTAATTTTTTTGTATCGTGTATCGTATCATATCGTGTATCGTAAGATACACAAATACTTAATAAAATTTATAAAAAAAATTATAAATATACATATATAAAGGGTATATTCATTATAAAATATTCAACTAATGACTAATTTATTCATCACTTATGTAATAATATTTAACAAACCAACTAAATAAATCAAACTAGCATGTGTTTATAACATACACATTCAAATTACTTAAATTCGAAAGTGATAATATATTACAAATGACCCAAAAATAATAATTTATTTTCAACATATTCATCAAATTGCCTAATCATCTAAGTCAATGCTATCATCATGTTTATAATTTTGCAAATTTATTCTTCATTAAAAATTTTTTCATCGTTATTTGTCATTAACATTTACTATCTCTTCTTATTCTTTTTTTTTTTAATAATTTTTTTATAATTTTTTTTTTGGCATTCTAGTTTCTTGGACTTATAACAATAACGATAAAAATTAAAAAAATTTAAAATAAATTTTTAAATATTAAAGTGAAAGGTAAGTGTGTATTGTGTAGTCCAATTGTAGGAGAAAGGGGAAAAAACTCATGAATATGTTATTTTAGTAGGCTAAATTAAGTAAACTAATAATTTTTGCCTAAAAACAAGTCTAACAACTTGTTAGATTCAAATAAAAGTACAAATTTTAACAAAAAATCGTATTTTAAAGCATTTGTCTATGTATTGTATGATACATACAATTTTACGATACAATACGATTCATATGATACGCACGCTGTATCATACAATTCATAAACACTTACGATACTTTGATACGATACAGAACTTTTTCCACACGATATGATACGTATCGTACAATACTGACAACTATGCTCATAAGTTCTTCATTTCATTCTTTTGCGCTTTTAAGTTTTAAGTAGTTGAGCACTAATTTTATGGTGCTCTGTCTATAAATATTTGCATTCCCTTATGAACATATTAAACAAACAAAAAAAGAGTGCTAAACATAATTAGGACATCATCATGTTGATGCGCTTGCTTTACATACTCCCTCTGTTTCATCTTGTACATTCGTCTCCTTCCAAGCAGCCACTATGCCATGATGATGAGAGCTCAGCCTTGTTGCAATTCAAGGAAAGCTTTATCATAAAAAACTCTGCTTCCTCTGATCCTGTTGCATATCCTAGGGTTAGATCTTGGAGACTAGAAGGTGAAAACAGTGATTGTCGCTCATGGAATAGTGTTGACTGTGATGAGGACACAGGTCATGTGATTGGCCTTGACCTCAGTATCAGTTGTCTACATGGTTCCATCAACTCCATCAGCGCTCTCTTACGTCTAGTTCACTTACAAAGTCTTAACCTTGCTGACAATCACTTTAACTACTCTCAAATCCGATCCTAGCTAGGCAATCTTTCAAGACTTGCGTATCTCAATCTCTCTTCTACTATGTTTTCTGGTCAAATCCCATTTAAGGTTTCAAAGCTATCCCAATTGTCATCCCTGGATCGTTGTTGCAACTATAATTTGTCTTCGGGCAAATACTTCTTGCAATTCAAACAGTTGAGCCTAACAAGCCTAGTTGGAAACTTAACTCGCATAAAATATCTTGATTTGAGTGGGGTGAACATATTCTCCACGGTGCCTAATATCTTCGCAAACTTGTCTACTTTAACATCCCTTTATCTCCATGACTATGGAATACATGGGGAATTTCCAATAGGCATCTTTAAGCTACCAAAATTACTTGTTCTTAACTTGAAGCACAACGAAGTTCTCACTGGTTTTGGCCCTTTTAAGATTGGAGCAGTCCCCTTGAAGAAACGAGCCTCGCAAACACTAGATTCTCCAATGAGCTACCAGCTTCAATGGGAAACCTCGACTCCCTAATTGCTTTGGATATGTGGGGTTGTAACATATCAGGATCCCTTTCATCTTCAATAGGTAACCTCACAAATCTCATTTACCTTAAGCTTTCAAATAATTGTTTGGTGGGTAACATCCCATCTTCAATTGGAAATCTCATCCACCTTGCTTTTGTAGACCTGTATGGTAATACATTGGCTGGTTCAATCCCTTTTGGGCTTGCAAATATGACAAAAATGGACTGCCGTTAGCTTTGGATTCAATCAATTAATTGGTCCAATCCCTCTCGGGCATGCAAACTTGAGACAATTGGCCATCAATTAACTGGTCCAATCCCTTTAGGGCTTTCAAACCTAATACAACTTAGTACCCTTAGCTTGTTCAACAATCTATTAACTGGTCCAATCCCTTTCGGGCTTACAAACCTGACATGATTATCCTTACCCTAGTCAACAATCAATTAACGGGCCAATCCTTTTTGGGCTTGCAAAATTGACCCAACCGATTATCCTTAGCTTGATTTACAATCGATTAACTAGTACAATTCCTTTTGGGCTTCTGAACCTCACAAAATTGGAAATATTGTCTCTTTTGGGCAATGAGTTTCAAGGCCATTTTCCAATCTCCATCATTAACCTAAAGAATTTGAATGCTCTTGATGTTTTTGATAATTATCTTAGTGGTACTGTGTCGATTTGCAACATAACTTCTCTCCTTATCTTTGATGTGTCTAATAACTACTTTGGTAGTTCACTTCCTCAATGCTTGCAAAATATGGTCCAAGGAAGTAAATTAAGGATGATTAGTTTGAGAGGAAACAAATTGCATGGACTATTACCAAGATCATTGGCCAGTTGTATGATGTTAGAGGCCATTGATGTCAGTAATAACCAATTTAATGACACTTTTCCCTCTTGTTTGGGAAATCTACCAACTCAAAAACTTCTCCTCTTGCGGTCAAAAAAGTTCTATGGTAAATATTAGAGAGTCCTGAAATTAATTATGAGTTTCCTAACTTGAGAATTCTTGATCTCTCTTGCAATAATTTTACAGGAAAATTGCCCATAAATTCCTTCAAGAATTGGAATACCTTGAAATTGGACAAAGAACACAACTTGACATATATTCAAATAGAAAAATCTTTTAGCGTGGGGAGTTTTAATTCGTTTTACTTTTACTATTATTCAATGAAAATAACAAACAGGCCTATTCAATGAAAATAACAAACAGAGGCCTGGATATAGCATATCAAAAGGTCCAACAATCCTTCAGAGCAATAGATATATCAAGCAATAGGTTTGTTGGAGAGATTTCAGAATCCATTGTAGATTTAAGGGGGCTTCATGTGCTCAATATTTCCAATAACATTTTCACAAGACACATCCTACCATCTCTAGGGAATCTTAATTGGGAGGACCACTCTTAAAGTATTTGATGAAAATATGAAATATTCTGTGAGTCGACTAACCTTTTTTTTTTTTTTTTGTTAAAAGGGAACTTGCATTAAAGACAAAGAACTAAGGGGGAGGGGAAGGATCAGATATGGATCTGATATGATACATTCCAGCTCTGTCAGAGCTCAACATGCCCAATAAATCCACAGGCGGATCATGGTGCAAAACAAAACAACTATCCTGTTGAGTTCCTAACCGAGCCAAGAAATCAGCACAAGAATTTGCTTCACGAAAACAATGGCTGATCCGGACTTGGCCTATCGTTGACACCAAATTCCTGCAGTCATCAAGGAGAGGCAAAACACAAAAATTAGCACTAGATGAATTTGAAAGGAGCTGCACAACTGCTTTAGCATCAATCTGGACATCCACGGCAGTCAAATGTAAGTCAATACAGAGGGTTAAACCGTCCCTAAGGACCCAAAGTTCTACCATAAAGCTGTCGGCACAGCCAATACTCCTAGAGAAACCACCCAGCCACTCTCCATGCTCATTTCTGATAAGGCCGCCACACCCAGCTCGGCCTGGATTCCCTACAGCTGCACCATCAGTATTTAGACATGCCCACCCAACTTGAGGTCTTTCCCACCTCACGTGCACCACCCTCTTGCTGCCTGACTTCTTGCTGTTTAAACCACAGTGCTGAAACTCCAAGGAACGGAAAAGCGCATCCTTATGGACATTTGGTTGAGCATGCAGATTCCTGAAAATTGTTGCATTTCGATGCTTCCATAGCAGCCAAATGGCAAACGGGAAGATGATTCTCCAAGGAGCTTGCTCTCCTAACCTGCAAGTATTGTTCTTACAGTTGTATTCTAGCCATTGACCCAAGTTTCCCTCATAGAAATTGCTATTTGCCTTACTCCCAATTAGGGGTGGCAATTTTTATCCATATCCATGAACCCACCCATTACCCACCTTATTTGGATAAATCTTAACCCAACCCATTTGAATATTTAATTAGATGGATCTAAATGGATAATCCTACTAATACCCACTAAACCCATCTAAAATTTAAATAAACAACATAAAATCTAAATTTCTAGAAAATGACTAAAATACTCCTAAAACTTAAAAAAAAAACCAAAATACTATCAAAACCCCAAAAAATGACCAAAATCCCCCTAAAACCCAAAAAATGACCAAAATACCCCTCAAAACCTAAAAATGACCAAAATATCACCAAAACCAAGAAAATGACCAAAATATCCTTGAAACCCAAAAAATGACTAAAATACCCCCAAAACCCAGCAAATGACCAAAAAACCCCCCGAAACCTAAAAATTACCAAAATACCCCTAAAATCCAAAAAATGACCAAAATACCCCTAAAACCTAAAAATTACTAAAATACCACCAAAATCCAAAAACTGACCAAAATACCCCCGAAACCTAAAAATGACCAAAATATCTCCAAAACCCAAAAAATGACCAAAATACCCTTGAAACCCAAAAAGGACAAAAGGACTCCCAAAACCAAAAAAATAACCCTTATGAGGTACCTGCTGAAATCCAAAAAATGACTAAAATACCCCTAAAACCTAAAAATTACTAAAATACCACCAAAACCCAAAAACTGACCAAAATACCCCCAAAACCTAAAAATGACCAAACTACCTCCAAAACCCAAAAAATAACCAAAATACCCCTAAAACCCAAAAAATGACCAAAATACCTTTGAAACCCAAAAAATGACCAAAATACCCCTAAAACCTAAAAATGACCAAAATACCTCCAAAACCCAAAAAAATGACAAAAATACCCTCGAAACCCAAAAAATGACCAAAATTCCCCCAAAACCACAAGATGTTGAAATAATACTCCAAACCTTAAAATTGAGCAAATAGCCCCCCTCCCCCCCTCCCCTCCCCCCCCCCCCCCCCCTCCCCCCCCCCACAAACCTCTAAAATGTCCAAAATATCCCCAAAACCCAAAAATTATCAAAATACCCTAAAAACCCAAAAAATGACCAAAATGCTTCCTAAACCTAAAAAATGACCAAAATAACCCCCTAAACCTTAAAAATGACCGAAATACTTTTGAAACCTTAAAATTACCAAAAATACCCCCGAAACCTAAAAAATGATCAAAATACCTTTGAAACTTGTAAAATGATTAAAATACCCCAAGACCTAAAAAATTAATAAAATAACCCCAAAACCTATTACAATGACCAAAATACCCCAAAAACCTAATAAAATGACCAAAATACCCCCAAAACCTAACAATTACCAAAATACACCCTAAACCTAAAAAATTACCAAAATACACCCTAAACCTAAAAAATTACCAAAATACTCAATAAACCTAAAAAATGACCGCCTAATAAAATTACCAAAATACCCTAAAACCTAAAAAATGATCGAAATACCCCCAAAAACCTAAAAAAATGACCAAAATAACCCCAAAACCTAAAAAAATGATCGATAAAAACCCCTGAAACCCAAATTATGACCAAAATGCCCTAAACATGTAAGATGACTAAAATACACCTGAAACATCTAAAATTACCGAAATAGAGGTTTCAGGGTATTTTGGATGTTTCAAGGATATTTTTGACAAATTAAAGGTTCGAAGAGTCTTTCATTCATTTTATAGGTTTCAAGGGAATTTCGGTAATTTTTTAGGTTTCGGGGTTATTTTGACCATCTTTTAGATTCTAAGGGTATTCTAGCCATTTTTTAGGTTACGAAGGCATTTCTGTCATCTTTTAGTTTTAGGGTTATTTCGGTAAATTTCTAGGGTTTAGAAGTATTTTGGTAATTTTTAGGTTTTGGGGTATTTTGGTAATTTTTTAAGTTTCGGTGGTATTTTGGTCATTTTTAGGTTTCGAGGGTATTTCGGTCATTTTTCGGGTTTCAAGGGTATTTGGTATTTTTTGAGTTTCGGGGGTATTTTGGTATTTTTCGAGGTTTTGGGGGTATTTTGGTAATTTTTAGGTTTTGGGGGTATTTTTGTCAGTTTTTGGGTTTCGGGGTATTTTGGTCATTTTTTGGGTTTCGGGGGTATTTTGGCCATTTTATGGGTTTTGGAAGTATTTTGGTCATTTTTAGGTTTCGGGGGTATTTTGGTCATTTTTAGGTTTCGAGGGTATTTCGGTCATTTTTCAGGTTTCAAGGGTATTTGGTATTTTTTGAGTTTCGGGGGTATTTTGGTATTTTTCGAGGTTTTGGGCGTATTTTGGTAATTTTTTGGGTTTCGAGGGTATTTTGGTAATTTTTAGGTTTTGGGGGTATTTTGGTTAGTTTTTGGGTTTTGGGGGTATTTTGGAAATTTTTAGGTTTTGAGGGTATTTTGGTAATTTTATAGGTTTCGGGGTATTTTGGTCATTTTTTGGGTTTCGAGGGTATTTTGGTCATTTTTTGGGTTTCGGGGGTATTTTGGCCATTTTATGGGTTTTGGAAGTATTTTGGTCATTTTTAGGTTTCGGGGGTATTTTGGTCATTTTTAGGTTTCAAGGGTATTTTGGTCATTTTTTGAGTTTTAAGGGTATTTGGTATTTTTTGAGTTTCGGGGGTATTTTGGTATTTTTCGAGGTTTTGGGGGTATTTTGGTAATTTTTTGGGTTTCGAGGGTATTTTGGAAATTTTTAGGTTTTGGGGGTATTTTGGTAATTTTATAGGTTTCGGGGTATTTTGGTCATTTTTTGGGTTTCGGGGGTATTTTGGCCATTTTTTGGGTTTTGGAAGTATTTTGGTCATTTTTAGGTTTCAGGGGTATTTTGGTAATTTTTTGGGTTTTAGGGGTATTTAGGTAATTTTTAGGTTTTGGGGGTATTTTGGTCATTTTTTGGGTTTTGAGGGTACTTTGGTAATTTTTTGGGTTTCGGAGGTATTTTGGTCATTTTTAGGTTTTGATGGTATTTTGGTCATTTTTTGAGTTTTGGGGGTATTTTGGTCATTTTTTGGGTTTTAGGGGGTATTTTGGTCATTTTAGTGGTTTTTAAGCGTATTTGGTGATTTTAGAGATATCAGGGGTATTTTGGTCATTTTAGTGATTTTTAAGCATATTTGCTAATTTTTGAGATATCAGGGGTATTTTGGTCATTTTAGAGGTTTCATGGGTATTTTGGGATAATTTTAGAGATTTTTGGGATAATTTTGGATGTCCAAGGGTATATTGGTAATTTTGGAAGATTAGGGGTATTTGCATCATTTTAGGTATTTATGGGTATTTTGGAGGTCAAGAGGGTATTCAAGTAGTTTTAGAGGTATTTGGGTCATATTGGGTTAAATGGGTGGGTTACTAATTAAATGGGTTGGGTTGGTAATGGATAATTAATTTATATATAAACGGGTCATAAATGGATAAATGGGTAATTATACACCCAACCCATCTATGACCCAACCCATTTATGACCCAACCCGTCCATTTGCCACCCCTTAATATATATTAAGTGAGAGGCGTTGGGCCATTACCTGATCGGCCTGATGGTTGAGCTGCTCCTGCTTGAGAGAGATAGAGCACCAATGCGTTAGATTAATGGAAGGGCCTCAAAGGTAGCTGGGTAGGCAATGAAGTTTGAGAGATTATTATAGTAATGTGGCTCCTCAGAGTCAGTTTGCTTCACATGAATCACATACATTATAGGGATAAGATAATCCTAAGGTCATGATGAGAAGGTTTGGTGATTCTGGCATTTGTAGTATGAAAATGAAATTTGAATCATCTCAAATTTTGTTGTGGTGGACAACAATGAGAAGGGACCATAGTGTGTGATTCTGGCATTTGTAGTATGAAAATGAAATTTGAATCATCTCAAATTTTGTTGTGGTGGACAACAATGAGAAGGGACCATAGTGTGAAACTTTTTTAGTAGATAAGATTAAATATTTACATATATCCTCTGCTATTTTTTTTTTTTTTTTGGAGAAAAGTCATCCACTCCATGATGAGTGTTCTTGATAATTAGGCCAAAATATCAATTGGTTTTTGGTATAGGTAGAGTTCGGACCCCTAGTTTTTTTATTTAACAACAAAAAACTTTATTAGTTAAACTAACTGAAATTCACACAGTGTGTGAAACTTATTAATCAGCCAGTTATGTACTTAGGAATCACGCAGGAAGTGTAGATTTTTAATCTGCTAACGTGTTTCTTATAAGGCCGATTCAAATCTAATAAAGAAAACCAAATATACTTATTCAGGAGGGGAAAAAATAAAGTAAACCAAATAGATTCAGTTCATCTGCATCGTGAAGGTTCTCTCTTTGAATCTTTTCCTGCCATCATAATTGAAACGCATTTGGATTTGATGTTTGATACGCATGAGAACTTTATAGTACAACAAAACCGTAAGTTGTGATTAACAAGTGTTAACTCCCTCCACTGAGTAAAAAATTCAAGCAAGAAGAGCTGAAATGGATCAAAGTAGACCATCATTTCAATAAAAAGCAATTCATCTACCCACATTATGGTTCTCTCTCTCTCTCTAAAACGCAAGTCTTAAAGGCCCAACACATTTGACTATGCCCTTCTCATCCATTCAGGGCTCCAAAATGCACTATAAATTTGGCCCATTTATTCTGTAAACTGCCTTTTTTTAGAGCCGGATATTTATTTTTTTTGTTGGCTGATTGGGTTGGACATATGGTTGAGCAATACTAGTCTACTAGAGAGTAGAGGCACCCGAAAAAAGAATCACAAACTTTTTTTTTGTAATTTATTGAGGTTGTAAGTTATAATTTAGCAGTGTTATGAATATAATTTTGGGCCCATTTTAGTTTGTCCATTCGAAGAAAATATTTCAATACCAACCAATTTTGGTATACTGTTTTGGGTTATCACTAATAGATATATATATATATATATATAATCCAGATAATTTATTTTCACATGGATACACTATTGACACCATTTTTATTATAAACAAATAGCAACATATCATCTCAAAAGCTATATTAAAAATAAAATTATAAATTTTTTGAGTCAAAAAGGTTTTTTTTTTTTTTTTTGGGGTGAATTTTTGAGTCAAAAAGTTAAATCCAATAATTTCGACCAACACGATATGGGTCTTCAGACTAATGCAACTAGATAACAAGTGAGCTACAGTATATATATTTTCAATAAGTGATATTTGAGACAGTAAGGGGGTGTTTGGTAGAGTAGTTTGAAAATTGTTATTTGGACTTTTTTCAAAAATGTATAGGTGAAAATGTATGTGAAAATGTGTGTAATGAATTTAAAATGTGAAAATGTGAGTTTAAATTCACTCACCAAACAGGCCCTCAATCTTCACAGAAAACCCAATGAGTGCTCCTGAAAACAAAAGCCCATAGGTGTCAAAATTGGCCCAATTTCTTTGGTTCTTGTCTACAATTGGGTGATAGCAAAATCGACTCCGAAGCTGTCATTGTTGGATTAGATTTGAAACCATTTCAGACCTAAATCAATAATGAACGAAACATCCCAAAACGTATTGGTGATGGGCTTTGATGGACTATTTAAGGTTTTTTTTTTTTTTTTTTTTTTTTAATAATTGACTATTACAATTCCTCCCTCAAAATAATAATAAATAAATAACTATTACAATTCCCAAAATATGCCTTAAATCATTTTCCAAATTCATCAAAACTCTT